>NW_004524858.1:612678-675423 GCF_000260255.1 Octodon degus
GCAGAGCTAGTGCTGGGTGGGGTGCGGCCGTCTCAGCAGGCACAAGGCCCTGGGCTCAATGCTCGGCACTCTCAGGGCCCCAACAGATGCCAGCAGCTTGTAAGCCGTGGAGGCCCTGCCACCCCCGAGCCTGCGCTGCCCCGGGGCTCTCCTCTCGCGGTAGGACCTCTGTTCTTCTTTCCTGACAACCCCCCTGAAGAGCTTGAGGAGGGGCCCTGTGAGGTCCCCACATGGGGCACTGTGACACCTAGGGTGGTTCTCAGTAGATCTACGCTACTTCCTATCCAAGGGCCCTGAGGCCTAAGCCAACCCAGGGGTTCCATGGGGAACCCAGACCATGGTAAGCTGGCGGTGGCCACAGCGCGGTAGGGGCTTCCTGGGCCTCCGTGCAGGACGAGCCCAGGCCTGGCTCCCGGTCTAGGCAGAGGCTGGTGTGCTCACTTGCATGTGTTGGTAAAGATGATAATGGACCAGTCCTCGTGCTCATCCTGGAAGCTCTGCACCAGGTGCACTAGGTAGGCGTCCTTCACCTTCTCGGGCACCAGCAGGTAGCGCTGGTCCAGCTGCTCCACGGTGCGGACCCTGAGGAGGGGAGACAGGCCTCAGCTTCCCCCCTAGTCACCACAGCCACCAGCCTACCTTGGTCCACCCTGCCGGTGCCAGGGAACTCACGGGGCCTGCGCCTCCCAGAAAAAGGGCTGGTTGGTGGCCAGGCCCTGCAGCTCCCGCAGCGTGTCAGTGAGCGTGGCGCTGAAGAGCAGTGTCTGCCTGTGTGCCGGCACAGCTGCCAGGATGGTTTCCAGGTCAGCCGTGAAGTCGGTGCAGCCCTGCTCCAATAGCCGGTCCGCCTCATCCATCACCTGGGGCGGGGATGGGGCAGAGCTGGCAGCCATTGGTGAGGACCCTGACTCCTCCTGGCTTTCCTCTGAACCAAGGCACCCACCCGCCATCTGCACTAGGACTAAATTCTTTAAGTCCCTGAACTGGCCTTGTCACTATTTCTAACTCCTCCCTGGACCATCTTGGGGGACCCATGTTCCTGAACAGATGATGGGGTAACCAGGACCCTTCCCCAGGCACCAGGCCCGCCAGCTTACCAGGAAGCGGATCTTTTTGATGTGGAAGGTGTTGGAGCTTCGGAGGTGGTCAGCCAGGCGCCCTGGAGTGGCGATCACCACGTGTGGTTTCCGGGAGAGCTCCAGGGCCTGGGTTACCATGTCTGGGGGCAGGTGGAGGGATAAGGCTCGCTGGACACTCTGAAGCTACAGGGGTCCCATGCCCAGTGCCTGCCCAGATGCTGGACGTACCCATGCCGCCAACGATGATGCAGTCTTTCAGGCCCAGTGGCTTCCCCAGCACCCGGAACTGCTCTGCAATCTGGTAGGCCAGCTCCCTGCGGGCGGTGGGAAGGCAGGCTGGGTTGGGGGCGGCAGTGCTGTGCCTGCCTCCCTGCTGCTATGTCATCCTGCCTGGCTTCCACTCTGCCCTCTCCTGCACATGCCCTCAGGATAAAGGCTAGCCTCTACCTGGGGTCAAGGCCCCAGGCAAGCTGGCTGCACTATGTCAGGCCCCTGAGCCTTTTGGCTCTGCCTTTCTGATGCTTTGCATGCAGGTCCCTCTGCCTACAATGCCTGGGCTGTGAGCCTGCTGGGAGCTCCCATCTGGCTAGCACTTGCCCTGAATGCTTTCTGCTCATGCATCTTGTTCAATTCTGCAGCACCCGTAAGACACAGGCCTGATTCTCCTCTCGTGAGAAAGTGCTGAGAGATCAAGGTGCTGGTCTGCGTGTGGGGGCTGGTGGGGGGCTCACCTGGTAGGGGTCAGGACCAGGCAGAAGATGCCATAGGGATCCTCTGATAGCTTCTGCAAGATGGGCAGGACAAACGCCGCTGTCTTGCCACTGCCTGTTTTGGCACAGCCCAAGCAATCCCGACCTGCACAGAAGGCAAAGCTATGTCAGTGCATGCCAGGCACAGACAGCTGGTCCCATAAGCACAAAGTTCTATATTGATGATTGATTGATTGATGATGGGGATTCCGCCAGAACTTCATGTGCTGGGCAAGCACTCTACCACTGAGCCCCAGCCCACTGACAGCTAATGTTGACAGCCACTCTGTACCCAGCCCTAGACTATGCCTTCTGTTCTGGCACTGACAGCTTTCCTCTGGGGGTAACTGACAAATTTAGCGGGGGGGGGGGAGGGGAAGGAGGGAGGGAGGGAAAGAGAGAGAGAGAGAGAGAGAGAGAGAGAGAGACAGTCCCCCTTTGATAAGAGGTGAAGGGGCTGGGGAGATAGATCAGTAGAAGAGGCGCAAAGTCCTGAGCTCAATCCCCGGTACAAAAAAAACCAAAAAAACAAAAAAACCAAGAGAGACAGAGAGAGAGTTCAAGTGAAGCTGAGGCTCAGAGGCTCGCCCAAGACGCAGCAGGTGAGCCTCAGGCTGGAGAGGAATTTACATCCAGCTGGCAGGAGATGTGGCTCGCCGACACCTGCTTTCTCAGAGAGCCTGAACTCGGGGGCCCTATAATTCCCGTGATCTCGATCTGCACCCCATATTCCCTGTTGATCAGTCTCTTTGTAGACTAGGTCCCTCAACTTGTCGCGTCTTGGTTTCCTGTGGGCATCTCTTTAGGGGGAAAACTTAGTTGGGCCAGAAGAGCAAGGAGAAGCGCAGACCCAGGACCACGGAGGCCTGGATTTACAGCATGACAGCAACCGTTTCTAACTGTGAAGTGCCCAGTTCTGCCGATTCTTCGCAGTATTACTGATTAGTCGTTCGAGCTTGGAGTCTAAAAAATTTTCGGAGATGACATCGCTCACGTGCATACAAACGGAGAGTCAGGCTTGCAAACTAAATGCCAACACTGCCGGATCGGCCCCTGGAGCCCGGGCTTGCCCGTGACACCCGAGGGTGCCCCTCACGTCCTGGGACCTGCCTGGGCAAAGGCTACGCGGAGGGAAAGGAGACGCTTCAAGGGAAAACTTCCCGGCCACACTCACCTTCCAGGATGGCCGGAATGCAGCCGAGCTGCACGGGCGTGGGCTCCTTCAAGCCGAGCTGCCGACACTGTTCCACTAGCCACGATGATAGCCCAAGTTCCGCGAAGCCCCCCATCCTCTCGGGCAGCCCGGAGGTCCTTTGAGTAGTGCTTCCGGCACGTATATATGACGTTTACGAATTGTTTCCCGTTTATTGGATCCGCTTCCTGCGTGGTCCTACCCACTCCAGCTCATTTGACCAATCGCAGCTTTGACCACATCTCGCTGTATTTCCCGAATTCCACATGCTCGCAGGACCAAATGAAACTACAATTCCCGCAGTGCCTTGCGAGTCGCGCTTGCGATTCCCGCCCTCTTAGTATAAGAGCTTCCCATTGGCTCAGTCGATGCCACTAGAAACAAGTAAACTACATTTCCCATAGTGCTCTGTGATGGAACGTTAGTTTCCGGGCGACGTGTCTCTCCGGAAGAGCAGCGAGTAAGGCGACAGCGACATGGCACCTCCAGCCCCCGGCTCGGCCCCTGGCAACTCCGGGGAGGTGGACGAATTGTTCGACGTGAAGAATGCCTTCTACATCGGCAGCTACCAGCAGTGTATCAACGAGGCGCAGCGGGTGAAGGTGCGGGCGCGCCGGGGCGGGGCCCTCAGGAGGCGGGGCGGCTCGCTGGCTGCCGGGCCGCTGCCCCTCTACCTCTAAAACCTGGTCCCCTTCCCGCGCCGTCTTCTCCGCACACTTCTTCGCAGTTAGTGAGGAATATTCACCTTCCGGAGCAAAGCAGTAACATTGCATGCTGTTTGTTTATTTTATTTATTTTTATTTTTTGGCAGAACTAGGGATTGAACTCAGGCCCCTGCGCTTGCCAGGCAGGCGCTTGTTCCACTGAGCCATCTCCCCGGCCCTTGTTTATGTTAGTGATAGAGTGGCGCACGAGGCGTCCTGAGCAGCATTTGAGTAAGAGAAATATTTATGTCACCGTAATAATTTTTGAAATGCGGTTTCGCAGTCTCGTGCCCAGGCTGGTCTGGAACTCCTGGGGCCAAGTTATCCTCCTGCCTCAGCCTCTCAGCATCCCAAGTAATGGGATTAAAGATGTGAACCATTGCCCTTGCTGATGAGGGCCACGATCACTGTCGTACCCGAAACTCAGTTCCCATAAGATAAGGACGTTTGCTTGTCTTTGTTTTCTGGTGAGAACACCAAGTTTTCAGTTTGAGAAGCGGCTTTCCCGATGTCACAATTCTAGACTGTTCTGGCTGTTTCCCAAAGCCCGCTCATTCATTCGTGTTTTAGCTGAGGTTTGTGTGAATCGGATACTTTATTCCTGCCAGATGCAGGAACAAAACAGACAAAATCCCAGCTCTCATAAAATGTCAGCCTAACCCTGATGTGGTGCTGCATGCCTGCAATTACTCGGGGGAGGCTGAGGCAGGAGGACCATTGCGAGTTTAAGACCAGCCTGGGCTGCAGAGCGAGCTCAGGGCCAGCCTAAGCTGCCTAGCAAGACCCTGTGTCAACAAAACAAAACAAAAGACTCGCCTTGGAGGGTGGGACAAAGTCAACCTAGCAAGAGAAACAAACCATGACCCAGAAAATAGAGAAATCAGGAATGATAGGACATGGCCACATGGCCATTTGAGGGCTGGAAAACAGCCCATCAGGCAGGGGCCACCCAGGAGGGTTCTGACATCAGAAGGAGCAGTGGGGAACGTTTTTTGGGGGGGATCCCTTAGGGATGTAGGTGCTGTCACTCCTCACCTCAGTGTTGGGGATTGAGTTCAGTAGTTCTGAGCCACGTCCTCAGCCCTTCTTAAATTTTCTTTTTTGGTGGAGAAGGGTACTCCTTGTGACAGTCTCGCTATGCACTTCTGGCTGTCTTAGAACTCACTGTGTAGCCCAGGCTGGCCTCAAGGTCGCGTCGAACCTCCTGCCTCAGCTTCCTGGGTGCTGGGATTACAGCTCTGTGCCCCAACACCTGGCTTAGTTTTCAGTATGAGACAGGTTCTGCCTGAGTGGCCTGGGCTGGCGTGGCCCTGGCCATCGTCCAGCCTCAGCCTCATCAAGAGCTGAGATTACAGGTGTGTCACTACGCCTGGCTTGTCACAGTTACCTTGAGGCCAAGCTGTTGGGGAACGTGTAAGGGCACAGGCATGTGGCAGGGTCTTAGGGTTACAGCTTAAGTTCCTAAAACAGTAGGCTGAGGGTGCAGCTCTGTGGTGAGTGCTCGCTTAGCTCGCGTGAGGCGTTGGCTTCAGTCTCCTGCACCAAAAAGAAAAAGTAAAAACAGAGGGGGTGAATACATAGGACACACACTTCAGATGGGCACCGTGGAAGGAGGGCAAAGGACTGAGGCAGAGAACGACCTGCCCAGCTTCCCGTGGGCGTGGCCAGACAGTTCAGGCCACCCCTCCCCCCAGCGCTCCTGCCTTTGGCACTGCAGTGTGAGGAAGGGTGACCTTGGGGTGCCATCGTGGGGCTGAGCTCAGGATGCGCCAACATAAAAGAAGTGCAGGGTAGCTCTTTGGGACTTGTGCTCGGCACGTGCAAGGCCCCACGTTCCAGCCCCCACACAGACGCCGCGTGTGTGTGCGTGCACACTCAGCCCATGGAGTCTCAGGCTCGAGGAAGCTGTTCGGAGGCGCTGAAGCAGTGTTTCCTTGGTCGTGTTTTATCCTTGCCAGGGTGGTGGCTCATGCTGTCATCGCAACACTCGGGAGGCTAAGTCAGGAGGGCTGCTGTGCATTGGAGGCTAGCCTGGGCTGCATAGTTAGCTCAAGGTCAGCCTGGACCACATAGTGAGACCCTGTGTCAGTACCTCAAAAAACGAGTTATGGTATTTGCATTGTAATCTACTCCTGTGTAGCCTTGAAATCAATTCTGGGTGACTTAAAATACCTAAAGCAATAAGTGCTGTGTAGATAGCTGTCTCTTCTGTTACTTAGTGAATAACACCAGGAATAGGAAGCCTGTACCTGTTCACTACAGATGCAGGGGTTTTTTTTTGTGGGGGGGGGATTGCGGGAGAGTTTATGTTTAAAATTTTGAGACATTGTCTTGCTATGTTGGCCAGGCTAGCCTCAACTCAGTGATCCTCCTGCCTCAGCCTCCCAAGTGCTAGGACCACAGGCATGGGTCTCCACACCGGCTCATGTGCAGGTTTTGTTTTGAATGCCCTTGCCCTGCAGTTGGCCCTGCAAATGTGGAACACGTAGCAGGGGCAGCTACCCCTAGAGGGTTTATTGTCTCCCAGCTCCTACAGGCCAGCCCCTGTGGCTCTCACCAGGCCGACTTGGTAGTGGCTGGACCCTGGGGAGGAATCTGCATCCCAGCTGGCCTGGTGGCTGCCCATCCCGTCAGCTGGGGTCCACCTGGAGTTCCTTGAAGCTGCTCTCTTGTGGGGAGGGACAGTGGCAGGGGCAGACTGGTGGGGACTCCTCTGCTCACATTGTGACTGTGCTTAGCACCTGGCTGGGCACTAGGACAAGGACAGCCTGTGTCCTGCAGTCAAAAACCAGTTCCCAGCCGGGGTTGTGGTGCACACCCATCATCCCAGCATGCAGGAGGCCGAGGCAGGAGAATTGTTGCAAGTTCATGACCAAAAAGCCAGTTCCTTGTCATCACGCCTGTTTCTCCTTATGTCAGATGGGAACTATAACTGTCATTAGGGACATTGTGCACGTCAGCATTATGGACAGGATCTGCTTTAGGCTTCTGCCAGAAGTTTGCATTGCAGTGACGAGCTATTGGAATTGTCATGTGTCCTACTGCCTGAACTTCGGCACTCTGACTGAAACCAGGACCTGTTGCCCTCCTTGGGGACATTGCCACCCTACTGAGATGTTCTGATGTGCCTAGAGGGATGGTGTCAACCCTGCTGAGCTGTGGGACGTGATTTCATCCTGTCCATGGGCCAGTAGTCTTGGGCATATGGTGTCCCCAAAGCTGGGTCTGGCTGTGACCTGGGGATGGGTCTTGTTTCCAAAAAGTGTCTCTGAGGATGTGAAGGTTCTCTAGGTGATGCCAGGTGTTCCCTAGAGAAAGTGGAGGGACACAGGGATGGAGATGCAGATGCAGCCCCGGCCACCAGGACCAGCGAGGAGGCGTGGTCCCCAGCTGTATATGGGGACCTGGCCAGAGAGGGAAGCGTAGCCTGGGGTGCCGCAGACTGCAGCTGAGGGACATTTCAGCTGCTGCATGGGTGCCGCAGCTTCTGGTGGCTGTGACTGTGACCCCTCCCGCCCTGGCAGGGCTGGGAACCCTAGGCTCCCACTCAGTTTCAGGCAGGGACTCTTCCCAGGACGCATGCCTGAGGGAATGGTGTGTGACAGGCAGTGGGGCTGTGGGGCGCAGGGGGCTTGAAGTTCCAGCCCCCAAAGTGGCTGTCTCCATGTGTCTGAGGTGTCCTTGGCCACCCATGTGTGCAGCTGCCCACATAGGGCCAGCAGCTCTCACTGAGGACACCCTAGCAGGATCTCATCTCGTGGTGACGCTGGGTCTGCTCCTTGTCACAGTGCTTCCTGTCTGGAGGGCGGTGCTGGCCAGCAGAGCTCTGCACTTCCACCTGCCTCTATGTAGTCCTCATTCCGCAAGGGCGCTGTGTGCCTTTCGCAGTAGTGAGGGCTAAGCCCAGGGCCTCCGTACCAAGCTGTGCCCCTGCCTGCCCTTTCTACCTTTTTAGTTTGAGTCAGGGTCTCGCTGAGTTCCCTGGTCGGGCCAGACTTGCTGTGCCTCCCCAGGTGCGGGGACGGCCTCACTTCGTTTAAAGCTGACTCCAGGCTCCCATCGTCTGGCCGCGGGGGCCGCAGAGTAGGTTTGTGTGCAATCCCCGAGGCGTGAACTCAGGGAAGCCACGCTGTCCTGAGCTTTGCTCAGCCAAGGCCTGGGGCACACTTGTCCTTGTTGTCCGCCTTCTGACCACCCACCGGGTCCTCAGGGCCTGGTGGCCCTGTAGGGCCAGCTATGCTTCCCGTGTTGTACACAGGGCAGCTGAGGCCACACTTTTCCCAAAGATGACAA
The DNA here is from genome assembly GCF_000260255.1 of Octodon degus. Lineage (NCBI taxonomy): Eukaryota > Metazoa > Chordata > Mammalia > Rodentia > Octodontidae > Octodon > Octodon degus. Next base: position 620,696 of record NW_004524858.1, read on the forward strand.
GAGCCAACATTTGTCTTTTTTTCCTGAGGGTGGTTTGAGGAGCCCAGGCTTCTGTTACTGGCACCCACCTTTGAGACATCTGAGGTTCATCCAAATAGAAGACCTGTTCCAAGTGACAGCCACCGAGACCTGGGCAGAGTGACTGGGACTCTTAGTGACACTGAACTGAGGCCCTGGGACCAGGTCTCCTTCATCTGTGATGGGAACACATTCACCCCCAGGCGGGGAGGGGCTGCATGGCCACCTGGTGCCAAGCTGCGCCCCAACCCTCCCGCCTGTGTCCCTGCAGCTGTCTAGCGCAGAGAGGGAAGTGGAGCGGGACGTCTTCCTGTACAGAGCATACCTTGCACAGGTGAGTGTGGGTAGCGACGGGCCAGGCAGCCTGGAGACGGGGGTGGCAGGCAGCCATGTCCCCTTGGGGTTAGAGCACTGCAGGCTTGTGGTGCAGCCTGTCCAGTTCCTGGACAGCTAGGCCTGTGGACCCATACACTGGCTGTGTACAGTCTGGCTGGTAGCCCAGGCTGGCCTCCAGCTCGCCACCCTCCTGTCTCAGCCTCTAAAGTACTGGGGTGACAGGAGGAGTTACCAGCGCCAGCTTAGTGTGTTGGGTAGCTGGCTGTGGCGGTGCGTGCCTCTGGTCTCAGCTGTTCAGTAGGCTGAGGCAGGAGGATTGTGAGCTGGAGGCTGGCCTGGATGTTTTATTTTTTATTTATTTGGTGCAGTATCTCGCTGTGCAGCTCAGATCCGTAGTGGTCTTCCTGTCTCAGCCTCCCCAGCACTGGGATCACAGGTGTGCACCACGACACCCAGCTTTGATAGCCAGCTCAGCACCTGGGGCCAGCATGGCATGCAATACCAGGGATTAAACCTGGATCCTTGCGCTTGCCAGGCAGGTGCTTAGGCCACCGAGCTGTCTCCCTAGCCTTAGACATTTTACTTAGATCTTGCCTCAGAATAAAATAAAACCATCTAGGGAAATGGCATAGCACTCCTTGGGTTCAGTCTGGGGTAAGAGGGAGCAGTGCTGTTGGATGGTGCTGGATTCTTCCCCACGGCCAACACTGCCCTGTCCGGGGTGCTGCCCCCTTTGCTGCCCTTGGCACCAGGGGAAGGCAGCTGGGATAGGGTGGGGCAGGCCCTACTCCAGCAATGGGCTCTGGGTTGATTTTAGAGCAGCCCCCCTGCTGCCTGTGTTTGGCGACTCCTGCTGGTCTCTCCGGGGTACTGCAGTGAGTGTCACCAAGACTGGGCTACAGGAGCCCCGACTAGGCCAGGCTTTATCCAGAGAGCCTCAGCAGGATGGTGCTGTAACTGCCCCAGGAGCATAGAACCCCACTCAGGATTTCTGCTTAGGAGGCTGAAGCATGAGAGTCTGGAGTTTGAGGCCAGCCTGGGCGGCCTAGCGAGACCCAGTCTCTTGAGTTGAAGCCCTTGAGGGCAGGCAGAGGCTGACTGTGTGTCCCCCACAGAGGAAGTATGGCGTGGTGCTGGATGAGATCAGGCCCTCCTCAGCCCCGGAGCTCCAGGCCGTGCGCATGTTTGCCGAATACCTGGCCAATGAGGCCCGCAGGTGAGGCCGGCTGGGTGTGGTGGACAGGACAGGACAGGTGGCAGAGTCCTCAGCCAGGGCCTCCCTGGTCCCTGCCTTAGTTTCCCTTACCTGCATGGCACGTGTGGGTGTACGCATACCTTGGGTTCTGTCCCAAGCAAGAGTAGCATGTGTTGGTGGAACTAAGAGGACAGAGACAAAGATGTCAGGCACCCACGCAGTCCCGAGGCCTTCCTACCACTGCATGGGGCAGTAGGACTCAGCCTGGACCCCCCAGCCCAGGGGCTCAGTGGGTTCCACGCCAAGGCCTTTTATAAGCTGACATCTTGGCCAGGTAGGAGGAGTCAGGCTGCGAAGACCCAGGGGCACCACACCCTCCTCTAGCAGGGCGACCACTGCCCAGGGGCACAGGGCGCACCATGTGGTCTGGGCCCTCAGCAATAGGCCTGGGTGGCTGTGACTTGCAGGGACGCTGTCGTGACTGAGCTGGACCGCGAGATGAGCAGAAGCGTGGATGTGGCCAACACTACCTTCCTGCTCATGGCCGCGTCCATTTACTTCCACGACCAGAACCTGGATGCAGCCCTTCGCACCCTGCACCAGGGCGACAGCCTGGAGTGGTGAGTGCTGCCCTGTGCCCGGACCCCCAATCCGCTTTGTGCTGTGCAAGCTGTTCCTGACTTCCTGGGCTTGAGCCCCCCGGAGCTGAGCTGCAGGTGCACACCATTGCGTCTGGCCACAGGTGACCCTCAGTGTGCTTCCCTGTGTGGTTGACACCATACGGGGAAGTGGGCCAGAGACAGGTGTCCTGGGGCCCCTGGAGGCTGCAAGGGCCAGGGCAAAGCGGGCAGGAAGGGCTGGGGAGGCACAGGGCCCTGGTGTGGCTGCCCAGAGACAAGGGTTGGCAGCCCTGTTTGGAGCCTCAGGAGACCTTGCTCTGCTGGCAGGTGTGGCTGTGATGTCCTGTAGGAGCCACCAGTGGTCCCCAGTGCCCATAGGAGCCCGCACCTGAGGAGCAGTGCTAGGTGGGGCACAGGGGGGCAGCAATGTTGTAGAAGGGGTGACCCACTGATGCCGCCTGTCTGTCCATAGCATGGCCATGACTGTGCAGACCCTGCTTAAGCTGGACCGCCTGGACCTGGCCCGGTGAGTCACACCCGACTGCCCCCACGCCCTGCACCTTCCACCCCTTCAGCCCACTCTTCTGTGCAGCCTGTGCCTCGGTTTCCCGACGGGAGGCCTGCCTGGAGCAGGCTGGGGCCTGGCCACTCAGCTTTCTCTGTCCCCAGGAAGGAGCTGAAGAAGATGCAGGACCAGGATGAGGATGCCACGCTCACCCAGCTGGCCACTGCCTGGGTGCACCTGGCCGTGGTGAGCCCACTGCCCGCTGCACCTCTCTCGGCCTTGACCCTGCTCTGCAGCCTGAGCACAGCCACATAGGGGCCGGGTGGCCAGCGCCATCAGGGACAGGACACCCTGTGCTGGCAGCCTGGCGCTGTGCCCCGGTCCGGCAGTGACGGCTGGCTGTTCCCACGGACCCGCGAGGTGTCCAGCCCCCACTGGCCCGCAGCCGCCCAGCCCCACCTCCCGGCTACCCTCCCTCGTCTCTGGGACTTGGCATGCTTTCAAGCCTTCTTTTGTCTCAGAGTTTGCCAATGCGCCCAGTGTCTCTTCCTGCGGGGGCAGTGTCTCACATGGAGGTGCCTGGGGCCCCGGCAGCCTGCTGAACATTGTGTTTCCTCTTGAATGTTTTTTTTTTTTTTTTTTTTTTTTTTAATTTAAGTATTTATTTATTTGGTGCAGAGTCTCACTATGCAGGTACGCAGCTTGGACTCATAGTGATCTTCCTGTCTCAGCCTTCCCAGCCCTGGGATTACAGGTGTGCACCACCACACTTGGTCTTGGTGACCAGCTCAGCGCCTGGGGCTGGCATGGCATGTGGTACCAGGGATTGAACCTGGGTCCTTGTGCTTGCCAGGCAGGTGCTTAGACCACTGAGCTATCTCCCTGGCCCCTTGAACATTTCTTTTTTGTGTTTTATACATTTGTTAGAGGGTCTCACTATGCAGCTCAGACTCGCAAAGATCCTCCTGTTTTCAGTCTCCCCCTGCACTGGGATTAGAGGGGTGCGCCACCATGCCTAGACTCCTTGGCCAGCTCAGTGCACCCGAGAGCAAGACCAGCACAGCATGTGGTGCTGGGGATTGAACTCTCATCCCTGCGCTTGCCTGGGCAGGTACTTAGTCTGCTAAGCTATCTTGGTGACTCTGGATTTTTTTTTTTTTTTTTTTTTTAACTTTCTTTCTTTTTCTTTATTTTGTGTGTGTGTGGCCAGTTCAGCCCACCAGGGGGCAGAGCTGGCTGGCATGTGGTACTGGGGATTGAACCGTGGTCCCTGTGCTTTTGCTTAGCTTAGCTTGTTCTAAATAGGTGCTTTAGACCACTGAGCCATCTCATCGCCCCCCCCCCTTTTTTAAAATTGTACGTGTTTTATTTTTTTGTGGCTGGCTCAGCCCACCCTGGCAGCCAGCTTTGTGTGGCATGTGGTGCCAGGTATCAAACCTCTGTCCCTAGGCTTGCCTAAGGTTGCCCAAGGAGGCGCTTTAGACCGCTGAGCTATCCGGCCGGCCCCCAGATTTTCTTTTTCTTTTAATTTTCTTTTTTTAATTGTTACATTTTTGTTTTTTTTGAGACAGGATCTCACTGTGTACTTGGGCTTGTCTTGCACTCACTATTTAGCCCAGGCTGGCCTTGAACTCACAACAGTTGAGCTGCCTGCCTCTGCTTCCTGAGTGCTAGACCACAGGCCTGCACCCCCCGCAGCTCCCTGTACTTTGTGGCAGTGCCGGGCTTCAGCCCCTGGGCTTGCACCCTCTAGAGCAGCTGGCGCCCCGGCTGCGAGCCATCTGGCCCGCCTTTCGTGCCTTTTCCCAGTCTCTCTTCTCTCGGCTCTCCTGGCAAGTGTACTCTCCTTAACAAAGGGGCAGGCTGGGGCTGGTCATGCAGTGCACACTGCTCCATGGCCCTGTGACCCTGTGGTGCCAAGCACAGCCCCAGGTCTCTGGTCCTACAGTGACACGAGGCTGTCCCCACAGGGTGGTGAGAAGCTGCAGGATGCTTACTACATCTTCCAGGAGCTGGCGGACAAGTGCTCGGCCACGCTGCTGCTGCTCACGGGCCAGGCGGCCTGCCACATGGCGCAGGGCCGCTGGGAAGCAGCAGAGGCGGTGCTGCAAGAGGCGCTGGACAAGGTGAATGCTGGCGCCTAGCCCTGGCTCCCCGCTCCCATGTAGATTCTGGGTGTTAACATGTCACCTACCAAGGCGGCCCCATTTCTTTCCCAAGGTTTCTGTGACACATTGCTGTCATTTCACTGAGGCTGCCCGCACACAGGGCACCCAGGATCCCACCTCCTGGCCCAGTCCAGCAGGGGCCTCTCTGTGGCCACGTCCTGGGGCTCTTGTCACCCCCCCAGGTGCCAGTCACCAGGCTTGGCTGGTGGGGTTGTTGATGCCCACCTGTTGCGGCCCATCCTGCTTCTGTCCCTGTCTTATGTCCCTCTCTGTCCTTGTGGGTGCTGCTTCAGTGTGGGGCATCACATGTTTATTCTCACCCCAGGGACACCTAGGGACACGGGAGGGTGCCCTAATGCACCCAAAGCATGTGTTATCCCAGCTGCCCTAGGCTGAGGCCAGAGAGTGGCAAGTCGGAGCCCAGTGGAAGCAGCTCAGCAGAGCCCCGTCTCAAAATGAAAACTTAAAAGCTCTCTGTTATCTTGGCCTCGGGAGGCGGAGGCAGGAGGGTCTCCGCACATTTAAGGCCAGCCTGAGCTGCATAGTTCAAGGTCAGCCTGTACAACATACCAAAACTCAAGAGATAAATAAATACATACAAAAACCGTTACCCCACTTCAAAGGGTGCCTGTCCCAGGTTGACAGCCCTCAGTGTCATCTGTGTGCAGTGTCCCCAAGATCCTGGGCTTCTTGCCCGTATCCCTGAGCAGGTGGCAGGGGACGGAACCAGCCGTGGCCGCGGGCATCCTGGTCCAGGCGTGGGGACGGCAGTATGGCCTGCGTGGCTCCAGGGTGAGCTGTGCTGCCGCGGGCTGGCCGGAGTGGGAGGGCTCAGCCAGTCACCGACGCAGCCCGCTTTTCCTGTTGCAGGACAGCAGCCACCCCGAGACGCTGGTCAATCTCCTCGTCCTGTCACAGCACCTGGGCAAGCCCCCAGAGGTAGGTGTAGCTGGGGCCAGGCGGGGAGGCCCCCACAGGTAGGTGCAGCTGGGGCCAGGTGGGGAGGCCTCCAGCTCAGCACTGTGCCACCACCAGCTGTGGAGCTTGGGAGCAGCGCGGGCCCCTCCTGGGTGGCAGTTGGCACGGGGAGGGGGCCCAGCTCTGGTTGCGACCCTAGGGCCCTGCACGCGCCCTCTCTGCCAGTTGGAGCTCAGGGCCCTGGTGGCCCAGGCAGCTCCATTCCTGTGAGACGACTATGTTCGCAGCCCTGGAGTTCAGGTGCCCACAGGTTGAGCCCAGGGGCAGAAGCCTGTGGGCACAGTTAGTGTTGGCTAGGGGCCCCACACCTGCAGGCCATGAGGCGGTGTCTGCGCAGGGCCCGGCTGCTGCGCTGCCCTTCAGGCCAGGGCTTGGAGACTGTGCTGCTGCGTCCCGGGGCATAGTTCCCGGCACCCACGACTGCCAGGCCCAGGGTTGCACTTGGCTCATGGTCATCCGCAGGGTCACGCAGGCCAGGAAGCTGGGCAGGGACGTGGCAGGTCGGAGGTGCCGGGGCCTGGCCCTGCCTGGTGCTGCTCTGCCAGGCATTCAGCCCAGTGAGTCGACTAATGGCTAGCAGGCAGGCTTAGCTACTGGGCTTTTATTCACTGTTCTAGCTCTTGCAGGATGGGGGCCTGCACGTGGGGCTGTGACGCTGAGTCTCCCCCAAGCCCCTTTTTTACTGTGGGACAAGGTTTCACGGAGTTGCTCAGGCTGAGCTCGAACTTGGAGTCCTCCTGTCTCAGCCTCACTGAGCACTGGGATGGTGAGCGGGTGCCACCGTGCCTGGCTGCAGACAGTCCTGTGGTGGCTTCTGGCTGTCACAGAGGGGCAGTCGGTTGCTGCTTCCAAGGGCCCAACAGAGGAGCGGGCTTGGTGCCCTTTGGGGAAAGGGGGTGGCCGTCGGCCAGAGAAGACAGCCTGGGCCTGGAAGCAGGGTGCTTGGCAGGTGCCCCCATGAGCAGGCCCCCTGTCAGGGCCAGTGCGTGCGCCCCCAGCCCTGTGCCTGGTCTGCCTCACATCCTGGCCACTGTCCCTGTCTCAGCCCACCGCCTCTGCCTGTGGCCCAACACAGGCTCGTGGCCCCTTTTAGCCTGGTGCAGCCTGGCCCACCTGACCTGCCTGAAGGTCCCCACTGTTGGCTGACCTGCCTGCCCCCCTGCAGGTGACAAACCGCTACCTGTCACAGCTGAAGGACGCTCACGGGTCTCACCCCTTCATCCAGGAGTACCAGGTCAAGGTGAGTGTACGTGCTGTGGTCCCTAGTCCTGGGCTGTGGCACAGGCCTGAACTCACGTGTCCTCCCTTCCTCTCTGTCTCTCTCCCATCTTGTTGAAGGAGAACGACTTCGACCGCCTGGTGCTGCAGTACGCGCCCAGTGCCTGATGGCCACAGGACCCCCGAGCCAGGGCCCCACCACCCTGACTGGGCCCTCCCCACACTCAATCACTTCTCTGCCAATAAATGTGTTGCCTGTTGTCGCTGCTGTCTGCACTGTGCCAGGCGTACGTGCATTCATGTGTGGAGACCAAGGCCCCAAGGGGGCCCCTGCCTGTGCTTCTGAGCTGCAGGGAGCACGGTGGCTTCCCTGTCTTGCCCTGGCCCCATAAGGACCCTTACTTGGCATCCAGAGAAACTGAGGCCCAGATCAGTCCTGTAGCCCAGGCGATGGTGTCAGGATTTGGGCCCAGGACATTGGTGGGCCCACCGGTCTTGGCTCTAGGCAGCAGGGCCGGGACTGGGTGGTGTCACCAGCAGAACAGAGACCTCCTGGGACCCAAGCTCCCGGGCCCTGGGCTGCCACTGTGACCTGCCCTGCTGGCCCAGCATGCGCCCTTGGCCATTGGCCATCAGCCTGGTCTGGACGAGGCCGGGCTGGCTGCCGGAAAGATGAACAACCTTGATCTGTCGGGCTCATGCCTCAGCGCCTCCCCAAGCCATAGCAGCCAGTGCAGGCCAGGGTGGGAGGGGATGCATCCAAGGCTGGTCCCCAGGATGAGCTTCCTGGAGGCGGGTGGGGAGGGGATGCCAGCCCTGGAGACCCCCAGTATCCCTGTTCCCCGCCTTCACCAGCAGAGAGGAACAGCCTGGCAGGCATGCTCTCCTGTTACGATGGGTGCCATGGCGACCAGATAGAGCAGTGGCGTGTGTGTACAGCCCGGCTGGGCAGCTGTGCTTGGTTCCCCGATCAAACCCCTTCCTGAATGAGGGCACAGAGGTGCGGGAGGCCCGTGGGGGTGTGTCACAGCACGGTGAGGAGTTTAAACGGGTCTTGAAGGCCACTGAGCAGGTCAGGGGCAAGGCTGAGGCACGTGGCCAAGAGCCCTGTGGTGCCAGGTGTCTGCTCCTGCAAAGACTGGGGGCAGGTAGGGGAGGAGGGTCACAGAAGGGACCAAGGATGGACCGCACGACCAGAAGCTACCAAGTGCTGAGCTGGGCAGGCCCGAGATTTCAGGAGGGTCAGGTGCACAGCTGAGGGTACCGTGGGAGCTCCCCCACTGCCCCTGCCCAGTCTCACTGTGCCTGAGGTCTGGGTGGGACCCATTGTGCAGACCACTGGTGCCAAGGGAGTCACTGTCCCCAACCAAGGCAATTGATGACCTCGTTGATGACTCTTAGGCGCTTGGGGCACAGGACCTGGGCCTGGACAGTGGACAAAGGTGATCACTGGAGGTGGATGGTATTAGATTTGGCATCCGGGACCTTTGCGCTGAGCTACATCCCCAGCCTCTTTTTATTTGCACAGTCTCACTGAGTTGCCCAGAGTGTGTTCAAACTTGTAGTCCTGCCTCAGCCTCCAGAGCGCTGGGACCACGGGTGTCCACTGCCACGCCTGGCCAAATGGTGACCTTGCGCCAGCTTCTTGCCCCACTGCCAGCTGTTGCCCAGCCCCGGGCTTCCAGCAGGTCGTGGTGGCCTTGCACTGGGGGAGCCTGGGCCTGCCCAGTCCTCTCCAGGCAGCCCTGCTCCACCACCCCAACCTCAGTCACCGAGCGCCGCAGCCTGCCCCAGGACGGAAGAGCAGGACGGGGAAGGGTCTCAGGTCTCCAGGGCCGCACCCTGCAGCTCTTCCAGGAGGGCAAAGGGGAAACCCCGCATGGAGTCTCCATTTACCCCACACTTCTGATGCGGGAGGCCACCAGATGGTTCCAACACGGCCACGGTTACAAGCGTCCAGTCTCAGTTCCACAAGGCGCGAGGGTCCTGGGACAGCGAGGAGCTGGGTCGCCAGCCCAGGGACCCGGATGGCTGGAGCCTGAGAAGGGCACGCACACGTGGGCTGGGGACGCGAAGAGCGATGCTGTCACGTGTGGGGTCTGCAGGGGTCCAGTTGGTCCTGGATTTTGCTTGGCTGAAAGAGGGGTGCGCCAGGGTCCGCCCCCGCACGCCCCCGGCGGGGCGGAGCTCCGCCAGCCCCACCCCCTCCGTCCTTGGTGCCGGGCCGCGCGCCCCCGGCCCAGCGGCAGCGCGTGACGCTAGGCGCTGGGATCCGGCGGCCACAGCGGGCGGGCTGCGGGGTCAGCATGGCGGCGGCTGCGGGGACCTCGGCAGGGCCTGGGGCGCCCGAGCCGATGCCGAGCTACGCACAGCTGGTGACGCGGGGCTGGGGCAGCGCGCTGGCGGCGGCGCGGGGCTGCGCGGACTGCGGCTGGGGACTGGCGCGCCGCGGCCTGGCCGAGCACGCGCACCTGGCGCCGCCCGAGCTGCTGCTGCTGGCGCTGTGTGCTCTCGGCTGGACCGCGCTGCGCTCCGCAGCCACCGCGCGCCTCTTTCGGGTCAGTGTACTCGGAGCTGGAGGTGGGAGGGGGAGACCCCGAGAGGGGAGATGACAGGCCGCTGGGTCGGTAGGGGACCTAGGGCCCAAGGCCGCGCGTCGCTTGCTGTCGGTGCTGGCCGGGTTGAGGAGGTGGAGGGGTTGGATAGGTTGGGGGCTCGAGCTGGAGAGGCCTGAACATTGGAGGCCCCCCACACCTTTCTTTCTTGAAGGGTGGAGGGAGGGGGGATGCGGGGGTGTGGTCCGTGGGACGATGCTCACGGGTTGGGTGTTCTGGATGTGGGGGCCCAGCACGACCCTCCCCGCGGTGGAGGATGAGACAGCTCCATGCGGTGTGGGGGGCTCGGGCTGCTGCGTGCTTTCAGATAAGGCCGCTAGGAAGGAAGGCGCCCAGGGCCGGGACGCGGGCCTGGCTGCGCACAAGGCTTCTGCGCCGCGCGCCCTGGCTGCGCGCCCTGGGCAGTGCGGGGTGCGTTCGGGGGTGGAGCGGTGCCGCTGCGAGTCTGCCCAGTTTCTGCCTCGCGCCCCTCTGGCTCAGCGCCACCCTCGGATCAGGCGCCGCAAAGGCCTAGGTGCCATGGTCACCACCTAGGTGGTCCCTCTCTTAGAGATGACCTGGCCACCGTCTTTGGCGCTGAACTCTGCTGCCTCCAGGCGCGACGACCGAAGCGCTCCGTCCTGAGAGGCCGAGGAGAGTGACTGCGGTGGTGATATTGTTCTCGACCCGGTCTCTTTCCTGGAGAGGAATCTCTGGCAGGAGCTGGCGGGCGGGTTTGGGGCCCCACGAGCAAGGCTGTGACTCCCCGGTAGATGGCCGGGGTCGCCCCGCCCAGGCCGACTGGAGGTGGGAGAGGGCTGGGGACAGAGCGCCCGGCACCAACAATGAGGCCTTTCTCTGCTGGCTGGGAAGAGGCTGGCCCTTGTTAGGTCAGGATGGGGTGTTGTCTGGGTGCCATCAAGCCCACCCAGGGCTTGGGGAGACCCTGGCGGCCACCGTGAATTGGGGGGGGGATGTGACTGGGTGGCACGGTCCCTATCTGGCTGCATGGCGTCCGGCAGCCTCCCGGTTGCGGCCAGGAAGCCAGAGGCTCAAAGACAAGGGCTGGCGGGGAGAGGCCTGCGCTGGCCCCACGTGCCTCAGGGACCAGTGCAGGCGAGGCCAGAAGGCCTCCTTGTTGGAGCAGTCCCTGGCCTGCTTAGGGCGGCCTCCCCAATTCCAGCCTCGCCCTTCCCGAGAGATGGGCGGAGAGCCTGCCCCCTTTCCAAAGCTCATCTTCTTGGCAGCAGCTTGGTTGCCAGGGGTTACCGGAGCTGGCCCTGGCTGTCTCCATGACAACCATTCCGGGCTTCTTGGGCCCCCTCAGTCCCGGGGGAAGAGGGCGGGGCTTTCCCGGAGCCCCGCCCCCGATAAGAAGCTCTGCCCAGTCCCACCCCAACCCGTCTTCCTCCCAGCCTCTTCTTCCTGCTGGGGTCGCCTTGCACCCCTGCGACCCCTTGACGTCCGGGCGAACCTCAGCCTGCCTCCCCAGCTCCCCGCAGCCCCCTTGCGCCCCTACCTCCACGCATCGTTCTGTTCTTCCCGCCCTCCCAATTTTCTGTGGCTCCCCCACCGTCCCTCCAGGCGCCCTCTCCCCTAGCTTGTCTCATCTCCTTGGGGTTTCTTTGGCTTTGCCAGCCTCGTGCTCTCCAGGTGACCTCATATTCCCTGCCAGGGTCACCCTAAACCCCGTGTCTTCTCAGACTCCCTGTCTGGATCACAACTGGCTCTCGCCTGTGAGCTGAGCACCCTTGGGTCCCCAAGGCTGACACCAGGGCCTCCCTCTCTTTAGCCCCAGGGGCCCCCAGCTGTCCCTCTTCCTAGCCTGAGGCAACAGCTGAGTGCTAATTTTAGTCCTTGGCAGTCCTGCCTGGGCTCTGGTTACCGCCCTGGCAGAGGCGGGCACAGACGGATGCTCCCCACGGCTGCCTGCTGTGCTGCCTCGGTGTCCCCAACCTGGAGGAGCAGCTCCCGGTCCGCACCGCCAGCGCCAGTCACACCCTTCCTTCTCCCCACAGCCCCTGGCCAAACGGTGCCACCTTCTGCCCCGCGATGCTGCCAAGATGCCAGAGAGCGCCTGGAAGTTTCTTGTCTACCTGGGCTGCTGGAGCTACAGTGCCTACCTGCTCCTGGGCACCGACTACCCCTTCTTCCACGACCCGCCCTCCGTCTTCTATGGTAGGTCTGGGGGTGCAGGGGAGGGCATGAGCCATTTCCAAGGCGGGTGACCCCATGTAGGGCCCTGGGTCAGCGGCTCCAGGTAGGAGAGGACTCCTGCATGGACCAATGTGGCCAGTGAGCTGTCAAGGGCAGCTCAGGCCAGACCCTGAGACGTGGGAGGCATAGGGGGCCGTCTCAGCCTCCAGCAGTTCATGCTGAATTCCACCTGCAGATAGCATCTTACTACGTAGTTTAGGCTGACCTTGAACTCACTGTGTAGCCCAGGTTTTCTTCAAACTTACAGTGCTCTTCCTGTCTCAGCCCCCTGGGTGTGAGCAACCATGCCCGGCTTTATTTTTTTTTTTATTTTTTTTTTTTGCAGAACCAGGGATTGAACTCAGGCCCTTGTGCTTGCCAGGCAAGCGCTTATTCTACTGAGCCATCTCCCCAGCCCCCGGCTTTATTTTTTATTTTGAAGCAGGGTCACTTATTTGCTAAGTCGCTGGGTTGCCCAAGCTGTGATCGAACTCGTGACCTTCCTGCCTCAGCCTTCTGGAGTGCCAGGATCACGGGCGCGTGTGCTTTATCGTGTCCAGCTGAGAGCTGTTTCTTTCCGTTTCCACTTCTCAAGCAGTGTTGCAGATCTTGTGCAGGACAGCAGCCCAGCCCAGTGGACAGCACCTGCTGTGTGACACTGGTCGGGAGAGGAGGACTGGACACAGTGTTTGGCCTCGGGGTTCCCTGAGCTCTGGGCTTCAGAGGCCAAGGCGGGAGGATCATACATTTGAGACTGTTCTGGGCAACTGAGGGAGACCCTGTTTATAATAACAATGACAACAACAATAATAATAATAGGGCCGGGGGTGGTGGCACATGCCTGTAATGCCCGCGCTTGGGAGGCTGAAGCAGGAGGAGCGCTGCAGCTTTGAGGCCAACCTGGGCTGCAAAGTGAGCTCAAGGCCAGCCTGAACTGCACAGCAAGACCGTGTCTCAAGAAAAGATTTTATTTTATTATTTTATTTTTATTTTCATTTTATTTATTTATTTATTTATTTTTGCGGAACCGGGGATTGAACTCAGGCCCTTGTGCTTGCCAGGGAAGCACTTATTCCACGGAGCCATCTTCCCGGCTCCTTATTTTATTATTGTTATTTTTTAATTTTTTTATTTTTGGCAGAACCAGGGATTGAACTCAGGCCCTTGCACTTGCCAGGGAAGCGCTTATTCTACTGAGCTATCTCCCTGGCCCCTCAAGAAGAGATTTTTTAAAAAAGAGAAAGAAAATAGAGTGAGAGGGTGGGGTCGTTGCTGGCTGGCAGAGCCTTTGCCTGCGGTGTGTGAAGCCTGGGTTCAGGCTCCGAAAGCACTAAATAACTGGGTAAGGAAATGAATGGAAGGGAAGCAGCCCTTGAGCGCGTTTTGGCCAGGCACGGAGACGGGCACTGTCTGGCCAAAGGTCCCTGCTGATGTCGCCTCTGGGCCAGGGAGGGTGTTCTGTGGGACTGTGCCTTGCACTTAGGCTGGCGAGGGCACTGGGTTCTGTGGTGAGTACATTGTAGTGCAGCTCAAAAAAAAAAAAAAGCACTTATTCATGTATCTTTTGGGGGCTGGCTCAGCCGCCCCGAGGCCGGGGCTGGCGCAGTGTGTGGTGCTGGGGCTCGGACCTCAGTCCCCTGCACCCACCTGAGCTTGCCTAAGTGGGCGCTTTAGACCACTGTATCTCGCCGGCACCACATAGTTTATTGGTTATTTTAATTTGTGGTGCTGGGGTGGGACCCAGGCCCTGTGTGGGGCAGGTGCTCTTGGCCGAGCCCAACTTAGCGGCTGGTTCTCACATTGTATTTCCAGAGAGGGTCTCACTAAGTTTCCCAGGCTGGCCTCAAAGTTGTGACCCTCCTGCCTCAGCCTCCTGAGCAGTTGGGTTATAAACCTGCGCTGCCACACATAACAGTTTATCCAGTTTTTGATTAGATTGCTTGTTTTTTTCCTTAAGATTTTTTTTGGGAAAAAAAAGGATTTTTGAGCTCCTGATATACAAGGGGTGAGAAAAAGATATAGCGAAGGCTTACATTAGGGCTGTGGGCTTAGCCCTGTGGTGCAGCACCTAGCTGGGAAGGGTGAGTGCAATTCCCAAGACCCAAAAGTAAAAATATATATTTATTTTTGTTATAATTTTTTTTTTTTTTTAAGGTAGATTTTTCTTTTTTTGGTAGGACCGGGGATTGAACTCAGGCCCTTGTGCTCGCCAGGCAAGCGCTAATTCTACTAAACTATCTCCCTGGCCCCTTTTTTGTCTTTTAGGAAAGGGTCTGCAGGGTGTTTAGGGTCTCACTACGAGATCGAACTTGTAGTGATGAGCCTATTTAAGCCTCCCAAGAGCTGGGATTACAGACCTTCGACACCAGGCCCAGTCTCAATTGCAGTCTCGGCAAACCGCCCCGGGGGCGGGGCCAGCAGGCAGGCCTGGGGATGGAAGCCCCTCCCTGTGTATGCATGCTTTAATCCACTGAGCTATTTGGTTTTTGTTGTTGTTTTGTTTTTGGTGGTACCAGGGATCAAACTCGGGACCTTGCACTTGCCAGGCAAGCACTTATTCCACTGAGCTATCTCCTTGGTTCCCCACTGAGCTATTTGGCCAGCTCTCCTAAATTAGAAAAAATTCCTTTTTTTAAATTCTGTGGTACCAGGGATTGAACTAAAAAAAAAAAATTAAAATAAAAAATTACAGCCAGGGGCCAGGGAGATAGCTCAGTAGAATAAGCTCTTGTCTGGCAAGCACAAGGGCCTGAGTTCAATCGATGGTTCCACAAAAAAAAAAAAAAAAAAAAAAAAAAAAAATTACAGCCAGGTGTGGGGTGCACACCCATCACCCCAGTAGGTGGGAGGCAGAAGCAGGAGAATCCCGGGTGTCTGAACACAGCCTGGGCTATGTAGTGAGTTCAAGGCCAGCCTGCACTCTGCAGGGAGCCCCTGCCTCAGAACGAGAAGCCCCCCAGGCTGCTGCAGGAAGTATGGGGATGAGGGGGTGAGTATTGTCCACGTGCTGGAGGGTTTGGAGGGGTTCATGGCAGCGTGTCCTTGACTGGGTAATTTGTTTGAAACATTTAAACCTTTACCCCGTTGTTTTTTTAAAAATTAATTTGCATAATCTGGACGCCCCCTGCTGGCCGCCTCGCTGGCATACACTCACCTGGCGCTGCAGGCGTCTCGGGCTCACAGGCTGTTTCTTCGCTGTTCAGAAGCGTTTTGTTTGGTGGGAGCCAGCTTTTGCTGTTTTTTTGCGGCACTGAGGACTGAGCCCAAGGCCTTCACACTGAGCTGCATCCTTGGTCCTTATTTATTTATTTATTTATTTATTTTGGTAAACTTTTGGTGTTTATTTAGTACTGGGTCTGCTACACATCTGGGACTCATAGTAATCCTCCTGTCTTGGCCTCCCCAGCCCTGAGATTACAGGTGTGCACCACCACGCCTGGTTTCAGTGGTCAGCAGGGTGTGGGTTCTGGGCCGGAATGGCATGTGGTACTGGGAATCGAACCCCGGTCCTTGCACTTGCCAGGCAGGTGATTAGACCACAGAGTTATCCCCCCAGCCCTATTTTGGTCTTTTATTTAGTATTTTAGGGACGGGTCTGCAGGGTGTTCAGGATTTCAGAACTAGATTGGACTCGTAGTGATCCGCCTGTTTACAGCCTCCCAAGAGCTGGGATTACAGGCGCACCACATGCCAGGTCTCAATTGCTGTCTCAGCACACCCTGGGAGCGGGGTCGGCACTGCAGGCCTGGGGATTGAACCCCTGGCCCCTGCGCCTGCTTGCAGGCACTTCAATCTGCTGAGCTATTTGGCCGGCCCATTTTGGTCTTTTTGAGACAGGGTTTCATTATAAAGTCCAGGCTGGTCTTGAGCTCACCCTAGGCTGGCCTCAAACTCCCAGCTATCCTGCCTCAGCTTGCCAGAGTGCTGGGATCACAGGTGTGCAGCACACACATGCATACACACACATGCACATGCACACACACAGCCCTGTGGTATTCAGGACTTTTCCACTAGTGGCTCTGTGCTCGTGTGACCTTTCCTGTCTTGCATGTGTGGCTCAGTGTCACATTTTCAGGGTTACCCTGGGAGGTTGTGTGTGTCAGTGCTCTGTGCCCTCCTGGCCAAGTGAGGCCCGCTGTCCTGCATACTGCTGCTTGTCCCTCTGCGCTGGGGCGTGGCTGACCCATCTGCCTTTTGGCCGCTACGGACCAGGGAGGAAAGGACCTGCGGCTCTGTTTTCTCCTTACCTTTTAAAAAATAAAACAAAACAAAATTTAATGTTTTATTTATTTGGTATGGGTTCTTGCTGTGCAGCTTGGACTTGTAGTGATCCTCTTGTCTCAGCCTTCCCAGTGCTGGGATTACAGGCGTGCGCCACTACACAGTATAAAGCCGGGGCCTTGTACTTGCCAGGCAGCAGCTTAGGCTGCTGAGCTGTCTCCCCTGCCCTTTCCTTGCTTTGTAGTTTTCTTGCAGCGCTGGGACACAACCCAGGGCCTCAGTGCTGGGCCGGCACTCATTGCTGAGCTGTGCCCAGCCCTTTTGCCTTTGCACTGCAGACAGGGTCTTGCTGTGTGATCTTCTGGCCTCAGCCTCGCGACCAGCTGGAGTAGCAGGTGTGCAGCCACATGCCCAGCTGAGGGCGTCCAGTTCCTGACAGACCTGGTGGCGAAGGTGCCGGGTGGCTGTGGAGGCCAAGTGGCAGGGTGGCTGGGGGCGTGGACTGGGTCACAGGAGGGGGGTTGGTTGCAGAGTTGGGGAGCTGGGACACAGTGGGGCCGGGGGTCTTGGTGTCTGCAGCTCTCAGGGATGGTGACCAGGGGTGGGTTGAGGCAGAAGCAGGTGGCAATGGGGACCCCAGGCTCAGGTGCGAGCAGGGCAGCTCTGTAGGTCGGGCTTCATGGGAGAGCCCAGTGCTGGAGATGCGCCCAGTGTCGGGGTGTGTGTGTGTGCAGAGGACTTCCACGCTTGAGTGCTATGGCCTTGGGAGCAGTTTAAGAGGAATACACGGAAAAAAAAAAAATAAAAATTTAAAAAAAAAAAAAGAGGAATACACGGAGCCCGGTGTGGCGGCGCACAACTGTCATCCCAGCACCTGGGAGGCTGAGGCATGAGGAACGCACAGTCTGAGCCCTTTCTGCTGCCTGCTGGATCTATATCTGTATCTATCTCTATGTTTTTGTACCAGGGATTGAACTCAGGACCTTGTGCTTGCCAAACAGGCACTTACGCTTCTGAGCTATCTCCCCAGCTGGAAATTTCTAGAAACTTAAGCCTGTTTAACAGCCTGTTGTTAGAAGACGTCATATGTCATCCTGGTACTATGGAAGGCTGAGGCAGGAGGATCCCAAGTTTGAGCTAAGCTTGAGCAACAGAATGGTTCAGTGAGGCCCTGTTTCAAACTAAAAAACAAAACGCCAAGGACAAGCCAGAGGCGGTAGTGCATGTCTGTAATGCCAGCACTTGAGGGGCTGAGGCAGGAGGATCACTGCAAGTTCCAGAACAGCCTGGGCTGCCTGGTGAGCTCAAGGCCAGCCTGAGCTGCACAGGGAGACTTTGTCTCAAAAAGACAAAAGTAAATCAAAGCCAGGGATAGAGCTCAATGCGGAGGTTCAGTGTGGGGCGCTGTTAATGAACGGTGGGTAGAGACCTGAGAGTGGAAAACCAGTGGTCAGGCTGGGCATGCAGGTGCTGCCCTGTGAGCCAGCACGCAGGAGGCTGAGGCAGGGCACTTGTGAGCTCAAGGCCAGCTCGTGCCACAGAGACTGGGTCTCAAAAGAAGAAAAGCAAAATAAAGCTAGTTGTCACTTCTGCCACAGACAGGGGGCGCTGTGGCTCTCCCGCTGGTGGGCCCTGGGGTGGGCTGCATGCAGGTCCTGGAGTTGCCTCATTGTGGCGCTGCTGTCCCCAGATTGGACGCCAGGCGCGGCGGTGCCCCGGGACATTGCAGCCTGCTACCTGCTGCAGGGCGGCTTCTACGGCCACTCCGTCTACGCCACGCTCTACATGGACACCTGGCGCAGGGACTCCGTGGTCATGCTCATTCACCACGTGGTCACACTGGCCCTCATCGTCTGCTCCTACGCCTTCCGGTGAGTGGGGCATGGCTGGGCGGGTGGAGCAGGGCTGCCGCAGCGCAGCAGGCTGGCTACCTGGAGGCCCAGGGAGGACAGGGTTCCACAGATGGTGAGGAACGGACTTGGAGGGCTGCCACCCAGCCCCGGGGAGCGGGGAGCAAGTCCTGAAGGGGTTACTGGAGGTCTGGCTGCAATTACTGGGCACAGTGGTGACTCACACCGGCGTCCCAGCTACCCAGGAGGCTGAGGCAGGAGGGTCCCAAGTCTGAGTCCAGTCTAGGTAACTTACTAAGATTCTGTCTCAAAATAAAATACAGGGCCAGGGAGATGGCTCAGTAGAATAAGTGCTTGCCTAGCAAGTGCAAGGGCCTGAGTTCAATCCCTGGTTCTGCCGCCCCCAAAATAAATCAAATCAAATCAAATCAAATACAGAGGGCTGGGGCTTAATTCAGGGTCTAACTCCCTGAGTTCCATCTTCAGTATTGCCTACCCGAAAATCTAATATGTTTTCTATTCACGTATCAATGAAAATAAAAGGCCAGTGAGATAGCTCAGTGGACTAAGCGCCTGCTTAGGCAAGCACAGGCCCGGGGTTCCATGCCCAGCACTACATGCCGAGCCCGCCCTGCCCCCCGCTTAGTGAGCCGCAGAGGCCTGGCATGGAGCATGCCTGTAATCCCGGCGCTGGGGAGGCTGAAAGCAGGAGGATCCCTACGAGTCTGAGCTGCACAATGAGACTCTGTACGAAATACATAAAAATAAATAAAAATTTTAAAAATAAAAACTCATTTACAAGCCAAAGTGAAAAGTAGCTTTTTTTTTTGGTGGAACCGAGGATTGAACTCAGGCCCTGTGCTTGCCAGGCAAACGCTTATTCTACTGAGCCATCTCCCTGGCCTTGAAAAGTAGCTTCTTGTCAATCCTTTTGATTGATTTTTTGATTTTAGCTTGATTTTTTCCCCTAGTGTTTTGGGGCAGGGTCTGGCTGTATAGTTCAGGCTGGCCTTGAACTCACAGCCATCCTCCTGCCTCAGACTTCCAAGCTCTAGATTACAGGTATGAGCTGCCATACCCCGCCGTGGCTATTGATAATACATGGAAATGACAACACTTTGCATATACTGGGTTCTATTGTGTGCATGTATTTTTGAGATGGAGTCTCCATGTATTGCCCACACTGGCCATGAATTACAGCAGTCCTCCTGCCTCAGCCTCCCTAGTAGTTGAGGCCACAGGCACATGCAGATGGTTTTGCGTTTCCACTTAAACCCAATTTACATAAAGGCCCAGCACTGGCCACAAGGCTGGGATTCAGGAGGCTTCTGTGGGGGGACTATGAATTTAGAACATCGATGTGGTTCTGGAAAGTTCTGAGGCAGTCAGATGACCGACGGGGTAGGCATGAGCCCCAGGAGGTGACTGGGAGCAGCAGCAGGCGCAAAGGGCCTGCGCGGGAGCCCGCACGCTGTGGCTGCTCCCTGGCCGTGTCAGGTGGGCCAAGGGGCCCTTACACCCCCAAACCCTATGGGGACGCGGCAGCCTGAGGTTCAGGCCTCAGAGTCAGGGTCACAGAAGGTTCTGGCGACAGGGACAGGAAGGTCAGGTGAGTAGGGCTGCCGTGTGAGCTGCATCCTGCCCACCCAGGTACCACAACGTGGGCATCCTCGTGTTCTTCCTGCACGACCTCAATGACGTGCAGCTGGAGTTCACCAAGATCAACACCTACTTCCGGGCAGCGGGTGGCACCCACCGTCGGTTGCACGCGCTGCTCAGTGACCTGGGCTGCCTGTGCTTCTGCGTCAGCTGGTCAGTGGGTGGGACGAAAGCGGGTGGGCGGGGCTTCCAGGAAAGGGGTGGGGCCTGCAAGGCTGCAGGGAGGGACCCAGAAGGGTAGGGCCCTCCATCCCCTCTGCAGCAGCCTCCCGAGCTCCTCCGCCTTCCTAGGTTCTGGTTCCGGCTGTACTGGTTCCCACTCAAGGTCCTGTATGCCACACTGCACACCAGCCTCATCTCGGTGCCTGACATCCCCTTCTACTTCTTCTTCAACACGCTCCTGCTGCTGCTCACCGCCATGAACTTGTACTGGTTCCTGGTGAGTGGCTTCCCCGCTTGCTGAAGGCAGTCCCTGCCCGGCCTTCCCTTGGGCGGCTGTGCATGCACATTTAGACTGCAGGTGTAGGTGCAGGTGCAGGTGCGGGTGCAGGTGCGGATGCAGGTGCGAGTGCGGGCGCAGGTGCGGGCGCAGGTGAAGGGCCTGTGCTCACGCCGCCTCCCCCACAGTACATCATGGCGCTGGCGGTCAAGGTGCTGACGGGCCAGATGCGCGAGCTGAGCGACCTGCGGGAGTACGACTGCGCCGAAGCCCACAGCCCCAAGCCCAGCAAAGCTGAGTGAGTGCAGGGCCTGGGGCCTGAGTTCCTTCCTTGAGCGACAGCGGTCCTGGCAGGCTCTGTGGGCAGCGGATGAGGCTGTGCTGACGCTGTCCCGTAACCTGCAGCCACCAAGGAGGCAGCGGAGGACGCAGTGACCCGCAGTACCTGGGGCGGAGCTGGCTGGGAGGGGCTTCTGGGACTCACCCGGGCCCTGGCTTACAGTGACCTCTGGTCATGGCCCAACCCAAGCCAGGGTGACAGGACCATGCTTTGTCCATGCTGAAACATCCAGGCCCTGGGGCCCTGGGCAGGCTGCTGTGGTGCAGGCTAGAGGCGGGTTGCTTCCATGGGAACCCCTGGAAGAAACCCCTGTGTAGAGAGGGTGGCAAGCAATGTCCCCTGAGGCATCAGTTGGTGGGTGGTTCTGGGAGGTGCTGGGTAGCCAGGCCTTCTTATTGGCTGGAGGGGGAAATTTTCTTGGTATTGGGGACTGAACCTAGGGCTTCTACCCCAACCATACCCCTAGCCCCCTTTTGACATTTTTTTTACTTTGAGACTAGGTCTTGCTAAGTCACAACATTCCCTGGGCTGGGCTCAAACTTTGATCCTCCTGCCTCAGCCTCCCAGAGTGCTAGGCCAATAGATGCATGCCCCTATGCCTGATCCCAAACACGGGGCTTACAGAGGAGGAGTTCCAGGGCCTCAGAGGCATCTGGGACAGAGTGTGGGGCTGGGGTGACTCCAAGACGGGGCTGGGCAATGGTGACATCCCAGCCAGGTCCCAGCTGGCCCCAGCAAGGCTGTCACCGTCCTGTGGGCACAAGAGTGTGGTCAGCCAGCAAGGCTGTGTAGGAAGCAGAGCCAGTCAGTCTTGCTGTGGATGTGGCTGAAGCAGAAATAAAAACATTGAAGACAACTTCAGACTTCTGGCCCAGAACGCTGCTTGCGGCCCGGCCAGCTGCACCGGGTGCCTGCCAGCAGGGCGTGAGTCTCACGTGGGGTACGTCAGGCTCTCAGCGTGTGTTGTCGATGGGGCAAGAGCCCTGTGGAGACTGGGACGGTCTCACAAGGGGCCTTCTGGAAGGTTCCAGAGGCTTCTAGCAGTTAGAATTTGGAGTAGGGGAACAGGATTGACCAACCCTAAACCCCAACAAAGTTCTCTTGCCATGGAACGTGAGGCTCAAGCTGGGCCTCCCAGCCCCGCCGGTGCCCTCCCTGTCGCGGAAGATGTCAGGCCAGGATAGGAGGTGACGGGAGGCACCCCAGGCCTCGCCCAAGAATGTTTCTACTAGAACTGTGTAGCTCCAGTGTTCACAGAAGTGACTGCCAGGAACACCCTGCCACAGTGACCCAGAAGCACCACCTGCAGCATCTGTCTGTAACCAGATCATGGGTGGAGGAGGTAGCTCAGTGGCTTACCCCAGGCAAGTGCAAGGTCCTGCGTTCAGTCCCTGGTATTGCATGCTGTGCTGGCCCTGGAACCTGGAATGGGGCATGGCAGTACACGTCTGTCACCCCAGCACTTGGGAGGCTAAAGCAGGAGGGTTGCCATGAGGTCAAAGCCAGCCTGGGCTACATAGTGAGACCGTGTCTTAGAAAACCGAAAAGAGAAAAACAAAATAGAGAGAAACAGATGGAGAAAGGAAGGAAGGGAGGGAGGAATGAAGGAAGGGCTCTCAAGATTCTGAGTAACAAGAACAGTGAGAAACTGTCCTGGATCCGCACAAACTAAGGAGTGTGGGCAGCTGAATGCAGTGTGGCCTCCTGGACCAGGAACAGGACACCTGTGGGGACACTGGCACTCCAAGTAACGCGTGGGACTTAGCTCCTAAAGCGCGCCTACTGGGCTCTTCACTGGGTGTCCGAAACGCGGCAGCACTGGCAGGCTGGGTGAGGGCGCGCCGCGTGCTGCCCTGCAGCGTTCCTGGAGACTAGCAACTCTTACTCTATAAAACGCATGAGCAGCTGGCTGTGCTGGTGCTCGCCTGGAATGCCAGCACTGGGAGGCCGAGGCAGGAGGGTCACGAGCTGGGAGGCCAGCCTGCGCACAGCGTGAGACCCTGGCTATCTCAGTCAATAATTAAATTGCATGAACTACCATTAAAAATGGAATCACTACTATGGTTCTTCTCCTGGCTGTTATAACAAAATACCTCGTGCTGGCCATTCAGCTTACTGCCACGAGCCAACCTGCAGCACAGAGGGGGCTGATGTCCTGACATGGGCAGCCCTGAATCCTCTGCAGGCTCCAGGTGGAGATCCTCCTGCCTCAGCCTCTTCAGCAGCAGGGTACGGACGCATCTCTTAGGGGCCACCATTCAGCCTACAGCCAGTGCTAAGTGACGTTCAGTGGAAGAGAGAGCTGGCAGATCGAAAGCTAGAGTAGGTGGCCGAGAGTGCAGTTTAGATGTCTGAGAATAAGGAAGCTGGGCTTATGGGGATTAGCCAATAGAGTGGAATGCAGCCAGCAGCCAAGAGGGGACAAGACGACAAGATGGACAAGCCGTAGGTCCTCAGCAGGACGGGCAGCCAGGCATTGGCCCCCAAGCGGCTCCAGCACGGACCAGAGCAGCCGCAGGCGCAGAGCACCGGTGGCCGAAGCTGGGAGGAAGCAGACTCCAGGCCAGGAGGGGGAAGAAAGTGGCAAATGGGGGGGAAAGAAAAGGATGGAAGAAAGTGACACCTGGAAGCCGCACAGGAGGAGAAGGTGCCATGCAGAAAAGAAGGGGATGGCTTAGTGACTGTCTGGAAGTAGGAAAACCACCTGGAAACAGCCCAGGAAAAGGAGCACCGAGGCAGCTCTGCGTCAGAAGCGAGGACAGGGCCAGGCAGGGTCCTGCAGCCGGAGCCCCACCCTCAGGGAGGGGAAGCAGGAGGAGCACTGGAGCTATGGCTTTGAGACCCTGTCATGCAAACAAGAAATGCATTTCAAATGCCTACTATGTTATTTTTATATTTTGGCCAGACCAGGGACTAAAGCCAGCTCTGCGTTGCGCTGCATCCCCAGCACCCCAACCTCCTTTTCTGTTTTTGAGACAGGCCAGTCTCGCTATGTAGTCCAGGCCAGCCTTGAACTAACGGTGATCCTCCTGCCTCAGCCTCCCAAGCACTGGGATCACAGGCGTGGGCCACCTGAAGCCCTGTGCTGGTCCGTTTCCCACAGCAGCCCAGCATGGCTCCCTTCTGCCCCGGGGCCCTGACCTATGCCCCACACTTTGTTTTTTTTGTATTTAGTACAGGGTCTACAGGGCCTCACTACACAGATCGGCCTCATAGTGAGCCTCCTGTTTTCAGCCTCCCAAGCACTGGGATTACAGGCGCCCCTGCATCTGCAGGAGCTTCAATCCACTGAGCTATCTGGCCGGCCCTGCCCCATGTTCTTGTTGGGGGCCCCCTTGCTCTAGACTCCTCTCCAAGACATGCTCCCCAGGGGAGCCCCAGGAAGTCCAGCCTCTACCCCCTGCCTCCCCTTACTTGTGAATTCACATCCTGGAGCCTCATCTTTTACCCTCCAGGGTTCTTGCTTTCCCTGCTGTAGCCACAGAGTCATAAGCCACGGTCCCAGCTGATTGGGAGAGTGTGGCAGGCCGACCCTTTGACCCCAGGACTTGGAGGCCAGCCTGGGTCACATAGGGAGACTCCATCTTAAACAAAAATGTATAAGAATTGAAACAGTCCAAGGAGATAATCGCAGCTACTTGGGAGGCCGAGGCAGGAGGATTGCAAGTTCCAAGCCAGCCTGTGCAATTTAGTGAGACCTTAGCTCAAAATCAAAAGTGCTTGGGTGCAGCTGCATGTTGAGTCTTGCCTTGCACACGTGAGCCCTGGTCTCCACTGCCAGCACCACGAACAATGGAACAAGCCGGGTGACGCAACCAAGCAACCCGGGTAGTCCTAGCCCCTCAAGAGGCCCAGGCAGGTGGCCCCCGGGCTCAGGAGTTCAAAGGCACTCAGATGACAAATGAAGGCCCACCTCAGAACACCCAAGACCCCAGCTCAGGAATAAGACACTGCAGAGCCCACTGGGAGCAGGTCCTGGCTCTACCCGCAGCACTGCCCAGAGCACACGGCTCCTCAGAGAGCCTCAGAGATCGAGTCGAAGACCGGACAGGGCGGTGGCACACGTCTGTCATCCGGCACTTGGAAGGCTGAGGCTGGAAGATAGCTATGAGTTCAAGGCCAGCCTTTGCGACGCAGAGATCTGGGTCACACAGAGTTTAAGCCAGCCTGGACTACATAGCAAAAAAAAAGATCAAGACCAGTAATAGAGGAGGACGGAGGACTGCTCCAGTGGGGCATCTTGTTCCTTGTAAACTGTGTAAAAGAGACTGAGACAGGAGGTTGTGAGTTAAAGCCCTGCCTGGGTGACTGCAGGAGCCGCAAGTCGGGGGCTGCAGCTTAGCGGAAGGGTCTGGATTCCGTCTGCAGCAGCACAGAAACAAGCAATCCCTGGCGTACACCTGCGGTCTCGGAGACTCAGGCCACCGGTGAAGCAGGACCAGAGCTCAGGTGTTTGAGCCTGAGTGACATGTGTGACCCTGTCTCAGAAAGAAAAGCTGAAGCCCTTGCTCAGGACAGTTTGTGCCAGAGGGGAGTGGGGGACAGCACACTGGTGGCACTTGTCTCCTGGGACAGTGCTGTGTGCAAGTCACTAGTGCTGATGATGTCCAGAGCTGGAGCCGCAGGCCTGTGCCCAGCCCTCCACACGTCTGCACGGGGCCATCGGCCCTGACCGGTAGGTAGGCCAGGCCCCCAGCGAGGGGACATCTGGTCCCTCTGGATGCGGAGATAAGGGGCAGGGACTATCATTCAGCTGCGTCCCTTGGACACTTGCGGGAAGTGTGGCTCTTACTGTGGGGCTGGGGGTGGGGGTGCACCTCCCCTCTCCCCAGTGTTGGGTTTTTCCGGAAAATGTGAGTTCTAAGAAAAGGGGGCCTTACTGTTAGGACAGGGTGGCCACGTCCATGTCTTGCGAGTGTCCTCCAGGAGCTCAAGGTGGACAGGGCACAGGTGGGAGCGAGTTGTCAAAGCTCGCCTGAGCCGGGCCTCACGCCACGTGGCCAGGAACCCAGCGGGGCCTGTAGTTTTGCTCCCAGAGGCCTGGGGCTCAGTGTGCAGGACTGGGGCAGGTCCAGGCCTGGTGAAGGGATTGGCGGACGAGACGGTGGGCCATGGGGACAGCTGGATGGTCCAGGTCTCAGGCGGGGCGCAGGCCCAGGCTAACCTGCGCTGCGCTCTGGTCCCCAGGAAGCGGCTGCAGAACGGCCTGGTGAAAGAGAAGCGCCTCTGAACCCCTTGACCCAGCCCCACCTCCCAGAAGCTGGCCCCGCCCCGCCCCGCCCCGCCCCAAGCTACCCCCTCCCCTCTGGTTCCATCTAGACTCACCACTTGAGGGCTCCGGAAGCTCAGGCCCCCTTCCAGCCCCCCCCTCCCGCCTGCTGACCCCGCCCCTGGCCCACGAGGTGCTTAGCCCCGCCCCAGGCCAGGTCCCGACTTTGGCGACCCTTCCCGCTCCGGCCATTCCCTGGAAGATGCTACCGCCGCGACGTGGTTCCAGCCACCACACCCTCCTCCTCCTCGCGCTACTGCTGCCATCACTGTCCATGGCCCGGGCCCCCGCGCCCCCGGGCCCCACCGCAGCCCTGCTGCAGGCGCTTGGGCTCCATGACGCGCCTCGGGGCGCCCCCAAGGCCAGGCCGGTGCCTCCACTCATGTGGCGACTGTTCCGCCGTCGCGACCCCCAAGAGGCCAGGGTTGGCCAGCGATGGACGTCCCTAGGGACCACCCCGCGACCGTGCCACGTGGAGGAGTTGGGGGTCGCCGGGAACATCGTGCGCCACATCCCGGATCGCGGTGAGTGAGGCCTGCAGTGGGGGCTCACAGCTGGGGGCTGAGACCTGAATGGGGAGGAGCGGGGTCCCTCGGGCCCCACTCAGCCGTTAGCAGCCTGAGCCTCCGCACGGTGCCCCTCTTGGTCTCCTACCCCCTACTCGACTGGACCTAGCTGGAAGGTATCCAGGACAACCCCTGCCCCCGCGCCTGCCAGTTCACACCTT
Source organism: Octodon degus (assembly GCF_000260255.1). Classification (NCBI taxonomy): domain Eukaryota; kingdom Metazoa; phylum Chordata; class Mammalia; order Rodentia; family Octodontidae; genus Octodon; species Octodon degus. Next base: position 647,029 of record NW_004524858.1, read on the forward strand.
CCGGTGCTGGCCAGCAGATAGCTCCTCGGCCCACCCCCGCACCCTGCAGGGCCCCCTTCCTTGCACCTGGTGCCTCGGGGGGGGGGGGATCCCCCAGCCTGGACGCCCCAGCAAGGACGCTGCGCTCACCTTCCTCCTCTGTTGCCTCCCAGGTGCGCCCGCCCGGCCCCCGGAGCCCTCTGCCTCGGCGTCGTGTCCCGAGTGGACTGTGGACTTTGACCTGTCGGCCGTGGAGCCCTTGGAGCTAGCAAGCCTGGCTCGCCTGGAGCTGCGGTTTGCGGCGGCGGGTCCCGGTGCTGCGGTGGCTGTGGGCAGCTGGGAGCTGAGCGTGGCGCCCGCGGGCCCCGGGCCCGTGCTGCTGCGCCAGGAGGTGCGCGCCCTGGGGCCACTGGTGCACGCCGAGCTGCCGGGCACGCCCTGGGCCCCGCACGTGTCTGCCCCACGCAGTCTCCGCCTGGCGCTAGCACTGCGGCCCCAAGTGCCCGCTGCCTGCGCCCGCCTGGCCGAAGCTGCGCTGCTGCTGGTGACCCTAGATCCGCGCCTGTGCCACCCCTTGGGCCGACTCAGGCGAGAGGCCGAGCCTGCGGTGGGCGGCGTCTCCAGCGGCGCTGGCGGCGTCTCCAGGGGCGCTTGCCGCGCGCGGCGACTGTATGTGAGCTTCCGCGAGGTGGGCTGGCACCGCTGGGTCATTGCGCCGCGCGGCTTCCTGGCCAACTACTGCCAGGGCCACTGTGCGCTGCCCGGGCCCGGGGCGCCGCCTGCGCTCAACCATGCAGTGTTGCGCGCGCTCATGCACGCGGCCTCGCCCAGCAACGCCGGCCTGCCCTGCTGCGTGCCCGCGCGCCTGTCGCCCATCTCTGTGCTCTTCTTTGACAACAGCGACAACGTGGTCTTGCGGCACTACGAGGACATGGTGGTGGACGAGTGTGGCTGCCGCTGACCACAGTAAACACCTGTGCGGTTTCCTCTGCGTCCCCAGGAGCGGGGAGGAACCATACTGCACCTCCTGATGACCCTGGCAGGGCAGGGCAGGGCGAGGTGTCCCCAGCTCCAAGCCGCCAAGAGAGGGGCCAGGTGGGGCCCGGCTCCTGCCCCTCCCCTCCATGCAATCCAGCCAGCCCCATGTAAAGCAGGAACTGTTTATTAAGATTTTATCGGTGACAAAAGAGCTTAAAACGTATTGACCAAAAATCAAGTTACATTGCCTTGGTACGGATGCTTGTCAACTGGCAGAACTCTGAGCGACCGCTGCTGGGAAGTAGAGGGCAAAGCACAGGGCACAAGCAGAGGCCAAGCGGGGAGGTCAGCGGGTGGGTGGGGGCCAGCGGGCTGCCTCTAGCGGCCTACAAAGGGACCAAAGCCTGCTATGGGAAGCAGCCTTGCCCTGTCAGGCGAGGCCCGTGCGTCCTGCATCCGCTGGTTCCGACGCTGTGCGCCCGGACAGGGAGGCTGGCAGCCCCCCTACGGGCGGCTCTCGCCGCGGGCCCACAGCAGGCCGGGGCTGTCCACTGAGGAACGGCCTCCGCAGGCCCTCGGCCTGCCCGCTCGCCCGCCCGCCCCTCAGCATGTTTCCTTCCCCACAAGCTGCTGCTGCTGGCCACCTGGGCGGGCAGGCAGGCTGGCTCAGGGCCAGTGCAGGACTGGGTGCCTTCTGTCACCTTCCACATCTCAAGGGACAAAAGCCAACGGCTGGGAACGGCGCTGTCCTGCTCTGCCAGTCCTGGCTGAGATCGCTGTGGGGCCACCGAGCACCTTCTGGGGGCGGCAAGAGCCCCGGTGAGTCCACGGCGCGGGGAGCAGCAACGCTCTGCAGAGTCCTTGAAGGCAGGCGCGGGCCTCTGGCCGGCTGCCGCCCAGAGCTGCTGAAGCAAAACCTGAAACATCTCCTGCGCTCATGTCCGCGCCGCTCCAGCCTTGGGTGTGCCACCAGCTGACACCTCGTTCTGGAAGCTGCTCATGACTCCCAGGTCCACTGCTAAGATCTTAGAGACAAACTTAGAAAAGTATTTTTCAGTACTTCTTTGAAAAATCTTTAAAAAAACAAACAGAAAAACCCAAAACACCGTATTTTCTTTAAGTGAAATCCCTTAGAACACAGGCCAGGGGACCTGGGCAGCCCGGGGCTGCGCCTCCGGGCCCGGGCCCGGCCGCCGTCAGGAGCCTGCTAGGGCACAGAAATGCGAAGTTTTTCCTGCTAAAATGTAGTCCCCTTTCAATAAAAGAAAAGAAAGAAAAAAACGGAGGAAAGGGCTACTCTGAGATGAGGGTCTTCTCCCTCCGCCTGGCCACGGGCCCAGGGTGCAGGCGAGCTGGGCCTCCCGGGCGGCGGGCTCCTGGCCGCCACCTCCGTCTCCTCTCCCTCTCCTTCTCGTGCCGCTGCCGCCGCCACCGCCGCCGTTGCAGCCGCCGCGTGCCCACGGGGGCGCTTGCTGCTCGGCTCCTCTCCCTGGGCTGCTCCTCTCCCTCCTGCTGCTCACACAGTGGTGCCTCAGTTTTAGCAGTGGAAAACAGGTATCCATTTATTTTTATTTTTTATTACCCAGAATAAGATGCTGATGCACTAAGCCACAGAGCTTAGCTCTTCCGCCGCCACCTGTTGGGGGACAGGAAAGGTACCAGGAGAGGCAAGCCCCTGAGGTCACCACGGCAAAGGGAAGCCACGGCCCCTGGGAGCTGCAGAACAGAGCCCCGCCACTGCCACCTGACGTGGCTCCTCTTTCGTGGGCCATGAGGGCCACTTACCTTCTAGTACTGGGACAGCCCTGTCACCCCGCCGTGCTGGTATGCCCGCTCTCCCTGGTACGTGGAGTCTTGCGACAGTGCCACATCAATCTGTGACTTAAACTCGTCGCCCAGGTAACTGTCCTGAAAGCCAAGGCAGGAGGCTGAGTGGCCGAGCGCACGCCGCCCCCGCCCACCTAGCTGAGAGCCGCGGGGCTCACCTGGGACAGCTCCGGCTGGGAGAGGCCGGGCTGGCTCATCTGGGAAGGCTGGCTCATGGAGATGTAGCCCTGCGTCAGCGCGCCCTGCGAGAAGGGCTGCGACGCCACATCCTGGCTGGCCTGGCTGTTGGGGAGGGTGGTCTGGCTGGGCCCAGGCAGCCCGAAGCGGTTCTTCTGGCGCCCCCCACGACCGGTCTTGCTCTTTGGGGCGCCCCGGGCTGAAAGACAGCAGCAGAGGTGAGCTGGAAGGGCAGAGCAGGTTGGCACGCAGGGGCGCAGTGCTGGTGTTCAAGCTCACCGGCTGCCGGCCCGTTGGCCTGTCCGAAGTAGCCTGGCGGGGGCATGGGTGGCATGACCAGGTTGAAGGGGATGGGGATGTTCATGGCGGCCACATGGCTCGGGCCCGCGCTGATCATGCCTATCTGATCGTGGGTCTGGAAGTACATGTTGGACGGCCGGCCTGCAGAAGGAGGAGGGCGCACGGCAGGCGTCAGGCGGTGCTTTGCACCGCGTGGGTCCTAAAGCCGACGGGGGCTCTCTCCTCCCTTGGGATTCTGAGCGAAGGGTGGCCAGTGAGAGCCGAAGCTCTAGCCACTGCAGGGCGCTTCCAGAGACCCCTTCGGTAGCATATTTCTTCTCCCCCACGTGCCTCACGGGGATCCCCAGGGGACACAGACCTGCCAGGCCTGGCACACACAAATGGATACTGGGCTCAGGGACACTGCAGGGGCCACAGAGGCTCCAGGAGCAGGGCTCAGGCCATGGGGCGCCCACGACAGGCCAGGTGCCTCAGCACTGCTGCCCTGGAGGGAGCTCTGTTGTTCCACAGGATGAGGTCCATGAAGGCCAGGGTCAGGACAGAGAAGGGGAAGCGCAGGAGGCCGCAAACGAGGGGAGGTCCCCTGCGCTGACTGCACTCAGGCCTCAGACAACAGCCAGGGCGGCCCCAAGGTCCACTGTGCTGCCCCGGGACACTAAGGCGGAGGGACTGAGCTGCGTGTTGGAGAAGGCGCCCGCTTAGAGGCCAGCAGATCACTCTCCAGTGCCAACAGGGACAGCCCCTCCTGTCAGGCAGACCTGTGACAGCCTGAGCTCCTGAGGCCACCCAAGGAGCGAGCGCCAGAGAGACGTGGGAACATCACGCCCTGCACAAGGACCTACCCTGGCTGCTGCGGTCGTACACGGACCCGGGGATAATGGCCTCTCGGGCGTCATACATGGCTGTTGTCATGAAGCGGGCCCCCTGCGAAGTCACACGCCAGTGAGGAATGTGTCAGGTCAACAGAAGACGACCTCCCCTAGATCCGCCGGGCCTCGAGGCGGCTGGCGTGGGAACCCCAGCGGCTGCAGACCTGGGTGCCCAGTCGGCAGTTTCCTGGCCGGTGGCCTGCTGCAGCCGCTGGAGTCCTGCGAGTCCACCCCCTGCGGCACTCACCGGGTTGATGGTGTTGACGAGCTTGCGCGGCTTGCTGAACTGCATGAGGCTCTCGCGCAGGTTGTTGAGCGGCCCCTCCACCAGCACCTTCTGCTCCTTGTAGTAGTTCAGCAGGTGGTTCCACAGCGGCTGCTTGGACAGCGCCTTCGGGTTGCCCACAATGATGACGCCATACCTGAGAGACAGCACAGAGCACAGGCGTGGTGGTGCCAGGCACCGCGTACAGAGTGGACGGGAAGTGGGCTGAGCACAGCCTAAGCCCAGTTGGTCTCACCGAGGCCTGGCTGTGGCCGCTCCCGCACTAGAGGTGGGTGAGTTTGGATTTTTTTTTTGGTGACTTCCGGGTGTCTTAATGGCAGGTCTGGTGCAGCTTTTGGTGCTGTTGTGGAATCGAACTGCCCTATTACGTGCCTGACTCCATTTGCCCAAGTGGCGCTTTAAACCACTGAACTATCTGGGAAAGCCCTGAGGTGGGTGGGCTTGGGGGGTGCAAAACTTGGGGACAAACCCATCTGCAGCCTCGAGCCAGGCTCCCCGCACCCTTAGGCTGCTGGGCCACCCACTGGGTGACTGGCCATGAGCTGCGGTCCCAGCCTGTGCAGTGCAGCTAGCATGCAGCACAGGCTGGGTCCCGAGGCCACTGGTGAAGACAGGTGGTGTCCCCCAACACTGTGGCCACCTTCCTCTCAGGTTCCTTTTACCATCATCCAGAGTCACTGCAGACAGGTGTCAGATGTGGCTGAGTGAGTGATCATGCCCATGTGTTGAGCCCACAGCACCGAGCACCAAAGGAACAGGTGCTCCAGCCCCAGGGGGCATTCAAGGTAAGCAAGAGAAGTGAAGAGCGCCCCAAGGCAGGGGCGCAAGCGCCGCCATGCTCAGCAGCTCCTTTCCCCTTAGCCAGCCAGAGAGCTCTGCCTGACCTCAGCTTTGTCTACTTCTCCATCCCCTCACTGCCCTCCCCCCCCTGGGTCTCTGAGCACTGTGCTGGACGCAGCAGGCAGGACCAGGGCCACGATGCTACTGTGGCTGAGGGGCTCAGGGAGATACGAAGACACAGACAGACTTATGGCACCCCAGACGGCCACGGGGATCTGGGAGCGAAAGGGCGCCTGAACAAGATGCAGAGGTAGGGAGCAGACTGGGGCTGGCCTACCTAGCTCTGGTCAGGGCCACATTGAGACGTCGGGGGTCATTTAAAAAGCCAATTCCTTGGTGCTCATTGGCCCGCACACAGGACAGGATGATGAAGTCCTTCTCACGTCCCTGGAAGGCATCCACGCTGGCGATCTCTACCTCCTGAAAGGGGCAATGACGACCCATCAGCTGCATGTGGCCCTGCAGGCCCCTGGCTGCACAGAGCAGGGGACACACAGGAGCCGGGCCAAGCCAGGCCTGCTCAACGTCCGCTGCGAGGCTGCACACCCGTGTCCTTGCCGATCCCCAGAAAGCAGGACCCACAATAACACCTGGGAAGGCCAAGGAGCAGAACAGCCGCCACTCCTGCTGCTATTCAGCCTGGGCACACAGGCCACTCATGCCCTGGCAGGATAACAAAGGTGTCCCTCACTGCCCAGTCCTGTAAGCTGGTCCTGAAAAGCTCCCCAAGGACCCTACATCCTATCCAGCTTTGTGGCAGTCTCACTGTGGAGTCAGCACAGCCTGGCCAACCATGCAACCCGCTGCCTCGGCCTCCTGCAGGCTAGGACTGCAGTGGACAGCTATCCTCATGGCACGGCTCAGCCCTCAGTGACGCCAGTTACCAGGCTGACACATGTGCACATGAGGCTCACACTGAGCTGGCGCCAAGTGCCCACCTGGTACAACTTGGTGTGCAGGGAGCCGCTGAACTGCATGTACTGCACCAGGTAGGAGCGCTGGCCCTCGTAGGGCGTGATAATGCCAATCTGGTCAGGCTTGGCGCCAGCCTTGAGCAGCTTTGTGGTGATCTTCTCCACGTTGGCAGCTTCCGTCCTGCGAACATGGGGCAGGGCTGTGAGGCCAGGGCAGCTCTGCCTGTGGCACAAGGGCCCACAGGAACTGCGTGATGCGCGCAAGGTCAGCTGGTGGAGCTTGCTGCGGTCAGGGTACGCACAGCCCTGCTCGCCCATCTTTCCTGGGGGCCTGAGGGCCAGGAAAGAGACAGGCTCCAGAGCACCCACCAGGAAGACACACTGGCAAGGGAAAGCGCCACGGAGTAGGCTCACGAGGGCTTACCTGTTCAGGTAGGATGTGCCTGAGCTGGCGATCTCCTCCTGGCCCTGGGTCACGTAGAAGAACATGGGCTTGTCGGGCTGGGGCCACTGGAAGTCGAAACCCTTTTTCACACGGTCAGCTGCCATCAGGATGGACAAGACAAGGAACCGCCTCAGAGGCCAAGCCTGGCGCCTCCACACCCCACATGGGCGCTGGCTCCCCCGGAGACACAAGGGGTGAGCCCCAGCAGGGCGGCCCCAGACGCCCAGCCTCACGCAGGGCCTGGTAGAGCCGGCTCTTGCCCTCTGGGCCCAGAAGGGGGCCTCCTCTAAGGAGTGGGCTGGAACGCAGCCCAGCAGGTGCCAAAGCACTCCTAAGGCAGGAGCTTTTGTTTATGTTAATTACTGTATTTCAAAACCCAGAAACGTAAAGGACATATTAATTCGTTTAAAAATAAACCTGGCCAGCTCAGCATACTAAGTGCCTGCTTTGGCAAGCTCAAGGACCAGAGGTCAATCCCCGGTCCTGCATACTGCGCCAGCCCCGCCCTGGAGCATGCTGACCAATGACCCAATACTGGCGTGGGGTACACGCCTGTGATCCCAGCACTGTGGAGGCTGCAAAGAAGAGGATCACTGAGTCCAAGCTTTGTAGAAATTCTATACCAAATACATAAATGAAAAAAAAAAAAAAAAAAGACCTGTCCAGGAATGGTAACACATACGTACAACCTCAGCTCCCTGGGAGGTTGAGGCAAGAGGGTCACAAGTTTCAGGCTAGTCTGGGCAACTGCACTAAGACTAAGTGAGACCCTATCTCAACAAGAGCTGGAGGCCAGGGGCTCAATCCCCAGCCACACATATGTATAAATCCTGTAACATTAAATAGCTTTTTTCTTTAAATGAAAAATAACCATTTTCCAAGCAAACAAAGTGAGGCAGGGCCACGGCTGGCAGCCTGGTGGGTAATGTCTGGAGGGCCTCGCTGCCACTCCTGTGCCCTGACACACACACAGGCATGTGCGGCCAGGCCTTCCAGGCAGGTGGGCTAGGTCTGCGACCTCTCTAGGACTAGGGCACCCACACTGGTGGTGTGGGCATGTCTGCTTATAGCCAGCAGACTCCTTCCATAGTCAACGGTAAAGACAAAGTCACTGGGTCTCCACAAAAAAGCAGGCATGTCAAACTCACCCAGGTGCCACTATGTTTTCCACAAACCCTACTTTCATTTGAATCTTTAGGGCCTGCTCTGCTGTTTGAGAAAGGTCCTCTCCTGCAGTGCCTAAGCTGCACTCTTCCTGCCTCAGCCCCCCCGAGTACCAGGACAAGCTTGTGCTGTGCCTAGCTGTCTTCTTCCAACCCACAGGTCTGATGATTTTTGGGAAGACGCATGCTGGCGTCACAGTGTGCAGGAGCATGGTGTCTGCGCAGCATGTGCATCCCAAGCACTACAGCCTTGTCACCCTGGCAATGAGGACGGCTCACGGGGCTGGCTGGGCCAGTCCCCTTGCCCTTCCAGGGCACTTCTCATAGCAGCAGGAGGTGTAAGGATGCATGGGGGTGGTACAAGTCATAACAGTACTTCTGACCTCAGGGGACCCCTCAGCCTGGGACGAGCCTAGATGGCAGGTGCTCAATCTGGTGGCTGAAGCCACCCAGAGCTCCGTGAAGGATGCATGTTCCACAGGCCCACATTCTGTGACAACCCCATGAGGACGCTCAGCCTTCCTGCCCACACGGCCTCTCTGTGGCACAGGGCCCAGGCCTCCAGGACAGCACCCACTGCAAGTGGCCATGTGAAGCTCCCTCTGCGTCTTGCCTCTCCCCAAGCCCTGAAGCCTGTCACCTGCAGTGACGCCGTTCTGCAGTGAGCCCTCGTAGAAGATGTTGGATGGGAAGGCACTGAGCGCAGGGTGCATGCGGTACTGGACCTGCAGGCGGATGGGGCGGATGCCCAGCACCACCAGGCGCTCAAAGAGAGACTGCGACAGCCCGGCCTTGGCCGCCTTCTTGCACATCACCACCGGGCCCAGCTGGCAGTGGTCGCCCACGAGGATCAGCTGCGGAGAGGACCACACGGGCTGGGAACTGGAGTCTCCAGGAGCCCAGCACAGGGAGGAACTGGGCTCACGTCCATGCCGCTGCCCTGGTCTTCATTCCCACAGCAGGCCTACCTGCTTGGCCCCAAGGACCACAGGGACCATGCACTCGGGCTCCGTAGCCTGGGTGCTCTCATCGATCAGGATGGAGCGGAACTGCATCTTGGCAAGCCGCGGGTCGCCAGCACCCACGCAGGTGCAGCAGATGACGTCGGCATTCTGGGGTGGGGGACACAGATATGAGGAGCGCACAGCCAGGGTTCCTGGGTCCCTCCCACATTTCCCCAACACAGCTTTAACAGGCTGTTCTCCCACATGTGCCTAAAGTCCAAGGACTCTCAGAGTAACGTGGAGCAGCGGCAGAAACCCTGCAAGGTATGGCCATGTACATCACTGCTGTGCAGTCTCTTGGGCAGCGAAGCGCTGGCAAACCGCACTAGAGAGCCTATGCCAGTGTGGGCAACTTGTTATAAACCACAGGCAGAGAGCTGGGGATATAGCTCAGTGGCATAAATGGTTGCCTGGCAAGCACAAGGTCCCAAGTTCAATCCCCAGTACCAAGAAAAAAAAAAAAGGCACCAATATTGGGCCAGCAAGATTGTTCAGTGGACTAAGCACATGCTTAGGGAAGCATAGGGACTGGGGTTTGATCCTTGGCACCACATGCAGCACAGGCCCTGCCCCCGGGCATGCTGAGCTGGCCTGAGCCTGGGTGTGGTGGCACACACCTATAATCCCAGCACTGGGGAGGCTGAAAACAGGAGGATCACTATGAGTCCAAGCTGTGTAGTAAGACCCTGCACCAAATACTTAAGAAAAAGAAAAAAAGATAATGGGCTGGCGAAAAGCCTACAGACCTCAGGCACATACCAGGTCCCCCAAGGACCCGGCAGCAGCAGAAGAGGGCAACCACAGACGCTGCCTAGCAAACAGTGGGCACCCTAACAGAGGGCTGTGGGAGGCTGCACAGCGGCAGAACTCACCATGAGCAGCTCCCTCTCAGCTGTGCGCTTGAGGGCCCGGTACCGCTTCTCATCAGCAGAGGACAGCTCCCCGGTCTCATCCTTCAACTGCTGAAGTTTCTGCAGCTCTGGCATGCTGCGGCACAAGCGAGCACAGGTAAGTGGCCCAGCCTGGCTCAGCTCGGCTCTGCACACCCAGGGTCCCAGGCCAAACACACCTGTCCATGTTCCTGATTTGGTTGTGCAGGGCCAGGAAGGACACTGGGGAGTCAATGGCCTCACGGCTCTTGGCACAGAGGCGCACAACCTTCAACCCCGTCTGGTGGATCTTCTCCGTCAGTTGGTCCACAGCAATGTTGCTTGGAGCACAGACAAGCACAGGCCTGCAACAAGACAGGTAGGTGCTCAGTATCTGCAGAGGAGCCCCAGCGAAGGCCGGCAGGGCCACGCAACCAGCACAGAGGAGCCGGGGCCTAGCTGCTAGTCTCCGCGGGGCTCTTGTGCTCCACATCCTCACCCTGCTGCCCATGAGCACAGCTCCAGGTACATCAGCCAGGGCTGCACTGTGAAGGCAGCTGGCCAGATCATGTGGCCATCGTGAGGCCTGTGCAGCACGGCCCTGTCCCCAGGGCTTGCCTCAGCCCACTGGCCTAACCCACTGGCCTGCCCACCTACCCGTTGCCCTGCCGAGCCAGGTGGTAGACGATGGTGGCCGACGTCACAGTCTTGCCCGTGCCGGGTGGGCCCTGGATGAGGCTCAACGGCCGCTGCAGCACCGTCTTCACGGCGTACACCTGCGAGTGGTTGAGGTCGGGGAGGCCCTGCGCGGTGAAGCGCTTGGGCAGCTGGCACTTGATAATCACGTCCTCCACCTCGTGGCCCAGCAGCTTGTGGTAGATGTAGCCTGACACGGAGGTCTCATCCACTGCAAAGGTCTTCAACGCACTCTGCATCCTGGAAGGCAAGCCCGGTGTCAGGGACAGGGCAGTCCTTGAGCCCAGCGAGACACCAGGGAGGAAGGCAGCCGCACCTGTCAAACGAGGTCGACTTCCACACGAAGTCCACCTGGAAGTTGTGCGTCACCTCCACAGGCGCCCCCACGCTACTGCGGAGCTCGATGGCGATCTCATCACCATAATCTGGGCGCTGAGTTAAGTTTGCTTCCGTGCTCAAAGCCGACACGCCCTTTCCCGGCGGCCCTGTGTCTGTCTGTCTGTCTCCCTCCCGGCCTCCCTCTTGCTCACACTCACACACACACAGGAGGTGGAGCCGCTGACCCTCGCTGGCTGCGCTGTCTGGCCGAGGGGAGCCCCGTACACACCTGGCTTTCTTGGCCGGGGTTAAAGAGACAGTGGGTTTCCCGAGGGCGGAGGTCTCACCAAGCCCCCCACAGCCCTGTGGCTCAGTCCCTCTGCGCCAAGGATACTGTCAGGGACCTTGATGACGTGGCCGATCCCTTTCCACAGGGGTGCCAGGTCCCCTTTGTAGCGCAGGCAGATCTCATCCCCCTGCATGAGTCGCATGTCTGTCGGGAAGACAGCACGGTTTAGTACGCTCTGCACCTGCCACTGCACCTCCCCACAAAGAGCGTGAATGAAGGGATACTTTACAAGGGCGAGCTAGGAATTTTATGCTACTTATGGTCACAAATATTTTAAAACTTAAAATCACCTCTTAACCAAATTATGACTAAATCCTCATTACCAGAGTCAGTCTTGGGCAAAGTGAAGTAGGCGATTCTCTTCTTGTTAAGGCCCAGGTCCCACCTGACCGTGATGTTATCTTGCGTCTGAACACATGGAAAACAAGAGCCTGGTTAGCCCAGTGCTAGCAGCCGCACACCAGGACCTCAGGGTGCAGAAAGCCACATCCACACTCAGGCTTCAGGAGGACGCCCACCTCCCCCCTTCCCGGCCACAGCTGGCAGGGCTGTCACTGTGGTGTGTGAGGGTGCCTGCAAGGAGACAAAGCTGCCAGCTGCAGGGCTCCTGGTCCCCGGGCGCTCTTGGTGGGGGCTCAGCCCAAGGTCTGGCTCTCCTGGCTGTGAGGAAAGCTATGAACCAAACTTTTGCTGAATTAGAAGCAGCATGGGCTGCAGCCAGCACCGGCTCCAAGTGACTGCTGTGCTGGCTGCTGAGCTAGGAAAGAGCCCTGTGAGGATGCGTCTGGAGCCCTCTGTGTGCCACATCACCTGCGACTCCTTCAGCTTCTTGTCGTAGTCAGCCTCCAGCTTAACCAGGGGCCCGAAGATGTTCTGGTACTGGTAGGCATCTTCGTAGCGCAGCAGCACGTGCTGAGGCTCCTCATCTACCCCCGGCTTCTCCAGGTCCTCCAGAGTGGCTGAAGGGTTTTCCTGCAGGACAAAAACAGTACCAAAGGGCCAACCAAATAGCTCAGTGGATTAAAGCACCTACAAGCAGGGGTCGGGGGTTTGATCCAGGGCCTGCCATGCTGGTCCACGCCCGGGGTGCGCTGAGACTGATTGAAACTGGGTGTGATGGCACACGCCTGTAATCCCAGCACTTGGGAGGCTGTAAACAGGAGAATCACTATGAGTCCCATCTGGTAGTGAGACCCTGAACACCCTTCCCTAAAAATAAAAAAAAAAAATTAAAATTTAAAAAACCCAGTACCAAGCTCAGCTGCTCCTCCCTGCATGGAAGGAGCGAGAGCTCAGCAGGCAGAGGAGCCTGAGTAGGGTGCGTGCAGACATGAGTGAACGCCCCGTGACTGATGCGTATAGGGAGCTAGACACCAGTATCAGAGCAGGCCAGTGGGGATATGCCTTCAGCATGGTGACAGGGCCCCAGTGCCTGGAAGAAGGTGCCTGCACAGCCCAGGGTAGAGCCGGGAGCAGCCAGCCCTGTGCAGCAGGGCTCCTCAGACCTGGAGCCAGGTCTGCTGCCTCAGCTGGCCAATACCCGCTCGTTCTCACACCTAACTCCAGGGAGCTCTGTGCTGGAGGGTGGGACAGTGCCCGGAGAGGTAACCCAGGGGACTGGAAGTGCACAGGCACCTGGCCTGACAGCACCTGCACAAATGGACTTGCACTGACTAAAATTCAGGTCTCAAGTGTCAGTGAGCAGGAGTGATGCTACCACAGATCCCTCAGCCGCTGGGTTCAGAGAAGGGGCCCCGGGGAAGGGCTGGGCTGCTCCCTGCCTGCTCCCTGTCCTGGCACCCCTCTTCTTTTCTCACTTGTCTACATGCACTGCCTTATGCCTTACCCCAACCTCTGTCCTACAGGGCCATTGTACAGGGACATCTGTCCTGATGTCCTTGGTGTTCATCTATGGGACTAGGATGGCACCTGGACCTAGTACATACACGCAAGCGCTATCCTTTTACATTTTTTACTCTGAGTCATGCCCTCACCAGGCTGCCCCTGCAGGCCTCGAACCTAGATCTTCCTGCCTCAGCCTCCTGAGAGGCTGGGACTGCAGGCGTGCGCCACGCTGTAGAGAGCTCCCAGAATTTTCACTCATGCCCATCGACTTGCCTCCTACACTCCCCATGTCTGCCACCAAACTGTGCCCAAACTCTGCCCCTGCCCACACCCTCTCCAGCAAGAAAACAAAGGGTGAGCAGCAGAGCCCTGCTGTCTAGCATACACAGGGACCTGCCCCAGGGGCCCTATAGCCATGCTCACCTTCCACAGCTCCTCCAGCTTATTGATCTGCTGGGCTGTGATCTGCCGAGCCCGCAGCTGCTCCTGCTCTGAGGGGATCTTCACCAGCCAGGACAGGAAGCAGCGGTCCTGGATCAGAGGCTGCCACTGTGAACTGTCCCAGTTGATGTCCTTGAGGCTGCTCTGACTGGCACAGGGCTGCCTGTGAGGCCGGGGGGGGGGGGGGGGAATCAGGACGCCGCCTGGGCAGTCTAGCCCCACACCTGGGCACTGCTAGGCACTCTCACACGGCCTTCACACAGGCAGTAATAAATCGCAGCTCCCCACACAACAGAGCTCTCAACTCTTACAACGCAGAACAGAAAAAAAGACTGTTTTCAGGGTACCGTCAGTGATCTCACCAGAACACACCCCAAAGGCATTACTCAGCACCGCCGACTCACTCCAGAAGTATCCCGGCTTGGCTAGCGGCCTCACCTGCACAGCAGAACTACAACCGAGTCAGCCTTGGCGGGGATGAAGCCCAGGAGGAAGACGTTGCGGCAGCCGCAGTTGTAGCACTCCAGGACAGTCTCTCCCAGTGGCCCGTCCTTGTGCAGGGTCACCTCTTTGCATTTTGCCCTCACAAGGTGATTTACAATGTGGCTGAAAGCAGGAAATGATAAATAGTTAACACCTGAAGTTTGGCTTTTCACCACTTCCAGCCTCTGGGCCCCTCTGAAAGTTCCGGTACCGTTCACGGTCCATCAGCAGCGGCAGTCACACCTCATCCATCTGGTGTCCCCAGGGAGCAGCCCTGCCTGAACTGGCTCCCCACTGAGCGTGAAAATCAATTCCAACCTCCACTACTTGTAAGGAAACCTTCCCCAGCGCAACTCCGAGTTCCTGTGGGTGTCTCCCCAGTTCCCGCTTTCTTACAGTCAGCTTATCAGGCCTCACTTAACCTGGGGTTGGAGCCCGTGGTGCCCTTGGGACTGAGTGTTCTGCCAAAGGGCCCGTCTTTCGCCTGCCACAGGCTTCTGTTGTGGCTCTTGGTCTTTCAAAGTCACTTAGGCACAGCCCCTGTGCCTACTTCCAGGAGCAGCAGCCTCTCCTAATTCATTCCGGCATCAGCAACCTGATAACTGAAGCTATTAGAAACCAGAATCCAGGAAAAGCCAAAGTGGCTCAGGGCCATGCTACAGGCTCCTTTCGGCCACCCGGCTCCTTCCCCACTGCCTCGTGGACATAGCCAGGATGCAGCTTGCCTGACACCAAGCTGGCCACACTGAAGCACACTCTGGCCTTGCCCAGGGAGGGTGACCCAGTCCCAGCCTCCCCATGACCCTCAGCCTCCTCACTGCACGCTCTCTCCTCACAGAGCCCTGCCCCCTACAAGCTTTAACTCCTGCGCCACCACAGAGCCCTTTGCACTCTCTGACCAGCATGGTCATCCTGGAGGAGCCACCGCCAGCCCGTCCCTGCAGCGCAACTGCTCAGTCCCCGGCACCGCCCACACTCTCAGCCAGGCCCCGCACAGCACACAGCAGGCTGGAGGTTGCCTCTCCCTGAGGCCTTGCTTTCTTCCTGGTTCTTGGCTGTGCTGACCGGAAGCCAGGGTTGCCAGCTAAGAAGAGTATGACTTAACTGCTTTTCCTGCATGAGAGGAACTCATGCCAACAGAGCAACATTTAAATCATCCAGAATATTCTGACAGTCACTACAGTCTTGGTTACTTTTTAAGGCATCAGCCCCTTTTTGTCTGCTGAGATGATATGAAATCTACTCTCTCCGGCCATGTCCCTCTGCAGGCACAGGAAGCCTTGGGCTCCATACAAATGTGCCTCCCTAGGACCCATTTTCATCATTTTCTTTCTCCAAAACATTATCCTTAGAAAAGATTCTGCTGCTTTGTTGGCCACAGGGAGCCAAGGACTTGCAGCCCCTGCTCAGGGCTCTGCCACCACGGTATGGACCCTCCCATGCCCTGCAGCCCAAAGGGACTCACTGGACAGCAGGGACAGTACTGGAATGCCCCTTTCTGGAACTCAGCTCTGGGAAAACACTGTCACCCTGGCCCAACACAAACTGCGACCCGCCCCAGGTGCTGCTGACCAACAGCAGGCAGGGAAGCCCTACTCAGACAGGGGAGTGAACCTAATTTAATCAGAAAATTCAGGATCTAGGCAGAGCTAGCTGAGGGCTCCAGGCCGGGGTAAACCTTCTTAGAACAGGCTCCTGAGTGCCTGGACACCCTGGGAACAGCCGGCAAGGAGCCTGTCAGGATGGGCGTGCCCAGCTCATCTCAGAGAGAAATAAACACTGGGAAAAAGAATTAAGCCAAGCCTCCTTGCATAATAAAAGAACCACAGAGAATAAATCAAGGGTAAATACATTAAGGCATTCACACACCAGCATCTGTTTCAAGTTAAACCAGTCACAGAGCAGAAAAAAACCCAGGTTTGTTAGCGTGACTTTACACTGCGCCTTGCTCCAACATTTCCATAATTCCACACAAACTCGAGCACACACTGATGAAAGACACATGCACAGCTCGGTTATCCACCTGCCAGAAGTATTTCCACGGCCGTTGCAGAACCATTTCTTGCTGGTGTTACAGTAAACCACGCAGGCAGGATCGTGGATTCCACAGTAACTGGAAAGCCCAAACATCAACAGTTAAAAGCTGGAAGGTCACTCTCTGGTTTTAATTTGGCATGTAAAATTCCTTCGTCTTACAACATTTTAAGTTTTTCATTAAACACATATTCAAACCCAACAACCCCAGTAACAGACTCCCTCGGGTGCTGGATGGGGAGGCACCCGGCCAGGGGAGGGCGGGGTGAGGCCCTGCCAGGCCCAGGGCGTGGGGCCCTAAGGTGATTCCAGTCCCCTCCCCTGGCCCCTAGCTGCAGGAGTCTCTAGGAGTAAAGGCGGCCTGCTGAGCGGCAGTGTCCAGCAGAGGGCACTGTGCTCCCGGGAACAGAGAGCCGGCCCCCAGCCAGAGCTCAGGCCAGGAGTATCTGGGGGATCCACCCCACCCCACCTGGACTGGGTTTTCTGAAAATAAACACATCAAAAACATTGGCTCTCCAGCAGCTCTGCTTGGGTATGAAGCCAAGAGTCAGGCTCCATCAGAAGGCACTCGGGCCAGCTGGGCGCCCCCACCCTAGCTTGCAGCCCTTATCCAAAGGGGGAGGGACCCCCCACTTTGCTGCACAGCTAAGCCCACTGCAGCTCACAAGGTGAGTTCACAGCTCTCCATGCGCAGCAGAAACACCATCACACTTATACAAACCCTCACGATTCACAGTACCAACAGAGCCAAAATACAAGATGTGGCCCCCTTCCTTGATGAGATGAACAGCACTTGGGATATGTGTATACAAAAACATAAAAAAAAAAAAAAAAAAAAAAACCCTGAAAAAATCCAAAACGAAAACCATGTGGCCCAGAGAGCAGGAGGAGCTGCCATCTATTCCACAGAGCTGGCCAGCGAGAGCAAAGAGGTGACAGCGCGGTGGACACAGATCACAAGGGGCAGCATGCCTTGGCCCAGCAACGGCGCCAAGGCTGGGCCCCTGGCTACCCTGACTGGCCAGCTGCCCTGAGCAAAATCCTTTCATCTCTTTTGGTCTCAATTCCTTCATATGTGAGGAATAAAAAAGCAAGAATGAGCCCAAATGCAAGGGATACAAGGCCCGGATGGAGCAAGAAGTCCAAATTTGGTCAGCACACAGGCCTCGAGCTGCACACAGCATGGCCAGGTCTCTGCAGATGGCACCTCTGGCTCAGGGTAGCTGGGGCTTCACCAGCGGTGAGCAGGGCACCCACCCAGACCAGTGCCTGGACACATGGGTCTGGGGCCAGAAAGGAGCACCCCAGATGGGTGAATTCAGGGTGTCAGTGGGTGCTGCCCAGTAATGGGGACATTTATGGCCAACTTTCTTCTGCCAAAACCCAGTTCAGGGCCCCGCCCATACCCGGGAGGGGGTGGCCCACCTGCAAGCATGGATGGGGAGGTCCTTCGTGTAATAGGTATCTTCTTCATCTTCTTCAAAGTTCAGCTCAGCCAGCAGCTGGCTGGTCTTGGCCACGCTGTCATCCACAGCCCCATTCTGCAGGATGCCCTCAGGTCCAACCTAAGGAAGGAGACAGCATCACCTGCAGGAGCCCAGGCACGCAGCCTACCGTTATGTCCAGGGCTGAGCTGACCCTGGAACAGCCTGGCTGCAAAGACCCCGCTTCAATCGCTGCACTCATCTGCACAGAGCCTGGCCTTCCACCCTGATGGGGGTGAAGGAATGCTCTCTGCCTGTGCCTGAGGGCCACAAGCAGCAAGCCCAGAGCTGAGCTGTTTCAAGCATGGTATACTGCTGTCACCTGGCACACTGGGTGGCAGAGGGAATACAGAAGCTGCCACGCCAGAGCCTTGCTTTACAGACACAGCTGAAAGCCAGCACAAAAGGCCACTGGAAGAGCCCTGTGAATATGTACACCACCAGTCCTGAAGACACATCATCTGAAACACACTGCCCCCTGGTCAGGGAGGAAGAGCCATCACCTCAGGCCACACAGCCAGCCATCTGCCCAGGCTTCCAAGCCCGCCCAGGGCTGGGTGGGCAGAAAGCACTGCATGACAACCACGGACATGGTGGAGACACAAAGCACAGGGCAGGATCAGAGCAGGCAGCCGAATCTCACAGGGGAACTCAGAGTCCATCCCAGAACAGCTTATGCTTCGCAGGGCGGGGACACCCCGCATCTTCACTCCCATCCCCCGATTCCCACTGGCCAGGCCAGGCCTTCTCCAAGGGTTCCAAGGCTGCTGCAAGGCACATGTGGATTGCCAGGAGCTCCGTCTACACTGTGCTGGGCCCAGACTGCAGCAGCACTCACCACCCGGTACCCTGTAACGTACTTTTTTAAAAAATTATTTATTTATTTATTTATTTATGTGTGTGTGTGTGTGTGTGTGTGTGTGTGTCTGTGGCCAGCTCAGCCCACCAGGGGGTGGGGCTGTCTGGCATGTGGTACTGGGGGATTGAACCGCGGTCCCCGTGCTTTGCTAAGCTTGTTCTAAGTAGGTGCTTTAGACCACTGAGCCATCTCACTAGCCCATACTTTTTTTTTGAGGAACCAGGGTTGAACTCAGATCCTTGCCCTTGCCAGGGAAGCACTTATTCTACTGAGCCATCTCCCTGGCCCTTAACGTACTTTTCTTAAGAGGGCAACCACTGGTTTAGCTGTATACCTCACTGAAAACATATTTTTTTCCTAGAGAGAAGACCAAAATCAAATTTTGTTTATTTATTTAGTACTTAGTTCAGGGTGTACAGGATCTCACTACAAAGCTCCAACTCGTAGTGATTCTCCTGTTTTCAGCCTCCCAAGTGCTGGGATTACAGGTGCATATCACTGTGTCCAGTTTCAATGGAGTGTCCCGGGGGTGGGGCCAGCACAGCAGGCTAGGGATTGCACCAGGGGGCGCTGCATTCCACCTAAGCAGGTGATTTGGTCTGCTGAGCTATCTGGCCGGCCCCCAAATCAAATTTTGGATCTTGTTCTCTCTCTTTTTCTCAGTATCAGGGACTGAATCCAGGGCACCAGGAGCTACATCCCTAGCCCCTTGTATTTTATTTTTTAAATTTTACATAGTTGGTATAGGGTCTCACTACACAGCTTGGACTTGTAGTGATCCTCCTATTTCAACCTCCCCAGCACTGGGATTATGGGCCTATGCACCACACCCAGCCCGGTCTTGGCCAGCTCAGCATGCTGTACGGGAGATCGAACTTAGGTCTTTGCACTTGCCTAGGCAGGCATTTAGACTGTTGGGGTATCTCTGCAGCCCCTGTATTTTATTTTGAGACAGGCCTCATTAAGTGGCTTGGCCAGCCTGCCCTTGAATTCACAACCCCTGCCCTGGCCTTCTGGGGAACTGGTATTACAATGTGCACCAGCTTGCTGGGGCTCCCTCGTCACTTGTTTGTCTCAGTGGCATTTTCCCCATTTCCAAAATGATTTCATCCTGCAAATCTGAAACCCTGCTGTTAAACACTAACTCCCACCCTGGCCCCAGCTTCTGCACCTCCTCTCACTGAGAAGGTGTGGCTCTGGGGAACAGCTCTTGGGGGTCACATGGCATCCACTCCTACCCTGCTACACGCTAGCTGAGCTCATCAGGGGTGTGTGGACACACGGTGGACAAACACCTGCTCTTGCCCTATCTCTAAGACCTCCTCTCAATGAGACAGCAACATCAAGGTGATGGGGCACTCTCAAGACCAGGCGAGCCGGACCAGCAGAAGGCAGGAGCAGCTGCTCCTGTGGCCACTGCTGCCCAAGGTCTCCAGCCACTGTCTAAGGCTGATTCTATGGCGGCCCTGCTGAAGTCTGTCATACTACTGCCCACAGCTCTGCAGTAACCCCTCCCTAACTGCCTCTGCACAGCCATCTGATGGGCAGCACCTTCCTCTTGTGAATGGGCTGTGCCCGCACCATGCTGCCCAGCAGTGCTGTGTTAATGTCTACAGCCTGAGGCCACCCCACCACACAAGCATGTGTCTGCATCTGCCAATAGCCAAGTTAAACAGCCACCAACAGCCCTGAGTCACTCACTTCTTGTCCTACACTCTAGGGCACTCACTGTATCACCCTAAGACAGGGGTGCTTCTGTCCAGAAAATCCCACTTCTCACCAGGTTCCAGAATCCTGGCATGGCACCAGCCCCAGGCGTACTTGCCACTCAGGGATGCCGGCACTCAGCCTCCAAGGCTGAGGAGGAAGAAATACCCATGGTGCCAGGTGGAGCCAGACTTTTCTGGGGGTGGGGGTGGTACACACACAGGCAGGCAAATGGTTACTGGACCAAGCCTTTCTCTTTTCCTGCCCCAGGGGCGGGGCCTGGAAGCCTGACAGGGGAGCAGCCCTTCACCACACCTGAAGGGCAGGAGACCTGTCCACTCCAGGGGGATGGAAAGTCAGGTGTACTCTCTTGGCCCAAGACAGCAGGGCAGGCAGGAGAACATCCCTGACTCTGAGGCCCAGTGAGCCCTCCACCAGCCTGAGTGCATACTCCCCCCCAACACACACCACAGCTGTGATCTGGCCATGCCCCCAGCTGACTTCCATAATTGGATTATTAGTTCTCCCTCCACTCTGAGAAATTTCAGCAATACATTTGGGCCCAGAAGCCACAGTCAAGTAAGTTTAAGAAGCACTGGGGAAAGGACCCGCTACTGCAGAGCTTCGACCACCAGTGTTGCGAGGAGCCCAGCATCCAGCCCCACACAAGAGCCAGGGCAGTTAAGTCCTTTTGTCCTGCTCCACAGGTGAGCCCAGTTATGATGCTCCAAAGTCCACCTGAGTCTACAAGCTGATGAGGGTGTAGAGGGGCCTCCTGCCTAGGTGGTGACTTTGGAGGACACTGCCAAATGCTACCAAACAGCCCATACCTCAGAGCAGCATGAAGAAAGGTCAAATCATTCTCACAGAGGAAAGGGGCAAAATTCAAAAACTACCCCTGAATGTGTTGTTGTAAACTCTCAGACCAGATACACTGCAGTCTCAGCCTCGGCCTGTGCCAGTGCCCCAGGACCTTTGCACTTTCTGCCCAAGAGCCTGGGCATGGTGGCCTGCTCCCCACCAAGGTCTTGGCCCATGGGGCACTTCCCAGGCAGGCCCTCCTAGTCCCAGAGTATATTGACTATATACTCCCTGCTGTCTGCCAGAAGATCTCAGCAGTGTTGGCTATGAATGGCTCCTCTTTTTCGGTATCAGGGATAGAACTCATGACCTTGCACTTGCCAGGCAGGCACTTACACTGCTGAGCTATCTCCCCAGGCCATGAATGTCTCCTTTTGAAAAACATAAAGGCAGAGATAAAGTGACTCATTGTTTATGCTCCTAGTCAGGGCTGGAAGTGAGATTGTGGGGGTTGCAGAGCAGAAGTCCTGACATTTCCCCCAGCAAGTTTCATTCTGCAAGGTACCAACTCTGCTGGAAGGGATTGGCATGCCCTTCACCTGGTGGCTGCCATTAGCCCTTCCAGACATTCCTCCTCTCTGAACCTCAGGACCAGCCCTGCATCTAACACACAGAGCCCTAATCTTTCCCCCTTAAACCAAGACCCCATCACACTGGTGCACAGCCTGTGCTGCCCCTCCAGTCTCCTTCCCACTCCCTCTGAACCATGCAGATGCACCAGGACTTGGCTGGTTTTGCCCCAGAAGGTGACTTCATACCTCCAGCCCAACAAAGCGGCCTCTGAGTTCTGCCTTCCACATCCCTTCTGGACAGAAAGCCCCCTGCCCCCACAGTTCACAGCATGCCCTGCTCTCCAGCCCCAGGATGAGATGAGACGGGCCCATCTGCAGTGCAGGGAAGTCCTCAGTTCTAAAGGTGGGCTCCTCACAGGACCCCATTGGGAAACCTAAGAGGACAGCGGGGGACTCCTATGCAGAAGGGACCTGGGCACAGAGGTCTCCATCATACTGGGGTCCACAGGAAGAAGACAATAGTGGAAAGAGAGGCTCTGCACATAGGATGGCCCCAAGACTGCCACTGAGGACACCAGTCTGACACCAGCAGTGCACCCGTAATGGGTACATGCTCTTTTTGCTTTTAGAAATGCATGCTGCCTGGCAAGAACAAGGTCCTGAGTTCAAGCCCCAGTACCACACACACACACACACACACACACACACAAAACAAAAACAAAGGAAAAACAGAAAATAAATGCATGCTACACATTGCAGTGTAAAGGGCTTTTAAAACCCATCAGTGAGCCAGGCACTCTGGCATGCACCTGGAGTCCCAGCCCTCTGGGAGGCTTGGGCAGGAGGATGGCAAGCTCAAGCCTAACCCAGGCGACTCAGCAAGATCCTCTCTCTAAATAAATGATGAAATAAATAAAAAAAAAGACATGGGCTGTAGCTCAGTGCACAAGACCCAAGTTCAATCCCATGACCATTAAAAACAAAATGAAAGATAGAAAGATAAATAGATAGAGAAAAAGAAAGAGGAAATGCTTTCACAACTGCTACACAGAGAAAATGAGTTTGCAGGGTTTGCCCTCTCTCCAGCATTAGGCAATTCGTCTTTGATGTTTTCACACAGAGGAGGGGGAGGCCCAGGGTCTGTGTCACTCTGCAGATTTGTGAACTCAAAGGAGGTGGCAGCTCAGCAAAGGAGTGGCTCTGACTGGAGAGCCAGAGTCTGGTTCCTGGCTGCTGTGGTCAGGGCACTGCACTCTGCAGCCCTGATGCTCAAAGCAGGGGCTGCCCTTGCTTGGGGCAGAGCCTCCCTGAGTCTGCCTGGCAACACAAGGCATCTGCCTTTCCACACCGTATCCTGGCAACACATGCCCAGGGTGTAAAGTCCGGCCTTGTCATCAGCTCCCAAGATGCCACTGCACTGACACACAGAAAGGCACAGAAAAGGGATCCCAGGAGCTGGCAGCCCTGCACCAACCAAGCAAAGAAAGAGGAAGCACAAGCTCTCTGAGGAGAGCTGTTTGCCCCAGAAGCCATGCTGAACTGTGTGAGGCAGGGCTGTGAAGAGCACTGGGGAAGATACAGAGCCACTACCGTGTTGGCATCACAGTTCTGGCTTCCACAGGTGGGTGGCCCTCTTCTGCCAGCTGGATCACCCAGACCACGCTAAGCACTGCCCGCAGCGACAACCTGCACCATCCCCAGTGAATGGCAAACTCAACCGTGGCCACCAACCCATGCATGGTGCGGCCCACGCCCTGCACTCTCCCAGCCCAGTACGCTCAAATCAGCAACACCAGGACCACTTCACACCAAGGCCTCCCTCGCAGAAGCAGCTACTCCATTGTGGGGCCATGAAGCGTCCAAGCTACACAAACCCAGGGTCCTCATGGGACCCAGGGGGGCAGCTGTGCAACTGACAGCTTGACCTCGGCATTCAAAGGCTCACCCCATCTGCCAGCGCCACTGCCCACAGCTGCCAAAGCACAGCTAGGCCAGAGATGTCACAGCAGATGCATAGGTGGTTGACCCAGAAGACAGAAGTTGCCACAAATAGACCCACAAGAGCTGTGTCACCACTTCAACCCTGGGCACAAGCCTACTCCCTAGGGACACATCTCCCTCACAGGTACCCAGGCTCACAAGGCAGCCAGTCCACACCACCACACATGGCATCACACCTGGAGCTGTGGATACAAAGCAGCAGGGAGGAAAAATCAAGTGGGCGGCCTATAGGCACACAACTCTGGGAATTTACTTAGAATGACTCACCCACTGCAAAACAAGAGGGTTCCATGGCAGGACCTTGAAGAAGCAATGAGGAAAGTGTCTTTCTGCTCAACTTAGCTGCAGTGAAGAGTCTGCTGCTAGCTAACAGCATACAAGGCTAGCTGCTCCCAGCACACAGAAATCTGAGGAACGGAGCTGAGATCCAGTCAGAAGCCGAGGCCCGGGCCTGCTCTAACTGCAATGGCAAGTCCTCCTCTCCTGTCAGCCAGAGAACCTGAGCATCCAAGAACAAATTCCACACCCTGGACAGGGGCAGCCCCAACTGTGCTAGGTCCATGCCTGCACTCAGAGCACCTCATTCCCACATGCTGAAGTCACAGCCGTGCCCGAGTCTACTCAGCAGAAAAAGGATGGCGGGAATGCACATGTTAAGCTCACCACTTGCAGAGAGCCGTCCCTGGGCAGCTGGAAGATGAATGGGCTCAGCAAGCTGAGGAAACGGTCCTCACTCCCGACCAGGCCACGCCAGGGGATGTCTTAGGCCTGCACAGGCACCCAGGGCTGCAGTTTGAACTATGCTGCAGATGGCAACATGTCATGTGGATTTTAGTTTAAGTATTTTGTGAAGAGGAAAAGCAAGCCCAACCTTATTCTCTGAGACAAGAACTGGGGAGGAAATGCAATGCAGAGTGTGGTAGCTGGGAAGGGTCTTGCAGGGACAATGGGCCAGCCAGGAGCTGCTGGGAGACGGCACTTACAATGCAGTGAGCGTGTGCAAACAAGGAAGCAGCTCCCATATTCACAAGGAGACTCTGAGTATGGGTCCTCAGACACAGCTGCCAGCAGCAAGCAACACGCGGCACTGGCCTGCTCTGAGGCTGAGGACAAGGCTAACAGAGCTCACGGAGTCCTAAACCTGCCTTCCCCCCACTACCCCTGCACACCACAGGAGCTGAGACAGCTAGCCACAGCCCCATCTGCTGCTCACCTGCAACCCACCAGGCATCCTCAGCCTCGGGCTCACTGCATGCATCTACAGGGACAGCACCTTCACACTTCTGCCCTGAGACTGTCACATCATCAGTGTGTCAGACACTGGGGTGGCACACTGATTTTTCATAAAAGCCAAACCCCTAAGAATCCCTTTAACAGTTCTACTGATATAGCCAGGCGTGGTGGCACACACCTGTAACCCCAGCACTCAGGAGGCTGAGGCAGGAAGATCTTGAGTTCTTGGACAGCCTAGACTATGGAGTGAGACCCCCATCTCAAAATAAACAAACAGTTCTACTGAGGTATAACTGATTCACACAAATGGTGCACCTTTAAGGCATACAGCTGACAACTTGACAAGTATCAACACAGGTACACACGCAGCCTACCACACGGCTCCTGCCCTTCCCCCAGGGTCTGCACCTCTTGAGGCAGTGAGCTGGCATCTCCAGAACAGGAAGTGAGCAAAACTGTGGCACACACATACAGGTCTCAAGGCTTCTCCCAGTCCGAGTAATTTTCTGAGCTGCCTCAAGTCAGTGAATGTATCAGTAGTTCAGTCCTCTGTTACTGGGTAGTGTTTCCTCCTCTTCAGTTGTCACTCTAATTCCACTGTTCAGAGGAAACCCAATAGCAGCAGTGTCAGGAGGAAACATTCCAGCTAGGCAGCCCAAGAGCTCTGCTGCCCCAGCCATCACCTAGGTACCTTCCCTGAGGGACAAGGAGGCTCAGGAAGGGCTGAGAAGCTCAAAGGACAACTGTCCTCTCTCTTTTTATTTTGGTGACAGGAATCAAACTCAGGCTTCCAAGCTTGCCAGGCAGGTGCTACACCCCCAGCCCTGGCCTCTCTCTTGTGAGGACTCCACCAACATTTTCTCTCCAGGTTGCCAGGCGCTGCCTGTGGCCCTTTCATCTCATAAACCAAAGTGTGGGGGTCGGGGAGATGGCTCAGTAGAATAAGTGCTTGCCTGGCAAGCACAAGGGCCTGAGTTCAATCCCCGGTTCTGCAAAAAAAAAAAAAAAAAAAAAGTGTGCATGTTCTGTGAACCACTCAGGTCTGGCAAGAATTCCCCTCATTCCTGCCATGTGTTCCCACGCAAGGGGACACATATCCAGTCTTTAAACAGCCTTTGAGGTAAAATCCACTGTGCAAAACTGGTATAGGCAGAGGTAGATCAGGACTGGCTGGTACCGGAGCACAGTGTGGTCCCCTTCAAAGGCTTAGATGTAGAGGTGCCACAAGTCTTTTGATGTCACCTAACGTAGACCTCTGGGCAGCCACCCCTTGGAGACCTGTGTTCACAGCAGCATTATTCACAGCTGGCAAAAGATGACAGTCACAATGGCCATCAACAGGCTAATGAACAAAATGTGGCCCATCTTCACAATGGAAGATTGCTCAGTCATGAAAAGTAATGAACCACACTGACACACGCTACAATGTGGATGAACACTAACAACACTGGACTGAGTGAGAGAAGCCAGATCCAGGGCTGGGGGTGCAGCTCAGTGATAGGGTGCTTACCTAGATCAGCATGCATGCACCCTGAGGACACACAAAAGCTGGGTATACATCATCCATCATCCAGCATGACCTCCCAATACACAATGTTCATAAGAGAAAAATCCATACACGAAAAACAAAAGATTACTGGTTGCCTGGAGTTGAGGAAGGGCTAGGAGGTACTGTTTCTCTCTGACATGTTTTGCCATGCTACACAAGACACTGCCTTTGAAAGTTCACAGTCGCTAAGCTACCAGGAAGAAAAACTGGGTCTTCCTAGTGGTCACACAGGCACCCTGAGGACAAACAAGGAGCATCTTCCCAGGGCTTGGGGCAGCCAATGCTGCCAGCTGACACTTGGGATAACCATCTTTTTCCAATATCTGGTTGTATTCACCATCGCTCCACTCCTGTCCCAAAGTCAGGGCCTCCTCTTATGACTCAAGGGTGGGCAGACTCCCCTTCCCCAAACATGAATCTAGAGTTAGGCCACAGGTGGGCCAGTCACCAAGGTTCAATGAAAGTACTGGAGGACACGCCCTTTGGTACATGCTGATTTTGGACAGATCAGTGCTCAGGCGCAAGAAAGGGATCAGATTATTTTTCAACTCAAAGAAAGGCACACCCCTGCCCATTGAGCGCCAACAGAGTGAAGCAGAAGTCAAAGCTGCGGAAGATCAGTTTTGGTATTTTACACGAGCTACAGATAAGTATTCCAGTGAAACCATCACATTCCTGCCTCACCCCATCCCAGCTGCCCTGCACCCTAGCACCACCGCTGGGCTGCCGGACCCAGAGATCCTGAGCCTTGGCCTTCAGGTGCTGGACACAATCCATACACAGCATGGTCTGGCTGTATCCATTCATGGAGCCAGATCTCCTCACGTTTAAAAGGAGCAAAAGGGGCCAGGGAGATGGTTCAGTGGAATAAGCGCTTCTTACCTGGCAAGTGCAACGGCCTGAGTTCAACCCCCGATTCCAGAAATAAATACATAAAAATAAAAATAAAAAGAGCAAAAATATAACTGCCACCCCCAGTTCTTAAACCGGGGAAGCAGAGAGATGTATAAAGCAGAGCAAGTACGAGGAGGCGGGGCCTTACACAGCAGCCTGCATCTCCCAGCTAACGCCCCTCTCTGCCTGTGGCCATTCTTCAAATGTAGATAAAACTGAAAATGAAAAACCTACACTTGTAATACACCTGCTCTCTCCAGTGCCCCAAGCAGGCAGGCTATTTTAAGGAATCTGGGGTTAGAGTGAGTCAAATGTTTTTTCCTTGGAGTAGGGTCTAAAAGAAAGCCAAAGTGGGTGATCTACCCACAGGAGTGACTCAACCACCTAGGATACAGGCCCCCGCACCCCAGGACAGAGACTGAGCTCATTTCTGGCTTAGGACAGAATGGCTCCCCCAGCAACAGAGCAGAGCACATGGAGAAACGAAGGGACACCTGTGACAAGCTGAGCCCTGTAACTTCTCTCCTGGGGAGTTCTGAAAAACCTTGCCATGTACCAAGCAAGCCGTTCGTGAGGGCAACCAGATGGGGGAGGGGGTGACAGCCACACTCCCCAATATCCCATCAAGGCCTCAATCAGCACCCTTCTCGCAGCCCAGCCAGGAACCCAGGCCCCAGAAGTGCACTTGATAATTCTCATCACCCAAACCCCCATTTAAAATACCACCTCAAGTTTCACTTAACAGACTCATCATTTAAAATAAAAGTTTCCAACGTGGACATGCATTTTCATATCGCTGCCCCACTGGAGCAACAAACTCAAACCCAACTTTTCCACGACAGGAGACGGGTGGAGGATTACGTAACAGGTCGGTTTCAGCAACAGGCAACAAACACACGGAGGAAAAATAAAACGCAACCTGCCTCTCGAATAATCGCAACAGCCCGCGATGGTGTGGGATATCCAAAGAAGACAAAAATCCTGTCTTTACCGCTAGAGCCTGGCCTTCTGCGTGCCTGGGTCACCGGGTCACGGAGATTTGAACCCGGGCATCTCCTACGCCTCAATGAGGAGCGGGGGGCGCGCAGAGCCTGCGATCGCACGGGGCAAGGCAAGCGGACTGGACTAGCCAGAGGGGAGACCAGGCCGGAGCACGCCCCGGCGCCAAGCGCAGAGGAACTCAGGGACAGGTCACCTCGGGCGGGCCACAGAACGAGTGCCGGACAGGTCAACTCAGACATACCCGGAAGAGGATGGGGGTCAGGTCACCGGAGATCGGAGACTCAGGCGGATCGAGGGAACGGGCGGAGCGCGCCCTGGGTCAGCCCGGCCCGGGGGGAGAAGGGGCGGGGAACAACCGGGCTGGGGTCGGAGACGGGAAGCGAAGCGGGCCGGGCCGGGAGTGGAGGACCCGCGCGGCTTCCGGCGCCGCCATGTGCGCTCACCTGCGCGTCGAGCTGTCCGGCGGCGCCGCCCGC
>NW_004524858.1:675523-694926 GCF_000260255.1 Octodon degus
CCCCCAGCGCCACCCCCGCCCGGGCCGCCGGGGCCGCCGGGGGGCGTCTGCGTCTGGCTGGGGAGAGTAAAGTCGGTGAACTCGAACTCCGAGCCCTGCGTGTCGGCGCCGAGCAGCTCGGCCTCCTCGGTGTCCAGGAAGGTGAGAGTCTGCGAGCTGGGCCCGTAGGCCTCTACGCTCATAGTGCCGCCGCTTGGGGCCCTAAGGCCGGCTCCGCGCCACACTCGAGCCCGACGCCGCGCCGAGGCCTAGGCCGCAGGCCTCGCGTTGCCGCCGCAGCCCCCGCGAGCCCGCTTCCAACCGAACCGCCCGCCCTGACGCGAGCTAGGCCGACAGCCACGAGCGCTGGGCCGCTGCCGCCGCCTTCGCCGACTCCTCCAGCGCCCGCCGTTCCCCTCTCGGCTGCCCGCTGCTCGCAGCCCCCGACAGGAACCGACGCCGACGCCGACGCCGCCGTGCGCGTGCGCGGGCTCGACGCCGGCGCAAGTGCGCGTGCGCGAGGCCGACGCCGGCGCAATCGCGCGCTCTCTCCTCGAACTCCGCCAAACGCGCCCAGACGCCTGAAGCCGAGCGAGACGATGGGACGCGCAGTGCGCACGCGCAGGGGGCGGGGCCTCCAACCGTCGCGGAGGCGGCAGCTGGAGAGCCCGGACCAGTCCCAACCGCTGCCTGGTGACGCTCAGGCGGCGGGCAACGTGGATGTCCTGTCCCAGTAGGCGCCGCGTTCCCGGGTTAGTGCGGGCTGAGCAAATGCTCTCCATTGGTGGACTATGGATGCCCAGATGCAGAGGTCGGACGGGGAAGGTACGCCACAGCTCCTCGGGGACACCGGGGACTCAGTCTCCCCATCTGTTAAATGGAGGTGTTGGCGCATAGCAGAAGCTTCGCGAGCAGCGGTGGAGTAAATGAGCAGGGTCACTCTTAGCGAGGAGCCCGGAACACCGGGATGGTGACACTGAGACTGCTCTGTTCCAGAACCCAGCAAGGTGACTGGGAGCAGAGACTTCGGGGTGAAACCCTGACCAGGCTGGGCGACCTCATTTGGGGCAGGTAGTCAGACATTAGATGGCCTGAGGAACAAGGAGGGTCAAAACGACATGCCAATTATAGTTAATGAAACCAAGGCCTTGGTGAGCAGTACTTGGATAACCATCTGTGAGGCCTCAGATGAGAGTCCCTGCGCAACTGGGGAAGTGTTAAGGTCGGACAGAGCGCAGCTGCGCCCGACGGTCAGCCACGACTGGCCCGGCCACTGCGCGGCCAGTCTAGGGCCAGGGGTTGAAAACGAGCCGGGCCCAGCACAAGTGCTTCAATCCTTTGGGACAAAGGTGTGTTTCAGGGAAATCACTGCCAACCTAGAAAAGAGAAAGACAGCCTGGAACCCAGAAGACCTTCCTTAGGAACTTCTAAGAGAGCCCCTCTAAGTATGATCACCATGGCAACAGGGCAGTGACAATCACTTTGGTTCCCCAAGCCCAAGAGAGTTAGGACCTCATGCATAAAGAGGAATCCAGGCTGCTGTTTTCTTCAACACCACTTTGGGTTCTTTTTTTCTTTTCTTTTTTTTTTCATTTGTCTCTTTGAGACCATCTTGCTATGCAGCCAAGGCTGGCCTTGAGTTCACTTTGTAGCCTGGGCTGGTCTCAAACTCACAGTGATCCTACTGCCTCAGCCTCCCGGGTGCTGGGATGACGGGTGTGCACCACCACACCCTAACTGAATTCTTCCATGCAGAACACCAGGCCCAAGGCACTCTCATATCACCCCACTAACTCCTGTATGAGTGACTTCACTCTTCCAAGCCTAAAGTTTTCTTGATGGAGACTGAAAACAGTTATTAGGGAGAGATAAGGGACAAGTGAGCTGCCATTTACTCCTTCAATTAGTATTTAGATGTTTCCTACTATCAAGGTTGCCCTTCCCCACAGGAAGAACAATGCCACGTGCAGGAGGAGAGCAATAAAAAGTTTTCAGTGATGTGTACTGTACAGGTATGGGGGGCTGACTCCAGCCCTGCGTTCCCCACCTTGCTTTCCGTCCGACTCTAGGCCTCAAGGCCCCGGAAGCCGGCAGCGTACAGGACTCCTCGCTGGCACGGATGCTTCTCAGCATGCTGTGGCCCCTCATTTTCCAGGCTTCCTACTTATGACTGGAGAAGAGGTCCGTCTTCCTTCACACTCACAGGGTCTGCTCTGCACTGTGAGAATGCAGACCATGAACAGACTGAGGCCCTTCTCCAGAAAGACACAGTTTAAGTGGGAATCCCAACAAGCCCCAAGATACTTGAGACAAAGTCCTTTTAGGAGGAAAACATCCAATTAAAGTAGAAGAATTGGGGCTGGTGAGATGGCTCAGTGGTCTAAAGCACCTACTTAGAACAAGCTAAGCTAAGCAAAACACAGGGACCGCGGTTCAATCCCCTAGCACCACATGGCAGACAGCCCCGCCCCCTGGTGGGCTGAGCTGGCCACACACACATAAATAAATAAATAAATAATTAAAAAAAAATAAAGTAGAAGAATTAAGATCCATCTTGTGGCATTTTGCATGTATGGGGGGTGGTAATTGGGGCTGAACCCAGGGCCTTTACACTGAGCTCTCCCAGCCCTGCTTGATTTTTTTTTTTTTTTTTTGATACAGGCCCTAGATAAGTCACTGAAGTTGCTCAGGCCCAGGTAGAAGTTGTGATCCTCCTGCTTCAGCCTCCCAGAATGCTGGGATTACAGTATGTGCCACCAGCCTGGCTCCCTCGGAGTTTTAGCTGCCGTACGTCCCCCGCTGTGACCCGGAAACTGCACATTCAAGAATCTTCAGTTATTTCCTACATACGCTCACATTTGAAGAATGACAGTGTGATGATACGTGCAAATAAATATGTTGATTTCACACCGAATAAGGTCAATAACCAAGAAATCAAATGAAAAGCACATAAGAAACAGAAGAAAATAAATCCTCAGGCATTACACTAAGTACAACTGGATTAAACTCTCCACTTAAAGGTGTCAGAATGGATTTAAATACAAAACAATAATCCAACTAAATGCTTCTCTTAGACACACTGTAGCTTTAAAAACACAAAGAAGCTTAAAGTAAATGGATAGAAAAAGATATTCTCTGCAAACAGGAAAGAAAAAAGAGTGGAGTTGGCCACGCTAGTATCAAACAGAGATTTTGCTATGCTTTAAAATGTCTTCCAGTGCTGGGTGTGGTAGTGCACGCCTGTAGTCCCAACATTCACAGGCTGAGGCAGGAAGATTACTGTGAGTTCAAGGCCAGCCTGAACTGAAAGACCCTGTCTCAAAAAAAAGTCTCCTGAAAGTCTCACATGTTCAGGGGTGGGGCTTTCGGAAGGCAATTGGTTGGTGGGGTGTGGGGCGAACCACTCAGACAGCTTCAAAGCTCAGGGGCGTTTAAGGCTACCTGAGGTCGTGAGCCCACTTGTCTAGCCCAGGTGCACAGTGGGACCCAGTTATGTAACCCTTACTTAGCTTAGGTAAACACCGCGCTGGTTAGAGCTCTATGTTAGAGTGTAAATATGCAACGGCAACCTGTATAAGGATTATACCAGGAAGACACGAGTGGCTCCTATCCTACTCTCTGCTCTGTCAGTGCTGCCCGCTGCTGCTGATGTCTTGCACATCTGTGTTCTGCAACCTTGGGACCTCCCCAAGGTGGGACACTGAGGTGAGTCGTCCTGCGGCAGCTCCAAGGGCGAGGGAGAGCCCCAGAGAATGGCTGGTAGGCAGCCCTGGCCTTGAGGGGACTGCTGTAGCCACCTTCTTGGCAGCTTGGAAGGCCCCCCGAGGATGGGAATGAGCCTGTCTGGAGCCTTAGGGATGCCCTGCAAGCCTCAGAAGCCACAGACAGATTCCTCCCACTCACTATGAAACCGCAAGGCAGGGGTTTAGTTCTTCATTCTCTTCTGCCAGGTAAACCAAGACACAGGTGGCCTTGTCCGGCAAGTAGAACAGCTGCAGCACAGAGAGGGGGACCTTGAGCAGGGCCAGCCGCGGAGCTCAGGCTGGGAAGCACCACCTCCTCCAGAAATGTCTCCAGCAGTGTAAGTGCTCATGCCTGAGAAAACCCCGAGGAGAAGCCTCTGGAGTTCATGCTAGGCTAGCTAGTCATCAGAAAGTAGAAGTACTAGGCTGGGGAGATGGCACAGTGGCATAAGTGCCTGCATGGTAAGTACAAGGTCCTGAGCTCAATCCTCAGTACAGTAAAAAACAAAAAATGTACAAAGTGGAAGTATGCCTGGCAAGTGCAAGGTCCTGAGTTTGACTGACAATACCAAAAAAAGTAGAGGAACCCCTAGCCCACCTAACTCTACCTAGCACACAGTACGCAGAGCCTATACAGCCCCGGAACTGTGGGAGCTGGCAAAACAATTAAAGCAGAAGGTGGGCGGAGCCATGCCTGCGTGGCTGCTATGGCTGTGGACAGTGAGCTGACAGTAGGCAGTACAGACACTGCAGCCCCCCAGAGATGTCCCAAATCGCCAGCAAGCCAGCATCCCCTCCGCTCCGCGAGGCGGGCTCTGCAGGGTATGCAGAGGAAGCCCCAGAAGCGGGTCATCACCGTAATAAACTGGTGGATGCCAGCAGCTCGCCTGGTCTGGGGGAAGTTAGATGCCTTCCAAGCAGGTCACCATCTCGATGTGATGACTGTGCTGTGTGAAACAGGCATGCGGCAGGCGATGCTTGCATGGCAGTACCGTAGCCCCGACGTGCTGCTGACAGCACACTTGGAGGACGTGGCCCTGGCGAGCAGCCAGCTGGCATGTTCTGGCCAGTGGCAGCCCTGCCAGCCCCCTGGACAGGTTGCCCAGCTCATGATGCTGTGGGTGGCTTGGCGTGCTGGAAGACGTGAAAGGGAAGTGCCACAGGAGGCGAGATCCGTAAAACCTGTACCAGAAGAGGAGGAAAAGGGGGCTCTGGGTGAGCATGGCCGTCCCCCAAGGACAGGCTGTGAGGCCCCTGAGGTCGGTCAGAGCCCTTGGACCTGCTGGCTGCCAGCCGCGCCACGGTAAGCGAGATGGGCAGCCTCTGTGTGTATGGCTGGCTCTGCAAGGCAGTTCTGCTCTGAGCCGAAGTGCCCTGGGGAAGCAGGAAGAAGTGAAACCGCCCTCCTTCTACCCCGATTAGAAGGCAGGCCGAGGTACCTGGGTTGTGAGGGTCCCTGGAGACCAGAGGCCACATGTAGAACTGTTTGCTGGCTCTTCACATTATGCAGCATGACCTAGCATCGGTGGGTACCCAAGCCGAGTCAGCGCTGATGTGCAGCGACCTAGACCACTCTACAGGACCAGCACATGCACAGAAGCAGGTGGAGGTCACTGCATTGGGTCCGCAAGAGGCCCCGGTGACTTTGGGCAGTAGGCGCTTGTCTCCAAGCTTGTGTCAGGTTTGTTTCCCTGGTTGCTGAACACCAACTGGGGCTGGACATACTGAGGGTGCTTGGCTCAGGACCACACAGGGAGAATTCCAGGTGTGAATTCACATGGTAAAAGCCATGGTCTGAGGCCATCCACACCACCCACGCTGACTGTGCCACAGGCCACATGGGTTGTGTGCATGCATGAAGCAGTAGCAGCTGCCTGGAGGCCATGAGGAGATGGGACAGACTGTTGGGAGACACTCACTGCCTGCTGAAGGCAGGGTGCCACGCAGAAGCCAGATGGGCCGTGGCACATGGCTGTGAAGTCTCACCTTGACCTGGCAGGCAGGCCCAATTTGCTTTCACCATGGAGGGCAGGGCAATGGACGTCCCAGGTGTGGCCACAAGGCTATTTGTACAAGCCCAGCTCTGCATCGTGGCCTTGTGGTCCAGGATCTGGCCACCTGGGCCAAGCTGCACGCTGTGTCACAGTTTTGTATTGATGCTATCTCTGTGTGCCTTGCAGATTTGGAAGCTGCTGTACACAGCCTGAAGGAAGTTTTGCTGATGGGGTAGGCCACGAATGAAGATGGAGTGGTTTCTAACTGGTCACCTTCTTACACCCAGCTGAATTACACTAGCGTGGTGCTGGGTGCAGGAGGCCCACCTGAGGGCTGTTGCCAGCAGCATAGAGGCAGAACAGGCGACACTGCCAGGGGTGCTGTTTGGAGAAGCTGTTGGAGGCTGCTAGTTCTCCTGGACTGTGCTGCTGGAGGGCCTTGTCGTGCTGGCTTTCTCCACGAACTTTGGAGGAGCTCTGGTCCTCATCTTGAGCGTCGCTTCCTGGCTCTGGAGGGGAAGCTAGTGCACTGCTCAGCCTCACAGAGCTTGTCGCATTGGCTTTCCTGGTGGGAATTCAGCTTTCCTCATTGCTGGAGGAGCTCGGGCTCTCGCTATTGCTGAAGACACCTGGGGTACTTTTGGGGGAGCTCTGGTGCCTACCTTGAGCATTGCTTCCTAGATCTAGTTCAGATCCTCCAGCCTGCTGGCACAAATTCTTCATCGTGCTGGTGTAGACTTCCTAGCTTCTACCACTGACCTTTGGGCTTTTCCAACATAGATCCTATGTATGTATGTATGTATGTATGTATGTATGTATGTATATATGTATGTATTTATTTATTTGTATTTTAGGGAAGGGTCTACAGGGTGATCAGGGTCTCACTACTAGATCAGACTTATAGTGATCCGCTTGTTTACAGCCTGCCAAGAGCTGGGATTACAGGTGCGCGCCACCTCACCCAGTCTCAATCTCTGTCTCAGCGCACCCCGGGGGCCGGGGCACAGCAGGCCCAGTGATTGCACACCTGGTCCCTGCACCTTCTTGCAGGCGCTATAATCCGCTGAGCTATTTGGCTGGCCCCCATCATAGATCCATGAAGCAGACCTGCATGAGACTCTGTTGTGGGGTCCAGCCTCCAGTTGGACTGGTGGGAGGCACTGGTATGAGCTCTAGGCCCTCAGCTGGATTCTTTAGTGTTTAGTGTGTGGATAGGTTTCTGGCACTTGCTGTATACAATTCTTTGGGTGGTTCATTATAAAATACTATTATTAAATGTGTCCTATACTATATTGTTCCTCTTGTAAAAACCTCCAGATCATGACAGAAGACAAGGTCTGGGGATCTAGCTTCTCTGTCAGATTCTTGGGTGTTATCTGATTGGGCAAGATGAAAAAAATTCCCGATGCTGTTATTGGTAAGATCCAAGCATACTCGGTGGTACGCTGGTTACAGCGTACGTGGCTTGCGAGGGCTCTGGAAGGTGTTCACGCCACACCTAGCGATGCTGCTGCACCCTTTACACCAGATGATTCGGAAGGTGCTGCACAGGATGGTCGGATGGGGCAGCAGCTGCTCCTTAGAGCTTGAGGAGGGCTGCTGCACAAGTGTAAGCCCTTCTGGCTGTTGCCCCCTCCCCTCATTTATCCTGTCAGTGTGTACACGGGTTGTCTGGGGCCTGGGGCAAAAACAGGGCAAGTGGAGGCACCCTGCTGGGCTTTGGTTACAGTGTGGGAGGGAGCTGAGAGCTGGCATTGCCTGACTGAGAAATAGCTGGCAGCGGTGCACACTGCTCTGCATGCCTGCGAGGAATCACAGGACAGAGGGCTGGGACGGATGTGAACGGCCCTCCCCTGGAGTGGGTGGCACAGGCCCCTCCCACACATGGTAGGGGCTGTACCTCCGACAGTGGCCTCTTTCTCCGCTAGCCTGTTGGCAGCTGAACTGGCAATGGTTTGGGGCAGCATGATTGCTGGGGATGCATGAAGGAGACCCCCTCACATGTATGTATGCGTGGACACTTGGGCCATCATGAGGTGGGTGACACTGGCTGCCCACTTGGGCACTTCAGGAGCGGCAGACAGGGTGCTGAGCTATGGTTCCCTACGTATGGGAGCATGACCAAAGCGCTCCCTGTGTGGGGCATCATGGCTCAGCACAGGCCCCTCCTCTCCATGGGAGTGACTTACAGATGCCTTGACCAGGCATTGCAGTGGTTAGCTGCTAGGAATAGCATCTCTCCAAAAATACTGACTGCTGCATATGGGGTGCCGCTAGAAAGAGCATCTGGCCAGGCGCAAGGACCATAAACACAGTTAGAGCCCTCGCTCCACATACGGCCCAGGCCTCGCATAGAATAGCAGCTTGTTATCTGCTGTCCAGCTTGCTGTATCCGGCTGAACTGAGCCAGGGTGTGCTGGGTGTGGGAGGCCCACTGAGGGTTGTTGCCTGCAGCATAAGAGGCAGAACTGGAGAAGCTGTTGGGGGCTGTTATGGTTTGTATCTAGGTGTCCCCCCAGAGCCTCATGTAGTGATTGGGGTGGCTTCCAGAGTTTGTGATTAATTCATGAACCGGTGCTGGGATTATAGGTGTGATTCTATTCCTGCGCTGGGGTGGGTAATCTCCATTGCAATGCAAGGAGGGGAAAGAGGCTGGCGAGCTGCAGCCTCCGCCTCCTTTGCTCTTTGATGTTCTCTGCCACCATGAACTGCTGCTCTCTATCATGAGCCAGTCTGCGTTGGAGCCAACTGAGTATGGACTGAAACTTCCACAAACTTTCCTTCCTTAATTGCTGACATTGTGTATTTTGTCCCAGCAATGAGAGAAAATTAATTAAGACATGGGCTGCGAGGGAAGCCTCTAGAGCTGCTGGGAGCTGCTGGCGCTCTTGGGCTGTTCGGCTGGGGGACCTCGCCATGCTGGCTTTCCTGGTGAATTTGGCAGTTCATGTCGGAGGAAGAGCTCGGGACCTCCCTGTCCCTGAGAATGGCAGTGGTTCCCTTAGGGGGAGCCCTGGTCCTCACCTTGAGCACTGCTTCTGGGCTCCAGAGGGGGAGATGTCGCACTGCTCAGCCTCCTGGAGAAGCTGGTCATGCTGGCTTTCCTGATGGGAACTCGGCTTTCCTCATCGCTGGAGGAGCTCGGGACCTCACTGCTGCTGAGGACGGCTGTGGTACCTCTCCAGGGGAGCATCGCTTCCTGGCTCCACTGAGATCCCTCATCCCGCTGGCACAGGCTTTCGAGCTTCCACCACTGATCTTTGGGTCTTTCCAGGGCAGCTCTGTTAACCCCGTGTGAGACACTGTCCTGGGCTCTCGGCCTCCAGCTGGACTTGTGGGAGGCACTGTTCTGAGCACTAGGTCTTCAGCTGGACTCTGCAGGGCACTGCTGTGGGACCCAGGCCCTCAGCTGGATTTTTGGTCTTTAGTGTGTGGACAGATTTTCTGTACTTTTTGTATATGATTTTTTGAGTGATTATAAAGTAATCATAAAGCGTGTCCTATATTATACTGTTCCCCTTGCGATAATCCCAGACCACGACCTAGAGAATGTTACATTCATACACCACCAAGCTTTGAGAGGGTAGGATGTGGGGAGCTACCAAGACCGCTTCAAAGCTCAGGAGACCTTCCTGGAGATAACGTAGCTCTGCTAGGCTAACATGAGTCTTACTTGGAGAAGTCCTTGAGTAGACTTTCAAAGTCCTTGAACAGTCCTGCGCAGATTCCTGCCTTTCTTCAGGAGTCCCCTCTTTTTTTTTTTTTTTTTTTTTTTTTTTTTTTGGTCTTTTTGAGACAGGGTCTCACTATGCCGTTCAGGCTGGCCTAGAGCTTACTTTCTTTTTCCCTTTTTTTTTTTTTTTTAGGGAAGGGTCTACAGGGTGTTCAGGGTCTCACCACTAGATCGGATTCATAGTGATCCGCCTGTTTACAGCCTGCCAAGAGCTGGGATTACAGGTACACACCACCCTGACCAGTCGCAATTGTTGTCTCAGCGTGTCCCGGGCAGGGCCAGCACAGCAGGACTGGGGATCGAACCCCCGGCCTCTGTGCATGCTTTCAGGTGCTTTAATCCACTGAACTATTTGGCCAGCCCTCACTTTCTAGCCCAGGCTGGCCTCAAACTTGCAGTGATCCTCCTGCCTCACCCTCCCGAGTACAGGAATGACAGGCGTGTTCCCCTCCTTTTTTTGACAGTTAAATAAATACAGGCTGCCCAGAGAAGATCTTTGTCTTAGTCCCCAGAGAATAATCCTGAATTTTGTTACAGAGTTTTGATCTTCTTAAAGCCCTAAAATTATACCACTTGACTCATTTGTTGAAGCCTTCGCTCTGTATTCATTTGGGAGGTTGTGGGCCTGATCCGTGCACAGTAACTCAGGGATAGTGCTTGTGCGTTGCTGACGCCTTGCACACCTGTGTTCTTTAACCCAGGGCCTCACGAGTGTCATCTCCCTTGGGCCCCCATGAGAGGCTGAGAGGCTGACAGGGCCCCGTGGATTAATCCATTCGTGAGTTCGTAGCTAAATGTGCCATTAGGGGAGAGGTCAGGGGAAGACACACAGGACTGGGGGCGTGAGGCTGGGGGTTCACCTGGCTCTCTGCCCCCCCATGCTCTGCTTCCTGGCTGCGATGAGGTGAGCAGCTTTTTCCCACAGGCCCTTCCATCAGGCCACTTCTGCCTGGAGGCAGTCAATGGTGAACAGAACTCTTCGAAACTATGGCCAGAATAAATCTCTCCGCCTTTTTTTTTTTTTTTTTTTTTTTTTTTTTTTTTTTTTTTTTTTTTTTTTTGTGGAACTGGGGATTGAACTCAGGCCCTTGCACTTGCCAGGGAAGCACTTATTCCACTGAGCCATCTCCCTCTCCCCAACCCCTCTCCACCTTTAAGTTGGGCTGTTGTTGCTGTTTCTTTGTTTGTCTGTCCCTGTGAAGAGAAAGTGACTAACACAAAAAACTGGTACGAGACAAGTAGAGTCATTGCCATGACCGTGCAGCTCAGAAGTCTTTGGAATGGCTTCTTAGGAAGAACTTGGAAAGATACTAAGAAGGCTAGAGAAAGCCTTGAATGTTATAAGCAGAGCCTGGTGGGCAATTCTGAACAAAACTCAGCTCAGAATGTTGATAGAAATGTGGACAGGAAAGGCCGGGCTCAGGAGGTTCCAGATGATAGCGAAGACTGCACTGGAAAGGTGCTAGGGCCCATGAGGGCAAAGGATGTGTCTGCATTTTGCTCTTGCCCTAAGACCATGTGAGGCTGAATTTTATTTTATATTATTTTATTTTATTTTTTGTCTTTTTGAGACAGGATCTCTCTATGCAGTCCAGGCTGGCCTTGAGCTCCCTGGGCCTCGGCGTGGCTGCTTCTCCGTCCAGCGGCTCCAGCGGGGCTCAGGCTGGGCCCAAGAAGGTCCACTGGCGGCTGCAGGCCGAGTGAGTCTGCTTTCAGCCAGAAGGTGCAGGCCAAGCCACAACTCCACCAAAGCTACCGCTGGCTTGCTTGGACAGGGGGGCACGGGTCAGGACTCTGCCTCCCCTCTCGTTTGTTTTTCTTGTTGTGGTGGTGGTGTTTTTGTAGGTCTGTTTTGTTTCTGGTACCAGGAATCAAACTCAGGACCTTGCACTTGCCAGGCAAGGTCTGTGTCACTCAGCTGTATTCATGGCCTTTGTTTGTTCCTTCATTGTTTGATCTCATTTTTATGGGTATGAACATGGCTTCTAGCCTCTTTGTGGTGGTTGTTCTGGTCTTCCTGTCATCTCTTCCTTCTCTTATCTCTTGATCCTCTACACCAGTTTCCCAAGGGAAGCATGAATCCCCTTTGTCCCACAGCCTTGCTTCTGATCTCTTTTTCTACCTATTTTTCCCTAACCTCTTTTAAATTTTAACCTCTGAGGGTAAAACTGACATATTAAAGACTTACAATAAGCAACTGCCTGGCAAGCTCAAGTTTGATCCCCTGTACTAAAAAAAAAAAAAAAAAAAAAAAAAAGACTTATATCCTGCCTATAAATTTTTGGTCTGTTTAAGATTTTTAATATAACTACAAATCTAATTCATATGGTTAAAGGTGGCAAATGAATGGTTACGTTGGGGCTGGGGAGATAGCCCAAGGCAAAAGCACCTAGTGGCAAGCACAAGGTCAAGTTCGATACCCAGCCCCACATGCAGTGCTGGCCCCAGAACTGGGTGTGGTGGCGCACGCCTAACATCCCAGCACTCAGGAGGCTGAGGCAGGAGGATTGCTGTGACTTTGAGACTGGCCTGTGGGCTAAAAAAGTGAGCACAAGGCCAGCTTGAACTGCATAGCAAGACCCTGTCTCAAAAAAAAAAAACAAAAAAACCCTGAATGATTCAGTCAGTTTGTCGTTTTCTAGGCTGTGATTGTTGACACTGTTATTGTTGATACCACTTTAGTGAAAAGTGACCCAACTGTTCTGAGTGGCTGTTCTTCCCGGATTTTGAAGATTGACATTGACTAAGGGCCACAGAAAACACTGTGGAACAGTGCCAAAGAGCCAGGGGCCGATGCACACAGTTACTTCTCACCCCCAAAGCTAAAGTCATAGGCTCTTGCAGCAGACTCAAAACCCAAAAGCCAGCGACATCTAGAAGGTACCTCAGCGAAGTAGTCATTTCCTTAAGTTCTAAATGCTAGCAATACGGCAACCCACCATAGGCAATGTACACCCATCGCCCCAGGAATTAAACTAAAGCAAGAAAAGAAAATGAGAAGGGGGCCAGGGAGATGGCTCAGTGGAATAAGTGCTTCCCTGGCAAGCACAAGGGCCTGAGTTCAATCCCTGGTTCCACCAAAAAAAAAAAAAAAAAGGAAAAAATAAAATGAGAAGATGCTTACACAAGATGCAACCCCAGACATCCAGTTCACCGAAGGCAGAAACCCAGGGGGAGTGAGGTGGGACGGTCTGAGAGCCACCCCAGCCGCTCTGAAGTGCTAACGGCAAAGAAGTTGAATGAAGCTCCAGAAGGAGTCAGATCAAAAAGGATTTCTCAGATAACTGCAGTGATGACGTGCACAATAAGAAGCATGTTAGTGACTCTAGAACAGACCCAGACAGAGAACAGAGGAGCTTGAGAAAATTATGGAAGCCATGAATTCTCAGCATAGGGGAGAGATGGAACACATAAGGCAGACTCGAACAGACATCCAGGAGGATAAAAATTCCACTCAGAGTGTCCGCAGCAGATGAAGGCACTGTGACGACAGGATCCCAGATGCAGAAAACAGGCTTGCAGTTAGTGATCATGAAAAGAAAGATTCCTTAAAAATAGCAAGGGACCATGAAAAACCATATAACAACTGCTAAGCGAGGCAAAAAATAACTTAAGATTGATTGGAGTCCATGAAAAAGCAGGAGAGAACACAAAACAACATAGATTAAAAAAAAAAAAAAAAAAACTTCACAGGAATCATGGCAGAAAGCTTCACTGGTAAGAAAAAAGAATTTATAGCTCAGTGGACTAAGAGCTTGCTTAGGCAAGCTCTGGGACCGGGTTTAATCCCTGGCGCCACATGCCACGCTGCCCCCCCGCCCCCGCCCCTGGCATGCTGAGCCAGCCATGGAGACCGGATGTGGGGGTGCCACTGATAATCCAGCACTGGGGAGGCTGAAAAGAGGAGGATCACTACGAGTCCAAGCTGCATAGTGAGACCCCGTACAGAAGTTTTTTTTAAAAAAAGTTAAGTTTAAAAAAAGAAAGAAAAGAAAAACACATAAGTTTAAAAAAAAAAAAAATCTGACATACACATAAGTGAGGCATATAGAACTCCAGTTAGCCATGATAAAAAAAAAAAATCTACAGGCAAGCATATCACAATCAAGTTCTAGAAATTCAACACAAGAACAGAATCTTAAAAGCTGTTAGGGTAAAGAAACAAACAAAGACTTGGGTGAAGTAGCTCACACCTGTAATCCCAGCACTTTGGGAGGCTGAGACAGGAGGATTACTGTGAGTTCAAGACCAGCCTGGACTACAAATTAACTTAAGGCCAGCCTGAACTGCAGAGTGAGACCTTGTCTTAAGGAAAGAGAAGGAACCTATAAAGAAAAGCCCTTCAGAATCACAGCTGATTTCTCGGCGCAAACCCTCAAGTCAAGAAGAACTTCTATAGTGAAATATTTCAAGTTTTAAAGGGAAATAACCTTCGACCCAGATTGCTGTACCCACAAAACTATCTTTTGAAACTGATGGAGATAACAATAAGCTTGTCTTCTGGATGGTTAACAACCTAAGTTTGCAGACCAAAATTAGAGAAAAAGGAGGGCTACAAGGAAAGCCAATATTTTGGCCCTACCCTTCTAAGGTCAATTAAGACTCAGGACATATGAGAACTTGTACTGTAACGTCATGTACCTCGGTAGTGTCCCAGATTTTCTGATCAAGAAGGTTATGGGGCCAAAGAGGAAATTGATCGATGACGTGGAGTGTGCCTAAGGAGAGTCACATGAGGAGAAGACACTCTCTCAGGCTTTCACAGAGAGCACATTGGCCAAGCAATGGCCGTTACTCATCCACATGGCTGCACTGACAAAGGTTCTACAATCTGAGATACAGGATCTCAGGATAAATCCTGAGGGCATTTCACTGACCTTCTCAAACCAAAAAGCTACAACTCTTGTTGCATAGGTTCTGCTTTACCTTGGTCTTAACCATCCAGTAGAAAAGTATGAAGATGAAATATAGGAAGTAAAGTCATGTTGTTATGTTGAGCTGTGGGGAACTCAGGTCAATAATTTCTGACATTGCCAATTAAACAGAAGACCCAATGCTATTATGGGCTTCTGTACTCTTTTAGAATATTTTGCTGAGTTTACACACCTATAATATTCAACAACGGAACTTAAAAAAAAATTGGGGTATAACTATGAATGTCCATTTTGTATCTGTGTATTCAAAGTGGTTGGGATAGATATATAGTTGCATTCTCTTAATGAATAGAATGATTTTTTCTAATGGTGTTTGTAAGTAGGATCACAAGTCTGCATCTTGTACAGCAATTAACCACTAAGAAGAATATATGCAGTGTATTATTTGTTGAAACTGTACTTTTGATTTGATTTGAAACTGTCTCATTGCTATATGTTTATCAATAAAACTTTGAAAAGAAAAAAAAAAAAGAAACTGATGGAGAAATAAGATACCTCCATGACAAAGAACATCTGAGGAAATTGATGACTACAAATTGTTCTGAAGGACATTCTAGAAAGAGATAACAAAGGGCCGGGGAGATGTTCAGTGGCACAAGTGCCTGCCTGGCAAGCTCAAGGTCCTGAGTTCAATTCCCAGTACCAAAAGAAAAAGACATAAAGAAGGTCATTATATGCTTGTAAAGGGAACAATCTAAGAGGAAGAGATAACCATTGGCAGGCATGGTGGCACATGTCTGTAATCCCAGCACTCGAGAGGCTGAGGTAGGCGGATCATTGCACAGCCTGGACTATAGAGTGAGCTCAAGGCCAGCCTCAACTACATAGTGAGATCTTGCCTCAAAAAAACAGAAAAAACAAAAACAAAAACAAAGTCCTATAAACATATATGTAACAAATGCCAATGTGCCCAACTATATAAAATAAATATTAACAAACATGAAAAATCAAATAGACTAATGTAACTGTATTAGGGGATCTCAATAACCCCATATTACCAAAAGGTCAATTAGGCAAAAAAAAAATCAATACTGAAATATTAGAACCAAGGGTTAGTGAGATAGCTCAGTAGACTAAGCACCTTTTTAGGCAAGCACAGGGACCAAGGTTGATCCCTGGCACCACATGCCACACTGGTCCCATCCCCTAGGCACACTGAGCCCACTGAAGAGACCAAGCATGGGGGCGCAGACCTGTAATCCCAGCCCTGGGGAGGCTGAAAACAGGAGGATCACTGTGAGTCCGAGCTGTGTAGTGAGACCCTGTACCAAATACATTAAAAAGGGAAATATTAGAACTGAACCAAACTTCTGAACAAAGGGATTTAGTAGATGTTGGCAGAATGTTCCACCCTGCAAAATCGAGTGCACGTTCTTCACAGCTGCACACGGGACGTTCTCCAGGATGGACCACATGGCAG
The DNA here is from genome assembly GCF_000260255.1 of Octodon degus. Taxonomy (NCBI): domain Eukaryota; kingdom Metazoa; phylum Chordata; class Mammalia; order Rodentia; family Octodontidae; genus Octodon; species Octodon degus. The sequence continues at coordinate 691,327 of NW_004524858.1, forward strand.
CCCCTGGAGCGTGCTTGCGCAAGTGCAGAGGAGTCGGAATTATCCCATGTGTACTACCAGACCGCAGTGCAATGGAACTGGAAATCTGGGGCAAAGGAAACCACAAGAACTCCATGAACACATAGAAATTAAACAGCACCCTCCTGAACAACCGGTGGATCACAGAGGAGCTTGAAAAATTCAGCAATTTGTACAGTTAAATAAGGACAGCGCAGAATACCTGAAGTTGTGGGCTGCAGTGAAGCAGTCCTAAGAGATCAATGAGTATAGGAAGGCAGGGCAAGTAAGCAACTTCAAGCTGGACCTGAAACTTCTAGAAAAAAAAGAGCAGGCTGAGTCAAAAGCTCCTGTGAGGGAAGAAATCAGACAGAAGTTAATGCACTGAAGTCTAAATATGTGTATACAAAGAATCAATAAATTGAAGACTTTGTTCTTTGAAAGATTAAATAAAATCAACAAACCCTTATCCAACCTTACCAAAAAAATGAAACACTCAAATGTGTACAATTAGAAATGAAATGGGTGAAATCACAATGGGCCCTACAGAAACCCAGAGGATTATCTACACCTACTTTGAAAACTTGTATTCTAATAAGATGGAAAATGCAGAAGAAATGGACAGATTCCTTTGTACACATGAATTAAAAGAAAACATTCAAAAAGAAAATTGGCAAAGTTTTGGTTATACTAATAAAGGAAAAAGGAAAATATTCAAATTATTGTTTTTTCCAAATTATTTATTTGTGTGTGTGTGTGTGTGTGTGTGTGGCCACCTCAGCCCACCAGGGGGCGGGGCTGGCTGGCATGTTGTGCTGGGGGATCGAACCGCGGTCCCTGTGTTTTGCTTAGCTTAGCTTGTTCTAAATAGGCGCTTTAGACCACTGAGCCATCTCACCAGCCCCTCAAATTATTGTTGTTGTTATTATTATTAATTAATTAATTAGTTTATTTATTTATTGGTACCAGGGATTGAACTCAGGACCCTGTGCTTGCCAGGCAAGCACTTATTTTACTGAGCTATCTCCCCGGCCCTATCGTTATTAATTATGTTTTTGTTTTTGTTTTTTAGGCAAACGCTATGTAGCTCATGCTGGCCCTGAACTTACTGGGTACCTCAGGCTGGCCTCCGGCTCACACCGACCCTGCTGCGGTCTCCCAGGTGCTGGGATTGCAGGGTGTACTGCCACATCTGGCTATGTTGACTCTTTTGGTTTTGTTTGTTTTTTGGTCTTTTTGAGACAGGGCCTTGATGTGCAATTCAGGCTGGCCTTGAGCTCACTTTGGAGCTCAGGCTGGTCTCAAACCTGTAAGGATCCTCCTGTCTCAGCCTCCCGAGGACTGGCATGACAGGCATGTGCCACCATGCCCAGCTATGTTAGCTTTTTGAGATAAGGTCTTATGATGTAGTTTAGGCTATCCTTGCAGTCATTAAGTAGCCCAGGCTGGCCTTGAACTCATGGAGGTGCAGTTGGGCATGGTGGCGCACACCTGTCATCCCAGCACTCAGGAGGCTGAGGCAGGAGGACCACTGTGGGTTCTGGGCCAGTCAGGGTTACTTACATAGGAGAAGGATTTTTTTTTTGGGGGGGGGGCCCTAGCTCATGCTGCCTTAAGGGCAGGTCTGGTAAGGCATGTGGAGCTGGGGATCGAACCATGGTTCCCTGCGCCTGGCTGCCTTTGCATGAGCACGCGCTTAAACAACTGAGCTAACCCACAGGCCCCCCACTGTCAGGGTTACATAGGGAGACCCTGTCTTGAAAAACCAAAACCAAAACAAAGAAACAAACCAGAATTTGAGTCAAGTGGATTGCCTTTTATAATACAAGAAGACTAAGCAATCGAAAGCTTTCATAGAAGAAGATTCAAGACTCTGGACGCTGAGGCTGCCTGGCGCCATGAGCTGCAGCTCATCTCAGGTCTTCAGCCTTGACTCGCCGCCGAGCTTCCTGACGGGGAGGCCAGGCCCTCACTCCGGCTCCCTCCCTCTCCCGGTCCGCATGCGTGTGGAGCCTGTGTGTCTTCACTGCTCTGTGTAGTTCTTTTCCCCGGAGAACCTGATCCACGTAGATTCTGGTACAGAGAATGGCTTGAGAAGAACCAAACCTTCAAGACTGGTGGGGGTTTCTGGAGCTGGTTGTCTGCTGTGGTTATATTTAAAGACACTACCAACTGTTTCCAGGAGTAAAGAAAGCGCTGCCCGCAGACTGTGGTGGTGCACGCATGTAGTCCCAGCACTTGGGAGGCTGAGGCAGGAAGGAGTGCCACAAATTTGAGGCCAGCCTGAGCCATGTAGTGAGTTCAAGGCCAGCCTGAGTTACAATAGCAAGACCCTATTTCAAATGGGGAGAGAGAGAGAAAGAGACAGACAGACAGACTCAGAGGCAGAGAGACAGAGGCAGAGAGACAGAGACAGAGAGACGGGGGGGGGGGTCTGGCAATAATGATATGCAGAAATACGATCATTAAATACTTCTAAAAAAATACCTGCAAGCATCAGGTTCTAGCTAGGCATGGGGTGGGGAGCACCTGAGACTTCAATTATTCAGCAGACTGAGGCAAAAGGTTTGCCATTTTGAGCTCAGTCTCTGCAACTTTTTTTTAAATTTATGTGTGTGTGTGTGTGTGTGTGTGTGTGTGTGTGTGGCCAGCTCAGCCCACCAGGGGACGGGGCTGGCTGGCATGTGGTGCTGGGGGATTGAACCGCGGTCCCTGTGCTTTGCTAAGCTTGTTCTAAGTAGGTTCTTTAGACCACTGAGCCATCTCACCAGCCCTTTTGTGTGTGTGTGTGTGTGTGTGTGTGTGTGTGTGTGTGTGTGTGTGTGTATTTGGTAGAAGTCTCACTACACAGATCAGACTAGTAGTCTGCCATCTCCTGTGCCTGGGGGTGGGGCCCGCGCAGCATGTGGGACCAGGGATCGAACCCTGGTCCCTGCACTTGCCAGAGCAGGCGCTTCGTCGGCTGAGCTATCTCACCAGCCCTTAGTCTGGGCAACTTAGACCTTGCTTCAAAAAGAAAAACAACAGGCTGGGAGCAGACGTCAGGCTGGCAGGGCTTCTTCCCTGGTGTACAAAATGAACTGGCCAGTCAATCCAGAGGTGAAGTTCTGGGTGGTACGCACATAACACAATCCTTTGAAACATTTCTTTTTTTCTTTTTTTTTCTTTTAAACATTTCTGTCCAGCTAGTGAGGATACAGGTTGCACGTAATGTCCTGCAGATGGGGGCAGGAGAGGCTGAGCTAGGGCGCTGTCGGGCTCAGGCTCTACGCAGTTCACCGGCCATGTCTTGGCCTGCCCGAGTCTGCTTTCTCTGGTAGCGGCAGACCTGAGACTGCTGAAAAGCAAACCCAGCACCTCATCCTGCTGCGCTTCAAAAAGACTACATGGTCTTCCCAAGCAGATGTGTAGAGGATGCTAGGAATGCAGCACCCATGGATACTGCGGGTGGGATGGTGGCAGAAGGAGCCTGAATCTGGGCCAGACAAAATGTGCTAAAACAGCCGACCACGCAGAGGTCTTACCTTTAACCTTGCAGCTCGGGGAGTCAGAAGTGATCTAAGGGGCTGGTGAGATGGCTCAGTGGTCTAAAGCACCTACTTA
>NW_004524858.1:695734-808948 GCF_000260255.1 Octodon degus
AAAAAAAAAAAAAAAAAAAGAAGTGATCTAAGATGGTGTCGTGGGATGAATGGAATAAGGACCAAAAGGCGACCCATTGCTGTGCAAGGTGGGAAGGCAGGCTGGCCTCGCGTTACCGTAAGTGTTCAAAGTCTGAGGAGGCTAAGCATGGAGGTGCACACCCATCAGCCCAGCAGTGCTCAGGAGGCTGAGGCAGGAGGGTCGCTGCAAGCTTGAGGCTAGCCTGGGCCACACAGCAAGGCCTGTTTAAAATTGTAAAAACAGTAAAAAACAGTCACAGTTCATTCCCAGACATGAGCTGATTTAAGGAGCCAGGACCTCTTAAATGATGGGAGAACAGATCCCCTCAAAAAGGAACTGGGGTCATGGCTGAACTTGTGTATGACGTTCATCTTTTTCCCAGCTCCATTTCCAGGGAAGCTTTACCTTACGGAAAGGAAGGCCAGTCCTTTCAGGGACAGCTGGACACTGACCCGGAACTAGTACTGATTCCCTGAGACACATGGCACCACTGTGCTGCCACTTTCTGAGGGGCCCTTACTGAGGTCAGGTGGTTAGCGGGGCTCTGGCTCAGGTCTGTCTCATGGCGGGCCCAGTGGACCGCCAAACCCATTGGCCTGATTTTGGTGGACACCTGAGATCTAAGCCATGACATTCCACTCTGTTCCCCAAATGGCTCCTGTCTGTTTCATTATACAAAATCCATGTAGTCTACCTCTAAGAGTTGCTAGCCTGGTGTGGTGGCACACAACTATAATCCAAGCACTCAGGAGGCTGAGGCAGGAGGGTCACTGCAAGTTCGAGGTCAGCCTTGGCTGCAAAGTGAGCTCAAGGCCAGTCTGAACTGCATATGAGACCCTGTCTCAAAAAAAAAAAAAAAAAAAAAAAAAAAAAAAAAAAAAAAAAAAAAAAAAAAAAAAAAAAAAAAAAGTGAAACTACAAATGAAAAAGGAAGTTAAACACACAGGGTTGTGTCCTAGCACACATTGTTAGAATAAAGTACAGCTATTCCAACTTCAGGCTGCCCTGTTTAGACTTACAATTTGTCTTTTTTTTTTTTTTTTTTTTTTTTTTTTTTTGAGAGTGGCATTGTAAGGCCAGGGAGATAGTTCAGTAGAGTAAGTGCTTGCCTGGCAAGCGCAGGGTCCTGAGTTCAATCCCTGGTATTGAAGAAAAAAAAAAAAAGAGTGGAGCTCTATATACTTTGTTTGTACAGGCTTTTTTCTTTTTTTGGCACAGTATGTCTGTGTACACAGAGCTGTGACTTCTGCTAATCGTGCCGCACAGAACCTCGCTGCAGCCTGAGGTCTCGTCACCTGTCACGGCACTGCGTGGAAGAGCTGCGGAAGTCGAAGCAAAGCCACCCCGGGGCCTGCTGGGTCCCTCCTCGGCCTGCATGCTGTACTGGCCTCCCAGACACACTTCCTCATTCTTTCCATTTTTGCACCTTGAGTGCGGGGTCTGCAGGGTCTCACTGCACAGATGGGACTCCCAGGGCTCCTCCTGTTTCAGTCTCCCCAGCGCCAGGATTGCAGGCGTGCGCCACCACACTGTCTCGAGCGCCGTCTCAGCATGCCCCTGGGGCCAGCACAGCATGCCGGGAATGGAACCCAGTCCCTGCCTAAGCAGGCACTTTAATCTGCTGAGGTATCTGCCTGCCTGGCAATTCTTCACATAGCCATCAATTTATTTAACAAGCCCACAGCTCGGCCATTACGCAAGGAACATCTGTACTCAGCAGCTACCTGCCCAGCAAGGACCACAACAGTAGGAAGACCACGTGGAGCCGTGGACACGGCTCTGCCTCAGAGAAGCATAAAACAAGAGCAGGGCCACGCTGCTGGAGGGACGGCAGAGCTTGGTGTCACTGTTAGGATCCAAGGCCCAGGGGTGGCAGCTCCCGCCCCGTCCTCCTCGCTTGCCCATGTGGACCATGGAGAACACAGGTGGATAAGCCAGGAGCGTAGCACCTGCCTGCAATCCCAGCTGCTTCAGAGCTGAGGCAAGAGGATCATGAGTTGAAAACCAGCCTTAGCAACTTAGTCTTAAAATAAAAATCACCCAGGGAGATAGCTCAGCAGCATAAGAGCTGGCCAGGCAGGCTCAGGGTCCCAAACTCAATCCCCGGTACAAAATAAATAAATAAAAATAAAAAATAAAGAGGAGGGCCGGCGAGATAGCTCAGTGGGCTAAGCACCTGCTTTGGTAAGTGCAGAGACCAGGGTTCGATCCCCGGTCCCAAATGCCATGCTGGCCCCGCCCCCGAGGTGCGCTGAGCCATCGAGAGTCTGGACGTGGTGGCGCATATGTGTAATCCCAGCGCTGGGGAGGCTGGGGAGGATCACTAGGAGTATGAGCTGCGCAGTGAGACCCTGAACCAGATATACAAATGAAAAACAAACAAATAAATAACAAAGAGGGCTGGGGATGTAGCTCAGTGGGAGTGCACCTGCTGAGGTGCCATTCCAAGTATCACAAAGGAGTAGGAGAGAAAGGGAAGGAGAAACAGGAGGAGGAGGAGGAGGGGGCCCGATGGGCAGTAGTAAGGTGCCGAGTGGCACCTGTTGTTGAGCTGCTCTACCAAATGCCATTTCACTGCTTAAGCCAAGCAACACAGCGCCGGGCCTGCTGCACAGGTATGGCCTGGCTGACATGTTTCCTTGGGCTTCTCTGTAAAGACCACCAGGTGCAGCTTGCTTTCACCTGCTGAAGTCACTCTGCGCCTTCCCGGTGGCACCCGCGTGGTCCTTTGTCCACCAGGCTCGTGGCTCTCGGGCATTTGCCCCTTCCACAAGACGGGCAGCCCGTTGCACAACGCCTGCAGCACCCCCAGGGGGACAGGATGCGGGGAGGCAGAGAGAACTCTAGATGTGTTGGCAAGACACTTGCACGTCAGAGGGCAGGAAATCAATCAGAACTTCCAGAGGCGTCTGTGACATTGCTCAGCTTCCTGCAATTTGGAACAGCAGTCCTCAAGCTTTTTTTTTTTTTTTTTCTTTTTGAGACAGGGTCTTACTATGTATACCCAGGCTGGCCTTGGACTCACAGTGTTCCTCCTGCCTCAGCCTCCTGAATGCTGGGACCACAGGCACATGCCACCACACCTGGCTGCTAGCACCACCTGGCTTTGTGGAAGACAGTTTTTTCATTGACTGGGGTTGAAGCTTTGGGGGGATTGAAAGCAGTGGGTGACCTCCATACTGTGCGTGTGCAGTTCACAGTGTGGGAGGGGTCAGTGCTGCCTGAGAAGCTACGGCCTCCTGGGATCAGGCCGTGACAGGGTTCAGCCCTGGGGACCCGGGTTCCCTGACTCAGGCAGAATACATGGCTGGGTCTGGTCGTTCCACAGCCAAGATAGGAGGCCCAGATGTTAATCAACTTTCTGGGTCCTGAAGACACTGCCACAGCCTGGGACTCTGTCAGCTGTCCTGGCCGAGTCACAGGCTCCATCCAGCACACCCAGAGGTGCTCTGGGGCACGTGCCAGAGCGGAGTGCTGGGCACCACCCCCGAGGCTGTGAGGGAGTCGCTCGGGCATGCGTGGCGAGGCTCTGCGCCCTACGCCGCTGCATTCCTTTGAGAAACGCCTCTCATCAGGCTGGAGGTGGTGGCGCAGGCCTGCGATCCCTGTGCTGGGGCGGCTGAGGCAGGAGGACCCCTGCGGCCCCAGGCTGAACCTCCGGCCTTTCCTTCTCTGCTCCCCTCTTTCTCTTTACATCTCACGCGTGAGCTCCTGGGCGCTCTGACATCACCAGACTGAGGCGAGAGGGGCTGGCCCAGTTCACAGGGGCTCCTGTCATGGGCGGCCACCACCCCAGAGGGGCCGCTTGAGCCTCGCCCACACCAGATCCTGACCCGTGGGCCATGGCCGTCGCCTTTGGCCTGGGGCGCCGCAGGCTTGGCAGGATGCTGGAAGTCAGTGACCGGAAATGTTGGGACAAGAAATGTGAACAAAGCTCCCTGAATGGCGGAAAATGGGGACATACTGGTGTCTTGTGGGTGTGGAGCCCAGGGTGGCTTCCAGAGGGAGATTTTAATGATGGAGCAATGGGAGGACCCGTCCGAGGCCACCCGTGCCATCGCCCTGTGGGCTCAGGAGCAGGGCGACCCAGGGGCCCGGGTGTGGGCACTCACCAGGGCCACCCCCCAGGGACTAGGCCAGAGGCCGCAGCTGATGGGAGCCCCCAAGCCAGTGCCGCCGGTGGCCAGCTGTGACCTGGTGGCAGTTTGGTTATTTTGGGCCACTTTTTTCTAGGAGACATCATCTGACCGATGCTCTGGATTGAGACTTACGCCCCCAGACACCAGACTCGGCCTCATGCTGCCAGAACAGCATCCACACAGCACTATGAGCAGCTGGGGTGCGCCTCATGCCTGAGCCGCAGGGCGGCAGTCCTGGCCTGCGGGCCTCCCCATGCCTTTCTTTCTTTCTTTCTTTCTTTCTTTCTTTCTTTCTTTCTTTCTTTCTTTCTTTCCTTCTTTCTCTTTCTTTCTTTCTTTTTTTTTTTTTTGGCAGAACTGGGGATAGATCTCAGGCCCTTGCACTTGCCAAGGAAGAGCTTATTCTGCTGGGCCCTCTCCCCGGCCCACCGTTAGATTTTCCAACTCCTATGCTCCTCCTGCGGCTCAGTGTCCTGGATTCCAGAGGTGCTGCCTGCTCGCTTCCACACCCTGCGGCCCCAGCCCGTGAGAGCCAGAGCAGGGGCAACGTCTATCGTCCTGCTCCACCTCACAGTATGCTCTACACCTGCCATGTGACACACTCGGTTCCTATCCCGGACAGAAGCGGGGTGCCCTGCCAGCAGGAGCTCATTCGCCCTCGGCAGTAACCAACAGCTAAGGGAAAGAGGATGGGTTCAGGCCAAAGACTGCAGTCCATTCCTGTCTTTCTGAAGCAGCTGACTTGGCAGAACAGGCCAGGATGCCCTGAGGACCTGGTCATGGGCCCAAGCAGGAGGCGGCCCCCGCAGAGGTCAAGGCTCTCCCAAGAGCCGTTTTGGGTCCAGGTCAGCGTCTAGGCTCCAAGGCTGTTTCGGCCATCGCTGACTCTCACAGCCCAGGAGTGGGAGGCGGGGGGACAGTGCCTCTCCCCTGCAACCCTGGTGACTGCCAATGAGATGTCCAAGGTGCAGAGGAGGCCACTGGGGCCTACGTCAAGCCGGCTGGCTTTTCGGCGCTGCCGAGGCCTGCAGTACACACGGCAGGGCATGAGCACAGCCCAGACCGCGGTGGGCCCTGGGATTCAGGCCTCCTGGCCAGACGCGCCTCCTTCCCTAGGACAGCAGGGGTTTGGACCATGCAGTGGTAAGCCAGGCCTTGCTTTCGGGCTTTCCTACAGGGACAGCTGTTACCTCACTGGGGGCAGCTGCCCTCCCCGTGACTAAGACTGTCGCAAACCAAGGCTGAGCAGTCACCCTGAGCCTGTGCTAGGCATCCACGTCCACCTCACCGTCGGATCAGTGCTGGCTCAGCAGCTGTACTTGTGATCTTGCTGGTGGATTATAGTTTGTCCCATGTTGGGCCCACCTTGTCACGTTGCCCTGCAGGACAGACAGCCCAGTAGCACCCACTTGGGAGCCCTCCTGTCTCTCAGGAGCTGTTCCCCATTGTGTGTACCCTATATCTCTTTCTGTAAACCTTTCCCACATTTCACTGCTACTGTTCCTTGGAATTTATTCTTGATTTCAGGGAACATGAACAGATTAGGAGTTGAAGCTCACCTATGTCAACCTCGCCACCAAAAGAACAAGGATCTGGCCACACGTGGTGGGGCACACTTGTAATCTCAAGCACTCTGGAGGCTGAGGCAGGAGGGTTGCCACCAGTTGAAAGCCAGCCTGGGCTAGAGTGAATTGAAGGCCAGCCTGAACTACATAGTTGTATCTTCAACAAACAAACAAAACAAACAAAAATTTTGGACAAGAGCTGGGCATAGTGACTTGTGTCTGTCATCCCAGCACTCAGGAGGCTGAGGCAGGAGGATTTTGGGAGTTCGAGGCCAGCCTGGGCTACAAAGTGAGCTTAAGGCCAGCCTGAGCTGCAAAGCAAGAGCCTGTCTCAGTGGGACTCAAAGCTCAACGGATTAGAGTGCTTGTTGTTTCAAAGCTCAATGGCTTAAAGCACATGCAAACAGGCACGGGGGCCAGGGGTTCAATCCCTGGGCCTGCCAAGACTAGGCATGGTGGCGCATGGGCAACTGAGTATGGCATGCGCCTGTAATCCCAGCTCTTGGGAGGCTGTAAGCAGGCGGATCACTACAAGTCCGATCTAGTAGTGAGACCCTGAACACCCTGTAGACCCTTCCCTAAAAAAAAAAAAAAAAAGCCTCTCTCAAAGAGACAAACAAAAAAGTGTGAGTCCAGCCTGGGGAATTTAAGAACTTAGAAAGACCTTGTCTCACAGTCAATCCAATCAGTGGGGTGGAGTTGTAGTTCAGTGACATGACAGGCCTTGAACTCTTTTTGTAGCCCAGGCTGGCTTCAAACTCAGAGAGATCCTCCTGCCTCAGCCTCCCGGGTGCTGGAATGACAGGCATGCACCATCATGCCTGGCTGCTCCAGCTGTTATGTCTGGAAACCTTTGTTCTGACTCTTTTTTTTTATTTTTTTATTTTTTTTATTTTAGTACAGAAGTCTACAGAGTCTCACTACACAGATCGGACTCATAGTGATCCTCCTGTTTTCAGCCTCCCGAGCGCTAGTTATAATTTTGTGCCACCATGCCCAGTCTTTTCCTGCCTCTTTTTTTTAACAATTCATTATGGAAATAAGAAAATTTTGTAGACCACTTGACATCCAGCCCAGCTGGATTCCAGACAGGAGGATGCTGCCCACAAGCAGGACCAAACCCGCCCTGTGTGGGTCCACCAGAGCCTCAGGCCTGGATTCACAGCTCAGGCCCTAGTCCTGGCCCCGCTCCAGGTGTCCCCGCCCCTCTCCGAGGTCCCTGGCAGCTCTTGGACCCAGAAAACCAAAAGAGGTTTTTTTTTTCTCTTGTACCAAAAGAGGTCCCCCGAGGGCAAAAGCAGCAAGCTTGGCTGCAACAGGGAAATTCCGCAGCCCTGGAAAGGACACTGGGTCTGGGCTGCATCCCAGCTTGGCCCTGGCTTCTGCAAAGCCCCCACCATGAGCCCTGGGTGTCTAGTGACGTGGCCCTGCTGTCGCCACCCTGGCCAAGCCTCCCTGTTGGCCACCAGGGCGCCTGTGGGCCAGGGGCTACACTTCCCTGCCCCATCCCGGCTGAAAGTGCTCTACAGGCCTCACCTCCCATGGTGGCCGCCGGCCCCCTTTGATGGTGACCACAGTCTTGGGTGGGGACGGCTGGCGGCCACCTTGATTCTGAAACCACAGGTTGCTTTTTTGGGGAGCGGCAGGGGTGTTGGGGGATGGGTAGGAGCCTGACTCAAAGCCTATTCCCTGTGGGCACTCAAGGCTCCATTGAGGCATTGAGGGCAGTGACAGCCGCCCAGTGTGTCCCAGAGGGGTGGCTCCGGGGACCCTCTGAAAGGACTTGTGAGCCCGGCTGCAGGCTGGGAGTTATTTGGGTGGGTTTCACTGCAAACAGAGAGAGGGAAGGAATCTAAGCCACACCTCCTGGGGCCCTGCCTCTCCCCACCCCGAGTCACCCTGAGGTGGGGGGTCGGGGCCCCCAAGTCACAAGCCAATGGCTGGGTGGCCTGATGTTCCAGCGGCGAGATGGAGGTAAAGCAACATCATTAGAGATGTGTCACCCACGTGTGTCACCCGCGCATGGTGCGTGACGTGCCAGAAGAGGACCACGGCACACCTATAGCGATGGCCTTCAGAGGCTGGAAGTGATGAGCAGCAGAGTGGGGGTGCTGGGGCCGTGTGCAGGGCATGGGCTTGTGGAGTGGCGCAGCGGCTGTGGAAAGCAGGCTGACCCAACTGTAGCAGCCTACAGAGCACCAGGGACTCGGAGCACGCTCCCTCTGCAGGTATTCTTTGCAGCTTCCTTCCTGGGTAGAAAGTGGGAGCAACCCAGATGAGACAGATGGGTACATGGGTCCAGTCTGTGCTGCAGAATGTTACTCAGCCCCGAGAAGGGGCACACTGCGTGGGAGGTGGAGATGTCCTGCCTTCAGACGGTGGTGACAGCGCCATGGGATTGTGAGTGTGCTACATGCCATGGGCCGCTCACACTTTGGGGATTGAACTCAGGCCCTTCTGCTTGCCATGCAAGCGCTTATTCTACTGCGCCATCTCCCCAGCCCTTCAAAACACTTGATGGTGGCTTTTATATTATGTGAATTTTATCTCCATTTTAAAAATTGCTTTGGAGGGCTGGAGAGATGGCTCAGTGGTCTAAAGCACCTACTTGAAACAAGCTTGGCAAAGCACAAGGACCACGGTTCAATCCTCCAGCACCACATGCCAGCCAGCCCCGTGCCCTGGTGGGCTGAGCTGGCCACACACACACACACACACACACAATAAATAAATGTAATAAATAAAAATAAATAAATATTTTTAAAAAAATAAAATAAAAATAAAAATTGCTTTGGAGCTGAGCATGGTGACGCACGCTTGTAATCCCAGCACTGGGGAGGCTGAGACAGGAGGATCACTGAGTCCGAACTGCATAGTGAGATCCTGTATCAATTTTTTTAAAATGTACTGCTAAAAAGACCAAAAAAAAAATTGCTTTGGAATCACCCAGGCACCTTGGGGAGATGCCATGTTGCCCAGAGACATTGGCACCAATTCTTAAGTGACAGTACACAGAGTTGCAGCCATAACCTGGGTGTGGACTATGGCAACCATGTTCAAATCAGTCCAACTCCTCCTCCTCCTCAAGGTGTGTCATTTGTGCAGGGTGTGTATCTTCTTCTGGGAGCTTAGTCCTCAGTGTAATTGGAATTGAGGTGGAGGATCCTTTAAGAGGTGGGGCCTAATGGGAGGAGGCTAGGTCATAGCTCCACCCCCCAATACACAAAGTCTTTCTCAGGAGACTGGGTTGGGTCTCTGCTGGGAGTCAGGCTACCAGAAATCAGGTTTAGCTTCCTGTCATCCAGGACTCTGGAAGGCCAAGGCAGGAAGAACACAAGCTGGAGCCCAGCATGAGCAACTTAATGATCCTGTCTGAGAATAAAAAATAGCTGGGGAAGGACCTCAGGTGAGGGCCCTGGGTTCCATCCCCACCACCGAAGAGAGAGGTGGGGCAGTGGGGGAGGAAGGGCAGGTTCGGCTGAGGAGGAATGAGTGATGTGGAACCAGGTGGCTGAAATAGTAGGCACTCCGCCTCTCAGGGCTCCGGAGGAGAGCATCCCAGCCTGGGGACAGAGGGTGGCCCCCGTGGGCTGCGACAGTCTCCAAGCCTCTGCCCTGCTTGGCAAAGGCTCTCTCCCTGCGGGTAGGAGTCAGTCTCCAAATGTCACCTCTCTTTTCCACGCCAGGACTGGGCACATAGTAGCATGCACCACCACATCCACAAGTGGGTAGTTCCTCAGGAGGTTAAACCTAGCGTGGCCGCATGACCCAGCAATTCCATTCTTCATGTGGACCCAAAGAACTGAAGACAAACAAGGTGCAGACAAATCCTTGGCAGCCATGGGATGCCCTCCTCCAGAGCCCTGAGAGGCGGAGTGCCTACTGTTTCAGCCACCTGGTTCCACATCACTCATTCCCAACAGCCAAAAGGGAGAAGCCAGCCAGGCACCCATCAGGCAATGATGGGTTTGGAAAATGTTGGCCATTCACCAGAAGAATATTATGTGGCCATAAAAAAGGAACGGACATCTCCACATGCCACAAGCTGCTACTAAATGACACAGTATGTGACCATGTTGCCATGAGAACTCCAGCCCAGGGGAATCCACAGACACAGGAAACAGGTCAGTGGCTGCCAACCAGACAAAGGATGGGAAGGAGGGATCGTTCGTTGGGCTAGACACACTCTGAAGCCCACCAACAGGGGTGGGGTGGGGCCCTGCTGCCTGCCTAGTGCCTTTGGGACAAGTTGGTTCCCCCCATCAGCCCTGTGAGAGGGGGATCACTGAGAGGCCCGCTTTGGATCTAAAGAGGCCAAGGCAGGAACTCAGAAGGCAGGAGGCCCTGGCCCAGGGAAAGGAGGGTGGCCTGGGCCAGCCGCGGGGCAGCAGGCGCAGCGTGACGCGGCCTTTCCACTCTGCAGTCCGCCTGCCGCCTGCCCGGCCCAACAGCCGTAAAACAGCCAGGCTCAGACGGAAACCTTACCCTTAATGTGTTCCTGAATGCGCTGGCGCGAGGGGACATTCCTGGCTGATGAGGAGCAAGGCTGGGGCGCTGAGGCTGGGCCTGGCCAGCGTAGGGCCAGGGGCTGGCGGGCTGGGTGGTTTCTGTGGACAGGGGGCCTCCTGAGCCCTGTGGTGGCCAGGACGGCGGGTGGCCCGGCCATCTGGGGACAGGCATCCACAGGAATCCACACAGGCCACTCCCTAGGACACCCCTGCTGCTGTACCCTGCAGCTCCCCAGTGCTCTGAATGGAGTCCAGGTCCCGCTGCCCCAGACCCCGCTGGCCGGTCCAGCTCTGTCACCATCTCCTCTCCCCCGTGTGACCTGGGCCACACCACACCCAATTCCCAGAACACCGCCTGCTGCAGCTTCTTGGCTACCTCCAAGCCTTGCCCCTCCCGCCCCCCCCCCCACAACTGACCTTCAGTCACAGGGGAGCAGTCCCTTCTCGAACCCCTGCAGCTTGCAGGCCACCCCATCACGCCTGCAGCACACTCTGTGCTGGGAGTGCCCCCGGACCCCCGGCTCTCACCACTGAGCTGCACCCCAGCCACACTCTGGCATTCATTCGGGGAGAAGCTCCGAGTTATAAATCCTGGGCTCCTGCTGGGCGACTTGTGGGTCCAGACTTGTCCCTGACCTTGTCTGACAGGATGCCACTCCGCCTACCGTGTGCCCACTTGTGGGGGCAATGTCAGTGCCAGTCTCAGGAAGATGCAAAAGAGGAGATGTCGCGGAATGAAGAGTTTGGATGAAAAAAACAGTGTTCGGGTGAAGTTGTGTCTGCTCGGAGTTTGGGTGGGGCCTGCCGGGGTGGTGACATCTAAACCAAGGCCTGAGTGGCAGAAGGTGCTGTGGCCATAGGAGGAAGATTCCGGAAAGGGGGTTTGTGCAAAAGCCCTGGGGTAGGAAAGGGTGTGGTTGTTGGGGGACAAGGGAGGGGGGGTCGTTGTGGCTGAGACAGTGGAGGGAGGAGGGCGGGGAGGCCAGGCGAGCTCAGAGCACAGCAGGCTTTGAAGGAGTGGGCTGCCCCAGCAGCCAGGGGGAGCCATGGGAGGCTTGCAAGCAGAGGAGGAGCGTGATCCCAAGTGTTGTTTGGTGGGGAGCGGGGTGGAGTTGCAGGGAGGGAGAAATGGCTAGGTTAGTGCCTTCTGGAGGCTGGGAGACCTGGGTGCCAAGGATGGGGGAAGGAGACTTCACGGCTCTCAGGTCCAGAACCAGCACTGGAAGGATGATGGGGTTGTTGACTGACACAAGTGCCTTGGAGAGGTGGCACTGAGGGGCCAGACCCAACCTTTGTGCCAACAGGAAGGGGCCCCGTCTCCCCCTCCTGTACCCCCTGGTCCTGGCTGAACACAGGATGGAGCAGAGCTGGCCAGCTGTGGCTTGGGACAGTTGTGGCCTGGCTGGGTGGGGACAAGTCAGCTTTGGCCTGGCTGAGACTGCAAAGGTTAACAAAATAACAGCAGCTGCCCTTACTGAGGCATGGACGCCAGCAGCAGGCAGTGAGAACAGGCTCCTCCACCCGCAGCTGCAGCCTGCAGCCTGCAGCCTGCAGCAGAGACCTCAGGGTCTGGGCAGTAGCAGGCCCAAGGTCTGGGAGCCCAAATAAACAAACAATGAAAGGGCTGAGGATGTAGCTCAGTGTGAAAGGACCTGAGTTTGAACCCCAGGACCAGGAATTGGGGGGAGCAGAAAACCAGGATGGTGGAGAGGCTGAAGTCAGACCCACCTCTGCACGCTGTGACTGCGCAGGCTTCCTGCCGTCTCTGGGCTCCTGGCTTTGGGTCTTCCCACCCTAATCCCAAAGTCATTGCCCCAGACTCTTTGTGAGCCCCTCTCCACCCTCCAGGGTGCTGGGGGCTTGTGCACAGATGCACGGGAGCAGCGTCCCATCAGTGACCTTGCCAGTGTCCCGCACCTCCACCCACCATAGCCACTTGGAAAGAACAGAGTGGTGGCGGCGCCCGGCCAGCACGACTGTTTTCTTGTGATGCTCTGGGTTGCCTGGTGCCTGGGAGGTTGTGAGGCTAGCAGAGCTGGGAGGCGCCAGCCAGCCTTGGCACCACCAGGCACTGCCTAGGGCAACGACGTGGCCTCCAGCATAGCAGGTGCCTCTGGGGCAGCAGACAGAGGCCTGGCTGCCACCAGGGTCCCCCATGAGAGCTTCTGGGGCCCCCACAGTCCAGGAGGCAGGAGATGAGGGTGGCCCTGCCCACTGCAGCCTCCAAAGGTCACAGGCAGAATCCTGGACCGGCCAATCCAAGCCCCCCACTCACTAACCACTGTGATTAGTTCAGGGATGTCCAGGGGACCTGAGTTGGGCCAATGAGAGCCAGCCCTGTGATCTTTGCTGGGCCAATCAGGGGAAAGATGCTCCCAGGCACAGTGGACTGGGACATTCAAACCAGAACCGCTGGGACCTCTATGTCACCCCAAGGGACAAGCACACAGCTGACAGATGAGGTACAAATTTGAGTCTCTGGATATCAGAAAATGTGAAGACATTCTTTGGTATTGGAAGAACCAATACAGTGAAAATTGCCTTACTTCCAAAATTGCTATGCAGATTTAATGCAATCCTAATCAAAATACCATCAGCATACCTCACAGGTCTAGAGAAAGCATTTCTAAAATTCATCTGTAACCAAAAGAGACTTACAATAGCAAAAGTAATCCTGGGCAACAAAGGCAAGGAGGAGGCATCACAATCCCTGGCTTGAAATTATACTACAAAGCTACTGTTATAAAGTCAGCATGGTACAAAAAAAAAAAAAAAAAAGACCTGAAGATCAATAGAACAGATTAGAAGATACAGACACAATTACAAGCACAGTCAGCCACCTTATTTTTGACAAAGGGGCCAGACATGTTCATTGGAAGAAAGACAGCCTCTTCAACAAGTGGTGCTGGAAAAACTGGCTTTCCACATGACAAAGACTAAAACTCGATCCATGCCTATCATCCTGCACAGTCCAAAGGAACCAAAGATCTAAATATGAAAATAGAAACCCTAAAGCTACGAGAAGACAAAGTAGATTGAAATTTTGAAGACACGGAGCTAGGCAGAGAGTTCACGAACAAAAACCAAACTATACGGGCAATGCTTCAAAGAATCTACCGGGATCTTATTAAAAACTTTTGTACAGCGAACAAAGTATGAACAGAGTGAAAAAATAATCCACAGAGTAGGAAAAAATGTTGTCAGCTGTTCTTCAGACAAGGGGCTACTATCTAGGACATATAAAGAACTCCAAAATATCCGGCCCCCCAGATTTAAAGGCCTACTCTAAAAATGAGCATCAGTTTGTTTTGTTTATTTATTTATCTATTTATTTTGGAGCACTGGGAATTGAACTCACACCCTTACACTTGCTGGGAGGTGCTGTGCCCCTGTACTACCTCCCTGGTCCCACAAACACAGGCATCTGAAATGAACAGACATTTCTTCAAGAAGTAGAAACGGAGGGGCTGGGGAGATGGCTCAGTGGTCTAAAGCACCTTCTTAGAACAAACTTAGCAAAGCGCAGGGACCGCGGTTCAATCCCCCAGCACCACATGCCAGCCAGCCCTGCCCCCTGGTGGGTTGAGCTGGCCACACACACATAAATAAATAAATTTTTTTTTAAAAAAAGTAGAAACAGAAAATAAATATATGAGGAAGTATTGAGCATCACTGGTCATTTGAGAAACACAACTGCAAACCAGCCTGTGATCGCATCTTCCACGGGAAAGAAAGCCTGTCATCAAGAGATCAGCCGGTGACACGCTGTGGGGCTGTGGGCAGAAGGAGCCTTCTCCAGCTGGCGGGAGTGCAGGCTGGTGCCACCACTGTGGCAGTCAGTGTGGAGAGTCCTCACAAAGCTAGAGGTAGCGGTCCCATGCAAGCCAGCTATTCCTCTTCTGAGTATTTTCCTGGAAGAATTAAAACCCTCATAGCACAGTGACATATGTGCACCCATGTTTATAGCAGCACAACTTGTAACACCTAGATCTTGGAAACAAGCAAAACAGTTATCACCAGACAAATGGATGAAGAAGATGTGGTGTTTTTATAGACTACTAAGCAATAAAGGATCTGCTTGACACATCTCTAGGTAAACAACATACCTTGAGACCATTCTCTTAAATGCAATAAATCAGACACACATGGGTAAGTACCACATCGTTCATCTAGTGGGAGAAGCCAAAAGTGTAAATGAGGACCAAAATGTATAGCAGATACTGGGGAGCCGGGGAGATGGCGCAGTAGAATAAGCACTTGCCTGGCAAGTGCAAGGGCCTGAGTTCAATCCCTGCTTCCGCAAAAAAAAAAAAAAAAAAAAAAAAAAAAAAAAAAAAAAAAGGTACTGGGAATTGGGAAGAAAATGTTCAAAATAGAAATGGAACAAGAGAGGAGAAAGGATGGAAGAGACAGGAAAAAAGAGAAAGGAATAAATGGAAACAAAGCTTTTATAAATGAGGAGGGGAGTAGGGCCAGCAAGCTAGCTCAGCAGACTAAATGCCTGCTTTGGTAAGTGCAGGGCCAGGGTTCGATCCCCGGTGCCACATGCCATACCGCCCCGCTCCCGGCGTGCACTGAGCCAGCAACTGAGTCTGGGCATGATGGCGCACACCTGTAACCCCAGCCCTGGGGAGGCTGAGGCGGGAGGATCACTAGGAGTCAGAGCTGCAAAGAGAGACCCTGTACCAAATACATACATGAAAAAAAATGAGGGGAAGGAAGAGAGGTTGGGAAAAGGAAGCAAGCTGTACCGCATGCGGGCACAGAGCCCTGTGATGGCTATGATCATGATGTAACCCTAAAATGTACCAAAAGAAAAAAATGAGCCTGCGCAGGAGGCCGCCTCAGAGCCAGGCGTGGTGGCCCAGGGCAGTAACGCTAGCAGGCGGGAAGGTTGCCTGGGCAACCTAATGATTCAGCAAGGTCCTATCTCAAAATGAAAAATGAGCTAGGGCTGGGCTTGGAGGTGCACACCTGTCACCCCAGCCCTTGGGAGGCTGAGGCGGGAGGATCACCGTGAGCTCAAGGCCAGCCTGGGCTAAATAGTGAGCTCAAGGCCAGTCGGAACTACATGGGTTCAAGCCCTACTACTGCAAGAAAATTCTTTTTAAAATTTTAGGGCCGGCCAAATAGCTCAACGGATTAAAGCACCTGCAAGCAGGCATCAGGACCCAGGTTCGATTCCTGGGGCCTGCCATGCTGGCCCCACCTCAGGGGTGCCGAGAGGGTAATTGAGACTTGGTGCGCGCCTGTAATCCCAGCTCTTGGGAGGCTGTAAACAGGTAGATGATCACCACGAGTCTGATCTAGAGTGAGACCCTGAACACCCTGTAGACCCTTCCCTAAAATACAAAAAACAATAATAAATAAAATGTTATAAAGAAGGCCGCAGCACATGCCAAGTCATGGAAGAACTCGAAGACATCTCGCAGACACCGCAGGCCATGCGGCGCATGCCTGCACTGAGGAAACCAGAAGCGCATGGGAGGCCCCCTGGTGCAGCGGAGCGGAAGAGCCGACTGCTGCGGGCAGTGACTGCCATCGGGGAGATGACCGTATCCTGGCAGGAGAGCTGTGGGCGCCAGACACACACCGGATGGACGCCGGCGAAGCGCGCACCTCTGCTACTGAGTGAGTGGCTCAGGTCAGGGTGACTGCGTAGCTGAAAGCACAGGGACAGGCAGGCGGCTGGGCCCAGCCATGCCCGAAGGCCGGCGCTGCGGGCCTCTGCAGCCCGGAGCCCGTGCCCTCCCTCACAGGGCTCCGCACAGTGTCAGCCTGCGTCCCTACGGCACAGCACAGGGAAGCTGGGTCTGCCTTCCTGTGGACCCAGCGATGCAGCTGTCTTTTCTGTGGCCAGGTCACCGTGGCTGAGGTCCCCTCACTGTGCCGTTGAGGGAGAGACAGTCAGAAAGGCGCCGTGCATGTTCAGCAGGCGGCACTGTTGCTGCTGTTTTCAGTCCATGGTTGGAGGAGCCCACAAATGCAGGCGTGAGAGGCTGGCTTTCTTGTTTTGCCACATCTGGAAGCCAACATCTGGGACCCCAGAAGAAGAGGGGCTCAGGGGCCTCACCTGGAGGGCTCCCACGTAGGCCAAGCCAGACCTGAGTTCAAGGAGCCTCAGTTCAGGGCCACTGTGCTCCAGGGGCAACCTGTGTCCTGCCCGGGCCTCAGTTTTCCCCTGCCTGAAGTGGGCTGGGGCTCTGGGCATCAGGATGGGGTCAACCGGGGAGCCCATTCCCATGGCTGAGTCTGTAGCAGTCTGAGCTGGCAGCCACCCCACACCCTGTTGCTCTTGGCACTGGACAGAATGCCGGTGGAGAAGTGGCTCATTGATTCTTTTTCCACTTGTTGTCCAGCACTTGGCATCCTAGGCGCCTGGCAGAGGCTGGCCCTGGGTCCTGGGGCTCGGGTGGGCAGCCATACCAGGAGGAAGGAGGCCTTCCACCAGCCAGGGGGATGTGTGGCTGTGGCTCTGTCCTGTGCTTTAGGCCCTGGAGGTCTACAGGCCCCAGGAAAGTACACTCACCCAACCTAATGGAAGGCATGTCTAGGTTCCCCAGAGCCTGGCCAGCTCCTGTGGCCCAGTGGCAACCAGGCCATCGCCTGTGATTATCACAGCGCAGTCTCCTCCCATACTCCCCAGCGGCTGAGGCTGAGGCAGGGCTGCTCACCGGAGGGGTGGGGTGAACATCTCCCCCTCTTGGAGGGGCAGTGGGCAGCTTATAGGCCAAGGGAAGCAGAGGCCAGGCAGAATTGGGGGGACAGCTCAAGGGCCTCTTCTTGGCACCAAGGCTGGAGGAAGGTGGAGCTGGGAGCAGGAGGGGCAGAGGGGGAGGAGGCATAGCCAAGGCGGCTGAGACCTAGCGGGGGGGAAGCACTGAGAAAACACAGAAATGACCTACTGTGCAGTCACCTTCATTCTCATGAACTCCACACAGTGATCTCTGGATGGGGGTGCTACACATCAAAACTTCCAGGTGGATCCATCTGCCCACCATCCCTCCATCTCCATCTCCATCCACCACCCATCTACCCACCCGCCCATCTGTCCACCTAGCCATCTATCCACCCACCCATCCACCTATGCATCTATCTACCCACCCACTCACCTATCCACCCACCCATCCACCCACTCATCTATCCATCCACCCACCCATCCATTCACCCACCCACCCATCCACCAATCCATCCATCCATTCACCCTCCCATCCATCCACCTATTCACTCCCTCCTCACCCGTCCACACGCCCTCTCATCCACCCCACCCACCCACCACCTATCCATCCTTCAACCTGTCCTTCAGCCATCTGTTCTCTGCCCTACTTGAGTCCACCCTTGACCTCACCCATCCTGTGTGTACCACACCAGAGCCACAGAGGGGACCAGATGGCATAGGGCAGCATCCTAGAGAGGTGGCCATGTGCCACACGCTGCCCAGCAGTGCCCACACAGTGTGTCGAGAGCTTGACAGCACACCTGCCAGGCGGAGGCCAGCTTGTGGGCGAGGGATGGCGCAGGCAGGAGGAGGGTGCGGTGCCAGCCGGGGCCTGTGGAGTGTGGAGAGGCGGGTGTGAGACCTGCCAAACCCGGCTGCAGCTCACATCTCTGGTACATCTCTGCGCCTGCTGAGGGGCTCTCCCACTATCTCTGCCACCACCCAGTTGGGCCTCCTTGCGGGTGCCTCCTGGGACAGGGATCACATTCATGTCCTCCCAGTCCCTCCTGAAGCTCCCAGCCCAGGGCTCCACCTCCACCAGGAGCTCCCTGAGAAGGCAGCCTGCACCTTCTCCAGCACCACGGCCACGTGATACAGGGTCCCATCTGGCCGAGGATGGGGTGTGATCTCGAGCAGCCCACCCACCAGCATGGACTGGTTCCTTTCAGGAAGTGGCCCCGCGACCCTCCCCACGGCCTTGGGCTTTAGCTGTGTAGCTGGGAACGGTGGCCTCGTGCCTGCTAAGCGAGCACTCACTGCACTTCAGCTTTTCCTGTGGGCGGCTCCGGCTTTACCTCCTTCGCTGGGAGCAGGGCCTGGGGAACAGATGCCTACAGCTCCTCCTCCTCACAAGGACAGATGTGCTTCTGTTCTGTAGTACTGCACTAGGTGGAGGAGCAGGGAAGGGGAGTGTGCACCCCCGCAGCTGTACCTGGGGAGCCAGCAGGGGCGTGGCTGTGTCTCACCACCCTCTGAACACGCACCCACCAAGAGGGAATGTGTGCCCTGCCAGCTGCTTGCCTAGTGCAGTTCTTTCTCTACTCTTTGGTAGGCTTAACCCAGAGAAGGAAAACTTCAGGTAAAATAAACTTTGAGAGGTAACAGAAAGAATGAGATAGAGAGATGAGAGAGAGAGAGAGAGAGAGAGAGAGAGAGAGAGAGAGAGAGAGAGAGAGAGAGAGAGAGAGAGAGAGAGAGAAAATAGGGAGAAAAACCAGAAGAAACTGAGGCACAGAGGTGTTGAGCCAGTGCTGTAGGTCACACAGCAGTGCCCCAGGTGCGGGACTCAAGTCCTAGGTGCCAGAAACGATCCCCTTCCTCACTCACTGTCCCTGCTGCCTTCTGTGGTCACAAATTCCAGGCAGGAGGAGAGGGCAAATTCACCAAAGCCTGATGGCAAAGCTTGGGGCACTTGTGCTTGCTCCATAAAACTGTAGCTCTTATGGTTATTGCTTTCGGTCCCTTTCTGGTCATCCCCAGGCGGGCTGAGGTGGATGGGGACAGGGCTGCAGGCCCAGCACAGCAGTGCTCTGCGCCCTCCTGGGCAGGCAGGCTCTGGGCCCTGCTGCTCCCACTTGATGGGCTCCGCAGCCCTGCTGGCCAGGCCCAGCATGCTTTCCCAGGGATTCACTGGGAGGCACTCCCAGGGCTGAGCTGGGCGCCACGCGTCTCCTGGCCCAAGGCAGCTGCAGGAAGGGCCCTGGGGCCTGGCCCGGCTCCCAGAACCAGCAAACCTGGTGGGGCAGGAAGGGGGCAGCTGGGCTGACTGGCGCGTGTAGTCTGGATCCTGCTACTAGTGCCATCCCACACCCTTCAGGGCCGAGCCCGGCTCCTGTCTGCACAGGACACAAGTATCTGAGACGTACTTGGGTCTAATTCCACATTGTGAAGCCTCATGTACAGGGAGCCTGGCACTGGGCCTCTGATTCCCACAAGGAATTCAGTCCTGGCCACAATCGCTCTTTTTCTAGGTGAGGAAAGGGAGGCACAGACAGGGCAAGCAGCCTGCCCGTGGTCACATAGCCGGGCCATGCTCACATGCTATTCGGAGCCAGACTTCCAAGTACGGGGCTTTGCAGGTTACTATTATGAACAGTAGCAAGGACATTGAGTATAAGGAGCAGTGATAGGGTTGTGCTGCTTCCAGGGGCGTGCTCCTGGCTGCCCAAACTTCTCAGCCTGTCCTTCGTGTGCCAACCCAGGCCCCTGCAAGCCCTGGCAGCCCAGGAGGGAGGGAGAGAACTGCAGACCGGCTGAGCTCCTGCTGTCAGGGCTGGGAATGCTGGGTCAGCCTGGCCACATCTTTCTGCCAGGAACTAGGGCTTGGGAGGGCTTCCCAGAACAGGGAGCATTGAAATTGCCCCAGGATGACAGGGAAAGCCACACAGGTGTGGGCACAGTGGGCCCCGAGACCAGAAAGCCTACTAAAGCAAGGGGAAGCCAGCATAGCCTTGCCTGGCAGGGACTGCACCCAGAAGGCGGACTGCAGGTCGAGCGAGATCCAGGGTCCAGCCCCACACAGCACTCTGGGGCCCTGCTGCTCAGGCTGTGCATGTGACATCCCCAAGACCTCGGCCCCGGGGGTCCCCTCTGCTGAATTGCAGCCCTGTGTGTCCCACAGCCAGCTGCTGCGAAGGCCACATGTGCCGAGCCCCAGCCCCGTGCCTGGCCTGTGGCAGGGCCTGGCTGCCATGTGCGCCTGTCCCAGGTGCAGCAGGCACACATGAGGCACAGGGCCTGGCTGCTTGTGGTTTTCCTGAGGCCTGGTGTTGGCCCCAGCTGAGGGCCAAGGCAAACAGGAGGTGAGCTCACGGCTGTGGCGCAGCAGCAGGGCAGACGCCTTAGGGCTCACGGAAAATGCCCAGGCAGGGTGGCCGCCCCCGTACGGCGCCTTCCTCTCACCCTTGTGGTTCCCGAGTGCCCTCAGAGGACAGCTCGAGCCTGCGCCCACCTTTTCATGCCCTGTCCCCTGCCTCTCTCCAAGCCCTAAGATCTCACTGCCACCCTTCTAGACCCCTCCCTTCCCCTACAGGTCACTCCCCTTGGGGACCCCAACCATTTCTTGTAAGTCTCCTGCACCCCTTTCCCCTCCGCTGCTCCGAGGCCGCTTTTCCATCCGTCCCCTCCCCACCTCCTCCAGGAAGCCCACTGAGATGTCTCTGCAGCTGTGTGTTCTCCAGAGACAGCAGATCGGGCTGACTCTGGGTCTCCTCCTGCTGTATGGGGCGGCCTCGACCAGTCCCTTCCCTTCCCTGGGTCTCAGTTTCCCCGGCTGGAGGATGTAGGATGTCCTTGAGTGCTGCAAGGCGGGAGTGGAGAGGGTTAACAGGCTCCGGAAAACCAAGGTGTTTTATAGCTCAGGAATATAGCTGAGAGCAGGGGAGATTTTCCTGATTAACAGTGATTTTTATTTTTATTACAGGCTGTTCCCATTTGTGGCTGCGAGCTGCTGGGAAGGTATGGCGCAGCTCAAAGGAATGCCAGCCCCTGGCTCCCTGGGACCTCTGCCTCCTGGAGCCACCTCTGGAGGGCCTAGTTAATACCCCACCCACGCATTTGCTCCTTTGTGTAAACTACCAGGGGCCCTGGGCAATCCTGAGGCCTTGGCCACTGATGGAGAACCCCAGGGAGGGGGACCCTTCTGGGCCAGGGGGGCCACTTGGAAGCTGTCAAGATGGGGGACCTCCTTTGGGTGGGGCAGGATCTGGGGGCTCCCTGCTCACCCGCCCCTCCCTCACTGTCCTATAATGACAATCACCAACTCAAACGTTATCACTTCTGCTGTGAAAGGGGGAAACTGAGGCACGGAGCCACATCCTGGGCCCCAGAATCCCTCACCACCACACCAGGGGTAGCTCAGGACCTCTTGAGTGCCAACAACCCGCATGGCAGGTGCCCGGCCATGGAGCCACACTGCATCCCTTTTAGCTGGGGCATCCCATACCTGAGGATTAACTAGGGGAGAAACGGGGGACCTTCTCACTAAGTAACATTCTCAGCCCTTTTAAATTTTGATACAGGGTCTCATTAAGTTGCTAAGTTGCCCAGGCTGGGCTAATTTGCCATCCTCCTGCCTCAGCTTCCCAGGTGAGAGCCACCACACTTGGCTATTGGCCTGGGCTCAAGGCAAGTGAGGAGAGCGTGGCAGCCCAGCCAAGCTGACTTTCCCAAGGGGAGCTGTCTGGGGAGCCCTGCGACACCTCAGGCTGCACAGGCAGGTGCTTGGTGGACTGGAGCAAGCCAGAATGTGGGGAGGGGGCCCAGCCGGCCCTGCCCGTGGTTCCTGTCCTGAACCCCCAGCCCCGCAGTGTCTCCTCCTCGCGGGGGGCGCGGCCTGGAGCGGCGGGTGTTTACCCTTGCGGCGGCTGGGCAGGGCAGGGCCAGGATCCTGGGCATAAATATGCTCCACAGCCCCGGTGCAGGAGCTGCAGTGCCCCTCATCCCGTGTTCCCGCCATGGCCCACGCTGCCTCCTGCGTCCTGTTGCTCGTGCTGGGAGCCCTGGGTGTGGCTGGCCAGGGCCAGGTTTTGCTCGGTAAGGACAGGGGACACTGTGGACCCTGGGGAATCCGGGTCACCAGCTCCACCGGGCTGGCTCCGAGAAGATCGCGGGAGATGGGGTGCAGAGAGCGAGGGCAGGGCCGAGCTGGGCGTCCAGGTCTCTCATGGTGGTCAGGTGAGGGTGGATGGGGACCGGACCGATGCCACTGCATCCTGGCCCACAGGCGGAGACCTGGGCCCACAGATGCTGCGTGAGCTGCAGGACACCAACGCGGCGCTGCGGGAAGTGCGCGAGCTGCTCAGGCAGCAGGTGCGGGGTCCACGGTGCGGGTGTGTGTGGGGGTGTGGGGCTCGGGGCCTGAGGTGCGCAGGGAGAGGGTGCTGGGGGCTTCTTGGGAAGGAAGCTGCACGACGGGGCCCCCGACGGGTCTGGAGCGGCGGGGCGCGGCCAGGGCCAGGGCCAGCGACGCTGACCGGCCCTTCTTCAGGTCAAGGAGATCACCTTCCTGAAGAACACGGTGATGGAGTGCGACGCATGCGGTGAGCGCGGCTGGGACGGCGGCGACAGCTGGATGGGGCAGGCGAGGCAGGAGTAGGGAGCCCGGGACGCGGGAGCAGGGTTGGCGGGGAGGGAGGAAGAAGGTGAGAGAGGGAGAGGTGGACGCGGAGGGCAGATGGAGGCCGCGGGGATGCGGGTGCGGAGGGAACGAGGAGGTATCAAAGAAGCTGAAGCAGAGTCCTAGCGTGCCGGGCTACTACAGCGCGGGGCGTGGCCTAGGCGGGCCCCGCCCACACCAGCTGCGTGTCGCGCCCCTGGATGTGACCACAGCTCCATTCCGCCGCGCAGGGATGCAGCAGGCGCACACGCCCGGCTTGACCGTGCGGCCTCTGCCCCTGTGCGCTCCCGACTCCTGCTTCCCCGGCGTGGTCTGCACCCAGACGGCGAGCGGCGCGCGCTGCGGGCCCTGCCCCGAGGGCTTCACGGGCAACGGCTCGCACTGCACCGACGTTAACGAGGTGCGCGGGGTCCTGGCTCATCCGCCTTCTCCCCACCAACCTCCCGCCATCCCGACTACCCTCGCCTCCAGTGGGGGCCTCCCCACCGCCAGGGGTCGCCCACCAGGACTGTCCCCGTCACCTCCTGCTGCGCCCACCCTGCCGCTATCCCCTACAGCCAGTAACGCTCAACTCTCAAGACTCCTGCCGCCCCAGCCACCCCGCTCGATGCCCAGGGTCCTCTGCCCCAACGGGCCTTCTCCGGCTCAAGGGCTCCCGGCTCCACCGCCCCGCCGCCGCTTGGCGCGCTCTCCCCGGCGCCTGCTCCCTCCTTCGGCAGGCGATGCCCGTTCCTCAAACTTCACACCCCGCCCCTGAAGGAACAGACCCTCCCGGGACGCCCTCTCCCATACCCCTAAAGCTGATTGCCTCCACCAAACCTGGAGCTCAAGGGCTGAGTGAAGCTCTTGAACCTCCAAACCCCGGAAACGCTGAGGGGGCTCTTGGGGAGCAGCCTCGTGCGCTCTGACCCCAGGACCTGTCCCCAGTGCAACGCCCACCCCTGCTTTCCTCGCGTCCGCTGCGTCAATACCAGCCCGGGGTTCCGCTGTGAGCCTTGCCCGCCCGGCTTCAGTGGGCCCGCGCACGAGGGCGTCGGCCTGGCCTTCGCCAAGGCCAGCAAGCAGGTGAGGGGTGTGGGGCCCCCTTTGCCGAGGCGGGAAATGAGAAGCGGCTTCCTACAGCTCTGCTCCGGTGGGAGGGTTGATGCCAGGAAGGGGCCTCAGCGATAGGATCAGTCTGGGAGCAGTGTCGTGGGGGACCCACACGCAGGAGGCGTGGATGAAATGTGAGGTGGGTGCGTGACCCCTGAGTCCCCTCCTCTAGGTCTGCACGGACATCGACGAGTGTGAGACTGGGCAGCACAATTGCGTTCCCAACTCCGTGTGCGTCAACACCCGGGTAAGGTGGGAAGGGGAGCGGGGTGGTGGAGAGGAGCCCCAACCCGGCAGCGTGCTGACCGCCGCCGGGCACAGGGCTCCTTCCAGTGTGGCCCGTGCCAGCAGGGCTTCGTGGGTGACCAGGCGTCTGGCTGCCAGCGGCGCGCGCAGCGCTTCTGCCCCGACGGGACGCCCAGCCCGTGCCATGAGAAGGCGCACTGTGTCCTCCAGCGCGACGGCTCCCGGACCTGTGTGGTGAGTGCGGGCGGGGAGGAGGAGGGACTGTGGCCCTGGCCACGGCCACCTCGCGCACCCACTGACACTCCCCACAGTGCGCTGTCGGCTGGGCTGGCAACGGGCTCCTCTGCGGGCGCGACACCGACCTGGACGGCTTCCCAGATGAGAAGCTGCGTTGCCCTGAGCGCCATTGCAGGAAGGTGAGCAGGGTCGAATGGGCGTGGCTTAGTGACATATGGGGGCGTGGGTTTAGGGCGCATGGGCGGAGCTTCAAGTCACGCCCTTATGCTATCCTTCCGCACACTCCCAGGACAACTGCGTTACAGTGCCCAACTCAGGGCAGGAGGACGTGGATCGCGACAGCATCGGAGACGCCTGTGACCCGGATGCAGATGGGGACGGGGTCCCCAATGAGGGGGTGAGGCCGTGGGCAGGTTCTAGGCAAGACAGGATGTGGCCGGAGGGAGAGAGGCCCTGCACAGGAGCCCAGACCGCCCAGACCCAGGGCCTGCCCATGAAGTGATCTCTTCCCCTAAATTGCCTTTATACCAGGACAACTGCCCCTTGGTGCGCAACCCTGACCAGCAGAACACAGACAATGACAAATGGGGCGATGCATGCGACAACTGCCGGTCCCAGAAGAACGATGACCAGAAGGACACAGACCGAGATGGCCGTGGTGATGCCTGTGATGATGACATCGATGGCGACCGTGAGCTGGGCTGGGTTGGGCTTAACCCTCTCACAAGCCCAGGAGATGAGCTCCGTTTTACAGGGCTGGGCCAGAAAACCATGAGCTGGTCCCTGAGATGGGGAGGGGGAACAGGCCATTGAAGAAGGGGAGGTGGTCTTTGCACCGAAGGCTGCAGGCCAGGCACTGGCCACTCTTACCCCCATAGGCTCAGGAGGCCGGTACCGGGTACCCAGTTTGGATGCGTAGGGAAGGAGGGCCATCCCCTGGCTTCATTCACTAAGGGTTGTAGGGGCTGGGCTGTGTCCCAGGCTGGCCTGAGGCCTGGCCCAGTCATGGTCCTGGGCCCTGTCTCGCCCCCTGGTTCCTGCAGGGATCCGCAACACGGTGGACAACTGTCCCAGGGTTCCCAACTCAGACCAGAAGGACAGTGATGGCGATAGCGTAGGGGATGCCTGTGACAACTGTCCCCAGAAGGACAACCCCGACCAGGTGAGAGTAGGCTGGCCCTTGATCCTGGCTGAGCCCCAGCTGGGGGTTGGGGACCCCAACCCAGTATGGAGTATCTACCTGCCCTTTGGACCCACATCCTCCCAGCCCAAGATGCCTGGGGGTCCTTGGGATCAGCAGGACCTTGCTGT
Organism: Octodon degus; assembly: GCF_000260255.1. Taxonomy (NCBI): domain Eukaryota; kingdom Metazoa; phylum Chordata; class Mammalia; order Rodentia; family Octodontidae; genus Octodon; species Octodon degus. The sequence continues at coordinate 721,189 of NW_004524858.1, forward strand.
AGAGCTGGGGGATGGGTGTCATCTGAGCCTCTACCCTGATCTGACCGTGGTCTCTGTTCCTGCACCTTCTCCTACCCCAGGGGGATGTGGACCATGACTTCGTGGGAGATGCATGTGACAGCGACCAGGACCAGTAAGGAAGGCCCCTGAGAAGGCTTCTGGGCAGCCCTGGTGAGTCTTTCTGGGTGTCTCATTGTTGCCTTGTCCCCCACCCATTCTAGAGATGGGGACGGGCACCAGGACTCTCGGGACAACTGCCCCACAGTGCCCAACAGTGCCCAGGAGGACTCAGACCATGACGGCCAGGGCGATGCCTGTGATGAGGATGATGACAATGACGGCATCCCTGATAGTCGGGACAACTGCCGTTTGGTGCCCAACCGGGACCAGGAGGACATAGATAGTATGACAAGGGCAGGGCATGGGGCTGTGGAGCCAGTGCCGGCTGTGGGTGGGCAGTGTGGGGTGGGTGTGGAGGGAGGGACTCAAGGTGGGGGGACTTTGAGAGCTGAGCCCACTGGGGGATTGCCTCTTACTTCCTCTTAGGGGACGGTGTGGGCGACAAGTGCCAGGGTGACTTTGATGCTGACCAGGTGGTAGACCAGATTGACGTGTGTCCAGAGAACGCAGAGGTCACTCTCACCGACTTCCGGGCCTTCCAGACAGTTGTGCTGGACCCTGAGGGGGATGCACAGATTGACCCCAACTGGGTGGTGCTCAATCAGGTGGGGGCCAGGCTCAGACGGGGTGGGCAAGTGGGGGCTGCATAGGGCCTCCACAGTGGGTCTGAGCTGGGAACAGGAAAAGTAGGGCATCCATGGCTGACCCGAGCTCTTCTCTTCCACATCAGGGGATGGAGATTGTGCAAACGATGAACAGTGATCCTGGCCTGGCTGTGGGTGCGTGCAAGGGGTGGGCCCCTGGAGGGGCTTCCGGTGGGCAGGAGCAGTTGCTCTGGGGGCGTGGCCCTCTGTGGGTGGGGCCAGGGCGGGATAGGGCCTACACCACTGCTGTGCCATGAACAGGCTACACAGCCTTCAACGGGGTGGACTTCGAGGGCACATTCCACGTGAACACGGCTACGGACGACGATTACGCGGGCTTCATCTTCGGCTACCAGGACAGCTCAAGCTTCTACGTGGTCATGTGGAAGCAGATGGAGCAGACGTACTGGCAGGCCAACCCCTTCCGTGCTGTGGCTGAGCCTGGCATTCAGCTCAAGGTGCCTGCGCCAGCCCTGAGGCCTCTGCAGCCCCCAGCCCTACATCACTGTGCTGACCTCATCTGGTTCTAAATCCCCCTGCTCTAATTCCTGAGGCCACAGCCTGGTCTCTGGAGTCCTCCTGGGGCTCCAGGCCATCCAGCAGACACCTGGCCCCGCCCCCGGCCTCAGAAGCTCTCTGGGCCCAGGAAGGCGGCTTGAGGGACTACCGCCCCACAGCGGCCCCCCCCCCCCCCCCCCCCCCCCCCCCCCCCCCGCCAGCCCAGGGCCTGCAGGGTTCTGCGCTCTGACGCCTGTTCCCTGTACTACCTCAGGCAGTGAAGTCCTCCACAGGACCCGGGGAGCAGCTGCGGAATGCGCTGTGGCACACGGGAGACACGGCATCGCAGGTCCAGCTGCTCTGGAAAGACCCACGCAATGTGGGCTGGAAGGACAAGACGTCCTATCGCTGGTTCCTGCAGCACCGGCCTCAAGTGGGCTACATCAGGTGGGGCTGGCACTCTGGCCAAGGGCTGGGGGTGCCCTGCCCTCCCTAGCTCCAGGGCCCTTTTTCTGTCAAATGGAAATGCTGGTGCACACTCGGGGAGGCTGAGGCAGGAGCATCCCAAGTTCAGATGCAGCCTGGGGACTTCACGACTTCATGAGACCTTGTCTAGAGCAGCGGGAAGCACTGAGCATATAGCTGAAGGTGGCAGCCCAGAGTTCAGTCCTCATCACCAAAACTCAAAACAAACAAAAATCAAACTTGTGTGGCCCCGGGCACGTGTGCTGAGGGGAACCCAGTTAGAACTTGATCCCTCAGCCACGATGCTAGGGTGTCTTGGCTTACTGCACAGCACCTACTGTGTGCAGGGCCCTTTGTATGCATTCTCATGAGGACACTGAGGCCCAGGTCAGGGCTCCCAGGGCTCTGATGCCACCTGGAGGGGCAAAGGGGCCCTCTTCCTGTCTGCAGAGGCTCTGAAAGGGAAGGGCCAGGTAGGACCCTACCTCAAGTGTCCCCTGCCCACAGGGTGCGGTTCTACGAGGGCCCCGAGCTGGTGGCTGACAGCAACGTGATCCTGGACACAACCATGCGGGGTGGGCGTCTGGGCGTCTTCTGCTTCTCCCAGGAGAACATCATCTGGGCCAACCTGCGTTACCGCTGCAATGGTGAGTGGGGTTGGTGGGTGGGAGGGGGGACGGGGTCCCCAGGCCCAAGCAGACCTTCACCCGGCCACCCTCCCTCCCTCCCTCCAGACACCATTCCTGAAGACTATGAGATCCAGCGGCTGCAGAGGGCCTAGGGACCAGGCTGGGGACCTGCTGCCAACCAAGGACACCCTCACTGCAACTGGGCTGGAGGGCAGGGGAGGGGCCAGGAGGCAATAAAGTGCGCATGTGCGGGACACACTGAGCCTCTGCTGTGGGAGCCTGCCACTAACCCCAGGCCCTTGGCGACCCCAGCTGGCCTGGTACCTCTCCTGCCAACTCCCACTGCAGGACTGGGGCACTGGTCTTCCATCAACACAAGCATAAAGACCCCTTCCCTGGCCTGGCATTAGGGTACAAGGCGGGTTGGTCCTACCTGTGATATCAGGGAACAACTTCGCAAGCCTAGGGCTCAGACTGGAGGGAGGAAGGGAGGGAAGAGGCAGAGACGAAAACGTTGGATTTTTATTACATTTCATTACAAAGGATGCAAAGGTACAAAGACAAAAGCGTCCACGCCAGAGGGCAGGCAGGGGCGGCCGAGAGTGCCCTGAGCCGCCTGCCTCCGGCCTGCCACGGAGCCCGGCCACTGCGGCAGTGCATGCATGCTGACACAGCCAGCGGTCAGGGCTGCGGGGCAGGGCCGGCAGGCAGGCAGCTTGCATATATCTGTGGCACCAGCGCTGGGCAGCTTCCCTGCGGCACATGGGCCTGTGTCCCTGCACTGGGCTGCTGCCAAACTGCACCAGGTCTCCATACCTGGTGTACGCTTCATGAGCTTCAGAACTACCTAATTTGTCTCCACATCCTGGGCCTGGGGTATGGATGCGGAAGCCTGAAGGAAGCTGGAGGGGTGGCGCTTGGGCCCAGCACCCCCCACCATGCCCAGGAAGCACCCAGGGCCCTGAGACCTTCAGGTCTAAGAAAACGACGGGAAGAAACCGAGACTCTGGTCCCAGGAGGCTCACTCCTGACCCTACTGCCTATCTTCCTAGAGGGATGATGGCATCTGTGATAGTGACATACTGCAGGCCACAGGGCAGCTGAGGGCATGGTTGGCTCAGGCTCCAGTGACAGGGAAAGGCCCAGCCATCCTGCAGAAACCCCCGGAGGGCGTGGAGGACCAGGGCCAAGGGACCCAGGTGTTTACCCACTACTGGGCCACAGCCCCACCACTGACTGGTGGCCCCACAGCCTGTGGCAAGCAGTTTCTAAGGGCCAGTGGAGGATGCAGGCCTGAGTCCAGAGCATGACTTTGGAGCGATGTTTGGTTTGGAACCAGCCTGAGGCCCACAGAGGGTGGGAGGGCTAAGGGGGTTTCAGGCTCCCGCTAGCAATGTGCAGCAACACAGGGTGGCCGCCCCACGCCCAAGCCTAGCTGGCCCAGTGGACCTCTGGCCTGCTCCTGTCCCCCATGAAGGAGCCGTAATGAGCTTCTACAAATGACCTCGCACTGGCACCCCAGCTCCAGCTGCCCTGTCCTGATGACACAGAGTGACACACAGCATGGGAAGGCCTCCTGGCTGAGTGGCCTCTGGGACCACATGTACTATGTTAGACCCTGCTCCCACGCCACCCAAAGCCCAGAAGCCAGTGCTGGAGGGGAGGGCACAAGCCCTCCTCAGCACAGGGAGGCACTGCCTGCCTCCAGCCTCAGCTGATGAACCTCTTGGGGAGTAAACTCACCCCTTGGGAAAAGGAGGACAGAAAGCAAACCGAGGCAAGTAGGGCACAGCATTCTTGGGAGCAATGCCCATGCTGCCATCCCAGGAAAGAGGTGTGCATGGCCGGGAGCCTGGTGGACGCCAGGGCAGCAGGAGGGGTCGGGTCCAGCCTGTCCAGGCCAGCAAGGACGAGGGGCGGGTCTATATACAGGACACGGTGGGGGCCGTCTGCTTGCGCACACGGCGAGCTCGGCTGAAATCACAGTATTTTCATGTTACAAAGGGACGACTCCCTTAGGTTGTCTTATTTCTGAAAGTCTTGGCAATTCAGGAGTAAGCGGTAGAAAAATGATATTGAGAAGTCGGAAAAAAAAACCTATCACAAGCCCCCTGTGCAGGCCTGGGACAGTGAGACCACTCGAGAACACAGGGCTGCTCCAGCCTGGCCCCACGCCCTGGCACAATGTCACCTGTGCCCTTGCTGTGGGACACTTACAGGGCGATGTCCCCCCTCGCCTGCCTGTTTGCACCGAGAACCTGGAAAAACAGAGGGTAGTGGCCAGACAGATGGGAAGGGGGGCTGCTGGGCTCCCTGTGGGGTCGCCTACCCGCGCCTGTTTGAAAATGGCATCCAGGTGGGTTGCATGTCATTTTATTAAGGCCATTTTTTAAAAAGTTCTACATACAGGTCTAATGGTAACCAAACACTATGTACATGTAGTTTTTCTTTTATAAAAGACAAAGTCCCCACTCTTTGCTCGCAGTTTAACCTGCAGTCAGACTGGGCCTGAGACCTGGGAGGGTGGGGAGGGGACGAGGCGCAACAGTGGCTCAGGGGTGACTTTCTCATGCCAGCGGCGCCGGCAGGTGCTCGTGGCACTGGGACAAGGGTTCCCACGGCCCCGCAGAGGGGTGGCTTTGACACCACAAAGAAATATGCCAGCAGGAGGGGTGCCTGGTGGGGCGGGGCTGCCGGAGCAGCAGGGGCCAACTGGGCAGAAGGCCAGAACTCCGGCAGAAGCCATGCCTGTGTCACCGGCCCCTTCTCACCCTGGCCTCTATGGAAAGGCCCTGCTTCAGTACCTGACCAGCTGCCACAGAAATGCAGGCCCCTCAACCCCCACCTCTAGCTCATCCTGGCATAGAGGCCAGAGCATGCGGCCTAGGGACAGCTGCCCGACTGCAGGGACAGGCTGGGCTGTGAGAGCAGGTGTGGAAGGAAGCGCAGCCCTTTCTGGCTCCTGCGGTTCATCCTTCCTGCCAGCCCCGACACCCGGCCCTGGGTGCTGCTGGTGGTCAAGGCGGTTTAAGGCGCCCGACCTGGGGTCTGCGGGGCACCCGAGGGGTGGGGTACACAATAAAGCCAAGGCCACTCCCCAGAAGTCTGCCACATGGCCTCAGTAATGAAGGGCCTGGGCCACCAAGGGTCTTGACAAAGTCCATGCTTGTCCCCACCAGCCTGGAAGGAAGCAGCTCTTTCATTTTTAAGGAACTTGGGAATGAAACGAAAAAGGTCGGGACATGGAGGGGCCTGGGCGCTGGGGTGGCCGTGCACCTGCATTTCCAGTTAGCTTCAGAGATGGGCAGTGGGGGAGCTCGGGAGTAGAAAGACATGCTCTCAGGCAGGCGCTGGCTGGAAGGGTTCAGCTACTCGTCTACAACCCACATGTAACTACAAACCAGAGAAGAAGGAAGGCCTACAGCGAGCATCCCACCCCTTGAATAAACTGCACTCATCTAGCACGTCTGCCACGAGCAGGACAGGGATGACCCCTGCCTCATGGTGGCCCGGGAACCCCTCTAGGGCCTGGGCCCGGATGAAGGTGGCCCCAGAAAGACCTGGCTTGGGGGCCAGGGTGAAGACAGTGGGGGGCACCGCTGCTGAGCACAACCTCCTGCACTGCACGCTCTGCCACAGAAAGACTCGCCATCAAGATAGTGTTTATTTCACTCCTCACCCACCCCCACTCCCCACTGGATACCTGGCCTGGGCCGGGGCAGACGGCGCGCGGGTGTGGGGACCAGGGACCGAGGAAGGCAGTGAGAGCTGAACAACAGTCGGAAAACGCACCTCTGCCCAGACACCCCACCTGCACTGACCGGCTCCCACACGGTTGGCATCTTACAAGGGGCACCTGGGGTTGAGCGCAGGGACCATCCCAGCCTGGCTTGGGCACCGGGCAGCAGCAGGAGGTGGACAACCAGGAGGCGGGCTGGTAGGGGCGCTCAGCGGCATTGCAAGCTCAGAACCACACGCTTGGCCGTTGGCGAGGGATGGAGGCGGCTGTCCCCAGGCTCTGGGAGATGCCGGTGGTGGTGGTGGCTGGGTGCTGGGTGTGGTCACTCACAGTCGATCCATCCGGAAGGTGTCCTCAGTGGCCGGGTCGGCCAGGACCATGTCAGGGTCGTTGAGCATGTGCAGTCCGTCAAGGGTCAGGGGGTCGATCTTGAGTTCGTCCAGGGGGAACTGGCTGTCGGGGTCAAAACCGACGTCGCTGACCCCAGCCAGAGAACTGGTCAGTTCTTTGGAGAGACTTGGGGGTGACTCTCCTGTCACTAGAGGGGGACAAAGGATACAGCTTAGCCTGGGCTTCACCGCACTAGACATGGGCTTTCGTGGCCCTGGTGTGCTCACTTTGGTGGTACTGTCCTCCAGGAGACGCGGCCATGAGTGGGATGTCCTGGCCACCACCACTGGGGGGCGGTGGCAGACAGAGATGCTGTTCAGTGCCTCGGAGGGAGCACAGCGGCTGCCAGCAGCAGCCGAGAGTGGCGTCCAGCACTCCCTCAGTGCCACCCAGCAGGAGCACAGTCACTCTGCTCTACCAGGTGCCCTGGCTCTAGCGTGGTTCTTTGTAGCACTACTGGGGCTGTTTCCAGATCTGGAAATGGCCTGAAAGCCTCCGACTTTCTGAGCTGTCTGCGGCATCTCTGGCCCTGCACCTTCATGGCAGAGCAGGGCACTGGGCTTTCCAGGTGAGCTGGGTCATGGGGTCTCTGAGGATGCTGCTCCTCCCTGGAGACATCTCTGGGGACCACCAGGAGGAGAACCAAGGGGAAGACAGGGAGGGGTGGCCTCTGGACAGCACGGGTCCCTCCTTCCCACCACCGTGCAGGACCAGGCGTCCTGGGCCTGTCCTCAAGCCTGCAGTGAGCCTCATCCCAGCAGGAGGTGGGTGTGGGCTCCTGGCACCTCACCTGTGAGGATGATGTTTGGGATAGCGCTGTGGCCGGCGTAGCCCAGCTGCTGTGCGTCCTGCAGGCTCCCAGGGCTGCCCGCCAGCCCCATCATGGCCACCTGCGAGTAGTTGAGCGTGGAGTTCGGGCTGTATAGGCCGCTGGGGCTCATAGCATTTTCCACCATGTTGAACTGCTCCAGCTGGGGACAGAGGGCACTGGGGTGAGCACCGCCCACTGTGGCTGGCACCACTCTCCCAAGACTCATGGGTGACGGATGATGGGAGAGTGATCCGGCACCCCAAGGCCCAGGCCTGGCCACCATGCAAGGCTGCCACACGGCTCACAGCAGCTCTCCCCGCGTCCGCCCCGCCTCCTTGCCCTGGGCTCTATTCCGCTAGCTGGGCATGGAAGCCAAGGGGCCGAGGCCAGTCATCCCACTGCACCTTGGTTTCTGCAGCCCAAGTAACAGGATTGGGACCAAGGGGGCAAGCAGAGCGCCTGGCAGGTGACTGGTGCGAGAGGCCTGGGTCCTGGCAAGTGCCTATTATGGCACCGGCCGGCGGCCCGGACACCCGCTCACCTGGTGGGACAGAGCATTAGCCTGCCTGGCCGCCATCTGCTGCTCATAGTACACGTCCCCAAACACGCTGCCCAGGGTGGAAGAGTGCTGCAGACAGAAGAGAGCCTGCTGGGGTCCCAGCCCGAGGCCCACGGGGCTGGGACCCTGCTGGATGATGTCTGGACTCAGGAGGCTGAGGTCCATGTCTATCTTGGGCCGCGGCATGCATCCCAATCCTAGATTACTGCTGCTTCCCCCAGCTGTGCCCTGCATCTGGTGCTCCCGGAAGTGCTGCCCCTCATCCCTGCCCTGTAAACCCAAGTGTGGGAGACTGCACACAGGGAAGATGGGGACAGACACAGGTGCCTAACAGCTCTATGGGAGAGCCTGAGGTGTGGCTGTGGCAGAGGACCCCCATGGGACACCCAGGATGGGGTTTGTGCTGGGTGGCCCTAGACTGGTCCCAGGAAGACAGAGGTCAGAGCATAGGCCATGTACGTGGGGACAGGACAAAGCACAGAGCTGGCCACCAGCTGGACAAGTCAGGGAAGGCCAGGCTGTGGGATGAAGGGGTAGAGATGCTGGAACAGGGACTCTAGAGCTTTGCGTGGGGGGTGGCACCCAGAGAGGATAAAGGAGGTGGATCCCCAAGGAAGAAGACCTCAGAAGACAGTCCAGCCTGGGTAGGGACAGGAAGGCCCCATGGGAGCCACCAGCCCTCAGCAGGCCCCAGCTGCTCCTAGTGAGAAGAAAGGCCCAGGACCTCCTTTGCCTGAGCACCTGGCCTGGACTTTGTCTAGAAAAACCCCATGCCCAGGCCTCCCAGAGCTTGGAAGCCAGGCCCTCAGTCCCAGACAAGGGTGGGCTGCAGGCTCAGCAGCCGCCATCAGGCTGGCAGGGGTTGTGGGAGGGCGAGTACTCAGATCAGACACTGACAGAAAGTTAAAGGGACTTGAGAGGAACAGTAAAATGGCAAAAAGCAAAACAAAACAACAAAAAACCTTGTTGCCCTAAAATCCTGCTCTTTCAGGGTGGGGTGTGGTTTGGTGACAAAGTGCTTGCCTGGCATGCACAAGGCCCTGGGTTCCACCCCACACTGTAAAATCCAAACAGCAGCGCCCGATCCAAGCCAGGACACCAGCTCCATTGGGAAGGGTGGGCCCCAGAGGGTCCTGAGCCCTAGGGTGTGCGGCTGGGCCTGGCTGGGATAACGTGACAGCTGGCTGAGGGCAAATGTGGCAGGTGGAACAGGCGCAGGGAGCTGGCCAGGTTACGAGCTCATCCTGGGAGACTGGGCCCAGCCGGGGGCAGGTCTGGCCCCTGCCTGGTGCCTGGGCTGAGGCCCGTCTCTTGTCTCCTGCTGTACTGCCCTCATGACCTATAGCAGACACAGATAGGGCTGATGGGACAGTGACATGCCCTTGCCCACCAGGCAACCAGCCAAGCACGATGGCTCACCCTCTGTGAGGACTCCCACCCCAACCCTGTGCTGTCCAGCCTGCCACACAGGAGTGGCACACACACCCAGGCAAGGGCCCGCGCTGCCCAGCTAGCACCTCCACCCTGCCCCTGGTGGCACTACACACAGAGGCAAATGAAGCACTCACAGCATGCAGGGGCCTGGGGGGCAGAGCCAGCTGACCCCAGCTGCCCTCCCCTCCTCACTGCAGGGCTGCAGGAGGCACATGGTCCTGGGACCCTGCAGACCCAGAGACAGCCGGCAAGGCCCCTGGCTTTGGCGCTCCACACTCTCCTTCTGGGTGAGGACAAGGCCCCAAGGGCTGCTCAGATGAGCTTCCGGGGCAAGGGCCCCTTGGCCAGTGGAGGAGAGGCAGGTGGCTGGGCTGGCGTGGCCCTCCTTTAGGAGCAGATGCTGACCTCAGGTGAGTCCTGAGGACAGAGGAGTCATCCCTGAAGCTGAGCTGCTGAGCACGTTGCCCAGGTATGGTCACCTATGCCAATCTTCTGTGTCACTGATCTGAGAGAAGCCCCTGCCACCCCTGGCTGGCAGCATTCTCAGAGACCACAAAAGCCGATGGGAAGGCGACCACTTCCAGGAAAGGGCTCTGTGTGAGTGCTCTCCTCTCCGAGCCCCGGCCACCCTCACCAGGCCACAGCCCCAGCAACCCGCCGAGTACACACCAGCCGCCCAGGGGAGGGTGGATGTGGGCAGAAGGATGTCCACAGCAGCTGAGCATCAGCAGGCAGCACAGTGGGCAGGGCAGGTGCTGGAGGAGGGAGTGGGAGGGACAGGCACTGGGGAGCAGTGGGAGGGGCATGGGGAAGGGCAGGCACTGGGGAGCAGTGGGAGGGGCATGGGGAAGGGCAGGCACTGGGGAGCAGTGGGAGGGGCATGGGGGGTGGGTACTGGGGGAGCAGTGGGAGGGGCATGGGGGGCAGCTACTGGGGAGCAGTGGGAGGGGCATGGGGGCAGGTGGAGGGTGCCCAGTGCATGAAGTAGGGCTCTTACTTGCGGAGAGCTCCCTGGAGAAAAGCCTTGATTGGAGACCGGCGAGGTGGGAGACTGGTTAGCCGGGGAACCAGCGCTGGTGCGGTACTGCTGCAGAGCTGGCGCCTGCGATGACGGACAGGTCAGGCCGGGAGGGCCACTGGGCCCCCCAGTTGCCTCCACCCTGGCGCCTGGTGTCTTGCCTTGCTTGTGCTACAACAGCTCCTGCAGGCACCCTCATCAAGGATGCCACGATGCCAGTGCAGCTCCCAGGTGGCTGAAGAACCCAGGCAGCTCGCAGCCCTGCATGAGCCTGAGCTTCGCAAACAGGGCCTGGGGGGTCGCCACGGAGCTCTCAAAAGTGGGGGCAACCTAGCTCAGCACATCTGGGGCCCGGTGGCACCATACAGGCTCACCCACTGACGCAGTCACCCAGACACAACGCACAAACACACACACCCTCAAACTCATATGCACATACATCCACACATGTAAACCCACACGTGCATGGCACACCCATGTACAGACTTATGTATGCATACCTACAAAGATACATGTAGCCTCATGTGTGCATATACCCACTTGTGCACTCAGGACACGCACACATGTGCAAATGGGTGCACACCACACGTACACACTCCTGCACCTGAGCAACATACTCCCACTTGCACCCACATGTGCACACTGGCAGCCGCAGCCTCCTGACTCCCCCTCGCTCAGTGCCTGGCAGATTTCAGCCCTCTGAGCCCCAGGACTGCAGTGACAAGGCTGGTACTCCTCAGAGGGTAGTCACAGAGGCAGCCACCACTGCAGGAGTCGTGGGCCCAGCTGCGACGTGGGAGGGTACCCAAGCTTGAGCCCTGGGAAGGCAGCAAGGCCAGGCTAGGACCTGAGCTCGCCCCTGCTGCCCTCTAATGGCTGTGGCCTTGGGGGCCTTCCTGAGGAGTCTGGAGGTGGGAGTGGGGTGTGGGTGATGCAGGGGCTGGCACAGTCACTCGGGGATGACAAGGTTGGCTAAAGAATTTTTATTGGGGGCAGGGGTCCCACAGAGGCTGAACCAGCTTGTGCCCTGGGGAAGCTGCAGTCCTAGGAGGGTGAGTCTCTGGAGCCCTAGGTGGACACCATGTGTGCAGTGTCACCCACTTCCAGGCCAACCTAGACACTAGCTGGGTCCTCCAGTCTGGGGACCTGGGTGGGTCAGAGTCCCTGCAGCCAGTACCAGGGAGGGGCCTGTTTTCTGCAAAGCACCTGGTCACGGGAACCCTGGGGCTGGCACCCAGGCTAAGTGGTATGCTTGCTGTACTCTGGCATGACCAGGATGCTTTTCCCATCATCTGGAAGGTCCTGGAGTCCAGGAGCTAACAGCACCAAAGCCCCTGCTCAGCTGACGTGAGCCAGGGAACCTTGCCACTTGTGTCATAGAGCATCCTTCACAGGCCTCGTCCCTCCTTCACCTGTCCCCAGCTTCCAGAATACTCTTCCCAAGCCTGGGAGCTGCAGGGGCACCTGGGGGGACTCTAGGCCAGCGACCCTTGCCTGCCTGGTTCCCCACCTATGCATGGAGTGACAGCCTCAGATTGGCTTCTACTGGGACCCCAGAATCCTCCTCAGCAAGCCCCCCTCTGGCTTCCACTGGGACCCCAGAATCCTCTGCAGGTACCCCCTCCCCTGGGCCCATCACAGGCTCACCGCGGTAATGTCGATCCCCATCGATGGCTGGCCAGGATTCTCTGGGGGGGACTGAGGGAGAGAGGATGGCATGGTGACCGCAAGTGGGGGCAGCTGTGGCCCCCGTGTCAGGCTGGCACTAGGCATCAGAGGGCCACCAGGGGGGAGGCCAAGGGGCACCTGCGGGGGCTGCGGCTGCTGGGAGGCAGGAGGCGGGGGTGGCGCAGGCTGGGGCTGTGGGGGTGGAGGCTGTTGGGAGCCCGCCTGGGTGAAGAAGGCGTAGGGCAGCTGTTGCTCCAGCGACAGGGCATCCATGGCCACCGCCTGTGGAGGGAGAAGGCATCAGGCGGGGCACACTGGCCCCTGGAGTGCTGGGCAGGGGCAGGTGGAGGAGCCCAGGCCAAGCCTTAGGACACCCTGCAGAGCATGTGGCAATGGAAACTATCTCAGGTCAGAGCCGCCCAGGCCGGAAGAGCTGAGCCAAGGGAAGGCAGGATGCCCACCCAGTATGCAGACCTGTTTTGGGGCAGGCGGGGTCCCTCACTCCCTATAATGCTGGATGGGAAGCCTGGCCTCCCAAAAGCAGAGGGGACTTGGTGAACAAAAGACTTGCTGGCCAGGAGTTGAGCTGCACTCCTGTCACCTCAGCCATGTGGGAGGCTGAGGCGGGAGGATGAAAAATTCAGCGCCAGCCTGGGTAACTTAGTGGCACAGTGAGACCCAGTCTGAAATATGAACAGGCCTGGTATACAGCTCAGGGTACAGCACTCACCTAATGTGTGCGAGGCCTTTGGTTGAAATAAATACTCTTATTTTTAAATGGAGTTTCCAGAAAGGAAAGAGGCAGGAGGCAGGGTGGACAGCAGCCAGCCCAGGCAGACTGCAGACGCAGCTGCAGGAGCCCCCACACTGCATGGTGGGGCTCGGGGCTCCCAAGTAGGAAGAGACAGGAACAAGGGCAGGGGGCAGGCCTGGCCTCAGAAGGGTCCAGGAATTCCTACTGCTGCTTTGGTGGTAGACAGGCCACACCTTGGCGTTAAGGTTAAAAAATAAAACAATGCATGTTCCCTATTCGGGATTTTAAAGTATAAATAGTGGCTAGGGCGTGGCTCCCAGGTGGAGCCCTTGTCTAGCATGGGTGAGGACCTCAGTTCCATCCTGGGTTGGAAAAAAGGGAGACAGAGACACAGGAGGAGGGAGGAGGAGGAGAAGGGACAAAGAACAAACTGCTTGAAACACTTAAATTACAAAAGCTCAACAAAGAAGAAAGAGAAACCGGCAACAGCCTTAGGAGACCGGAGCTGGGAGATGGCTCAGAGGCATAAGTGCCTGCCTGGCAAGTGCAAGGGCCTGAGTTTGATCCCAGAACCAATAGACAGACAGGGGCCGGGAGAGGGCTCAGTGGAATAAGTGCTTCCCTGGCAAGCACAAGGGCCTGAGTTCAATCCCCGGTTCCGAGAAAAAAAAAAATTACAATAGACAGACAGCCGACAGATGAACGGACAGAAGGACACTACATCAGCATAAAAAAAAAAAAAAAAAAACCCTCCCAACAGATTGGGTGAATTCCTTGGTAAATTTTACCCAAGATTTAAAAAAATTTTTTTTTTTTTATTTATGTGTGTGTGGGTGTGTGTGTGTGTGTGGCCAGCTCAGCCCACCAGGGGGCGGGGCTGGCTGGCATGTGGTGCTGGGGGATTGAACCGCGGTCCCTGTGCTTTGCTAAGCTTGTTCTAAGTAGGTGCGTTAGACCACTGAGCCATCTCAAGCCCAAGAACTGAGCTAGGGCTGGGCCCCCCCAAGATTTCAAAGAGAAACTGAAATGCATTTTCCAAGCAACAGGAAAGAAACCAATTCTGAACTGGTTCTGCAAGGTGGGCGACTTGTGTGATCAACTGGGGTTGGGCACAAGGCAGGGGCTTCGCGTCCCATCCACTTCCCAGGGCCAAGAGGGCGGAGGAAGCAACATGAGCTGTTGTGAGCCGCTCTGTGCCAGCAGGCAGGAAGGCGAGAGCAGAGGGCCAAATGCACATCAACACTCAAAAAAAAAAAAAAAAAAAAAAAAAAAAAAAAAAAAAAAAAAAACCGGAAAAAAAAAAGTTAAAAATACAAAAACCATAATCCTAGCACTCTGGAGGCTGAAGCAGCAGCATTTCCATGGAGTTGGAGGCCACCTCAACTACACCTAGCTTCTGCCTCGAAACATCAAAAAATGAAAATAAAAACCAAACTCTAGTATTTTATTATGAAAACTTTCAATTACCAGACCAAAAGCAAAAGTGGCAAAGTGAGAAACACTTGCTCATACGGGGCCTTCACCAAGGACACTGGCCCTGCTGGAAACAGGCACCCTCCATGTCACCGAGCTCGGCATTTTCTGTGAGACTGAAGATCTGATGGTAAGAAGCAAACTCAAGGGATGTTCTCAGCACCCTATGACCCCATCTTCCCACTCCCTTGCCCTCGTACCTGTGTGATGGGCGACACCTGCTGGGCCTGCTGCCGCCTTGCCTCTGTGCCCAGGGCCAGGGGGCTGACTCCAGCTGGTCGGTGTTGCGGAGACGAGCCCGGTGTGCTCACCCCTGGAGAGAAAGATGGGAGGCAGAGGGAGGCTAAGGAGACGCCGCTGCGGCCGCGCCTGTGGGCGCTGCAGGGAGGGCCGGCCCTACTGGTCCGGGGTAGCCCTCCAGGCCCAGCCCTGACAGCCCTGGCTCAGGGTGCAGATCCTTCCCGCAGGCCCCCATCCGGGTGTTCCTGCTGGCCCAGCCAAGCAGCATGTCTCCCTTCAGGACTAGCAACTGTCCCTCCATAACCAGGCTTGGTCAATGAGAGCCTGCCTCAGGTCTTGGGAGGGAATTCCAGGAAGGGCTGGCTGCGGAGTGTGGGAGACATCAGGAGTGGGCTGGGGAGCTCGCAGAGACAGGTGGCACCTGGCCTCCGCCCAGCCACCCCAGCACTCTGGCTTTGGGCAGTTACGCATCCTCTTTGCTGCTTAACCAGGCTTGCGTTGCCCTTAGCATTGAACAAGTCCACTGGGCGTTGATGCAACTCCAACAGCCTCGTGGCCTCCAACAGCCTCGTGGCCAACCAGATGCTTTTCTGGATGGACTGTCTCCTACTGCAGCTCTAAGCGCCCTGTGGCCCTCATCCGGGCCTCCCTCGCACACCTCACGCACTCCAGCCCCTTCACTCTTCCCTCCCTGCCGCACACAGGCTCTGCCTGGGCTTCTCACTGCCCCTTCCCTCACCCTGAGCAATCTGATTCCTGGATCCAGGGTGGTGAGGGAGGCTGGTGAGATCAGGCACAGAGCTGTAGTTGGGGCCTGCTGGGGGACCCTGGGGCACTGTGCCAGCCAAGGAGCAGGCCCCTGTGATGACATGGGGAGCCCTGAGGGCCCAGTATGACCCCCAATCAACCCTGAGCCTTGGCTGCAAAGATGACAGCACCCTGTGGGGTTTACCACGCAGCCAGTGAGGTCATGAACAGGCCCTGAAGAGGGGTTGGCCTGCAGCCAAGGCTGGGTGCAGCCACCTGACTCACCAGGGAGATCCGGGCCCGTCCTGCCGTGGGCACCAGACCAGCCCTGTTCCGGCAGATGGCACGGCAAGGTTACGAGCCTGTGGGAACACACCCAGAGTGTACAGGGGAGAGTGTTGCTGTCGCCTATGCCCCAGGCAGCTGCTCCACGGGGCAAGCCCTGTCACAACTGCACTTCCCTTCCTCTGCTGCAGCGCCTGGGGGCCAGACCTGGGCCCCTCTGCAGGCCTCAGTGCCTACAGACCACAGGACGCCTAGCACAAGTCCAGAGCGGATGCCAGACAAAAGGGCAGAAGCAAAAGCTGAGTATGGGGTCCACAGGGGCCAATGAGCTCAGTGGCCTGTCCTGGGGTGTGGGGCACTGGTCCCAGGCCACTGGGTCTGCTGACGTCATCTTCCCCAGGGACTCACATATGCTAGGCAAGTGCTCTATACTGTGCTATACCCCAGCCCTTTAAATAAGTTCTTTTTCCTTTTGGTTTTTTTGAGACAGAGTCTGCCTACGTAGCCCAGGCTTGCCTTGAACTTGTAGTGAGCCTCCTGCTTCGGCCTGCCCAGTGCTGGGGTCATAGGCATGAGCCAATACACCCTACAAATTCTCTTTTGGGACAGTGCGGTCATGTTGCCCAGGGTGACCTCAAGTTTCCCATTCTTGTGCCTCAGCCTCCCAGGAGCTGGGGCTACAGGCGCACATCGCGATGCCTGGCTCCCTCCTGACCTTAGGGCTCTACCTGCATTTTCCTGATTTTTAAATGTCAATCTGAAGTGTCCCATGCACTCTTGCACAAATATACCAACATGCGCATGGGCTACATGAACGCACAGCGAGCGGGCCTGGCCCTCGGCCTGCCACTCCACAGCGCCTGTCCTCAGCACAAGGGTGCTCCGTGCCCATGCTGGGTTTTCGGGCACATGCCCAACCTCACCACCCTTGTGGCCAGCTGGGCCAGCAGGGCGGTCGGGATACCTGGATACCTTACTGTAGGGCCCTTTTCGCAAACTAGGTCACCTTTGGACCAGGAGTGCGGCCAGCTGGAAGGGAAGTCTGTGGCGGGCGGGCAGGCAGGTGGGCCGGCAGGGACAACAGCCAGGAGGGCAGGTGGGTGGGCCAGGCGGCAGGGGCCCGCCCCATGGCATGCGAGCCCTGCTGGTGGGGCCGGCTGGCCTCGGAGCTGGGCCAGGCGGGACATGGGGGCCTGCCCTGCTCCTGCACACTGTGAGCTGCCAGAGACACAGCCCAGGTAAACGCAAAGGAAGCAGCAGGGCAAGTCTCCAGGCCCCTTCCTCCTCCTGGGGTGGCAGAGGGAAATGAGAAGGGGCCGTGGCTTGGTCTGACCTAAAAGGCACCCAGAAAGCAAGACCACTGCTGGGGAGCAGCAGGGTCACAGGGCCACACGTGTTAGGCCAGCCAGGCCCCCGGGCCCCAGGCTGTGTCCCCACCTGCAGTGCAGGTCCCTCCGAGCTTGTTCAGCCCCTGTGGGCTGGGGGGTCCACAGAGTGGGCCCTCGAGAGGCTCCTACATGGCTGTATGACAGTACTTCTGTTCGGCCGGATGGCGACACCAGTGGCTGAGGCTGCCTGTGGGCTTCTCATGTCCACCCTATGTGGCAGAAGGTGTCCGCCCGGCCAGGGGATGGTACATCTGGGATTACCCTGAACCTGCACCTCCCTTCTCCAGTGTCTCCTGTGCCCTCTGCCTGGCAGTGGAGCCCTGGCAGCCACCAGGTCAGGGTGTGGAAGGACAGCACCGGTGCCCTGGGGCCAGCCCTGCTCTCCTCTTCAGTTCTGGCCTCACCCCTCGGATGCCAGCCCAGGGCAGGGGCTGGTGCGGCTCGGGCCTGAGCATGAGCCCAGTGCACAGGAAGCATCCATGCCACCTCTACCCTGACCTCATGCCCACCTCCTGCCCCATTGGCACCACAGTGACCAGGTCCCTGTCTACTCCACCCCTGGCCACACTGATGTCTCTGCAAAGCTCCCACACCAACTCCTGGCCCTGCCCGAGAGTGGCAGGGTAAGCCTGAGCCTGGCACCCTCAGGAAAGCCCATAGTGCTGCCTACAGAGCAGACATGGATACAGCAGCAGTGGGCAAGTGCACAGGGAGAGCCAGTTTCACCCCAGGCCTGGCCTGTCCCATCCCCTAGGGCTGGTTGAGCCACTGCTGTCCTCTGTCTGCTGCTCCAAGAATGCAAACCCATGCCCCACAAAAGAGTGCACTGGGGTGCAGGCAGATAGCATGGACAGGAAAACCGAGGCTCAGCCCAGGCAGCGGATGAGGAACAGAGGAACAGTGGTGCCACGGGTGAACACGGAGCAATGGCGGTGAGGTGGGGACAGCCAAAGGCCAGAACTGCAGGTCTGGGCGGCAGGTGCAAAGTCCCAAGCTCATGGTCCAGCCACGGTGCTAGAAGTTGAGAGGCAGGGTCAGGATAGCCCAGGCCCAGCCCTGGCAGTCTTGGGCTTTCGTGGGGAGGAGACGGGGAACCATGCCAGGCCACACTCAGGAAAGACAGGTGAGCTGGGCTACGTCGGGACCTAAGGGTGGGGCTGAAAGGTCCTGCCTGTGATACACAGGGGAAGATGGGGAAGGTGGGGAAGCTCTCCCATCCTTGGTGGAGCCACCAGAGTCCTCAGGAAGACAGGACAAGCACCCCAGGCTGACCCCACAGACCAGGCAAGGCAGGTAAAGCTCAGGAGGTGCCAGGCCACGGTGCACAGGCGGGCAGTGAGCTGCCAGTCAGAACCCATGAGGGGTTGCAAAGAGGCAGTCTGCTGGCCCCAGGGCCCTCCAGGGTATCCCAGCTTCCCCAGAAGCCACCTGGAGTGCCCACACCCCACAAACCCCAGACGCATCTCTGCCCATTCAGGCCCACCCCACAGGATGATGTAGCCCGATGGCCTCACCCTGGCCGGCGCCACCAAGGCCCAGGTGGGTCAGGTTGCCTGCCAGGTTGCCAGTACTGCTGGAGCCACTGAGTGTGGGGAATGGGGGCTCCTCGGGATCCAGCGGGGTCGGCAGCGGGGATGGAAAGTGGATGTTGGTCAGGTCAGGCAGGGAGCCCCCTGTGTTGTGGGTTGCGGGGATCAACGCCGTCGTACTCTCCTGGTCGGTAGATGGGAAGATGCTGGGGAGAGGCCAGATGGGCAGGGTGAGCTCAGGGCTCAGGGCTGCCCCAGAAGCCGGGGGAGGGAGGGTGAGGGTGCATGAGGAGGGCCTGGCCGCCAGACGGGCAGGACTTACTTGATGCCTGGGACCTCGCAGGACTTGGGCCTGGACCCTGTCTGAAAGAGACGATAGCAAAGGCTGAGAGGTACACTCCAGGGCTGGCCCAATCTGCCCTTCCCGACAGAGGCCAGCTTGCCAGGGATCTGAGGTCTCTCAGTGAACAGTGGTGTCCCCAGGGGGTGGGGTCATCCCGCCTGTGGGGGCTCTAGAAGGAGAGGCATGGGCCAGGAGCCACAGCACCATGAGGGCAGGTATGGGGGAAGTCACAGCAGTCCCTGAGGACCAAGGCCAGGGCTTTGGCTCTGCCACCATTCTTGGTCCTAGGAGAGGCTGCACCTGTTCCCAGCCACGAGGGAGTCCATGAGCAGCTGGCAGTCTCCAGGCGAGGGAAGGACAGGGGGAGGCGCCCCATGCAGCTTGAAGCAGGTGCCCCAGCACAGCCGAGGACGGGCAGATGTGTGACGCCCACACAGGCCCTCACACCCCCTGGGCTTCAGGACAGCTCTCTGCTGGGCCCTGGACGGCAGCCCCGACGCCCCTCCCTGTCCAAGGGGAGGACTCCCCAGCCAGAGTGCATCAGCAGAATCCGCCCTGAAGTGGGAGACACACCTCCATCCCAAGCACCCGGGCCACAGGCTGGGGGGACACACCCAGCCCCTAGTCCCCTAGCTCAGCCAGGGGCAGGCCACCAGACCCTCCGTCCTTGGGGCCGGATGTTCCTGGCCAAGTAAACGCTCCCTCTTTCCCAGGATTTCCACAAAGCCCTGCTGCTGACTTTCTGGAGACAACTCTGAAGAGTGCTCTGCCCTGCCCACCAGCCAGGAGACAGAACGCGACGGTGGAACACAGCAGAAATGCCATATCAGAGGCCCCGCCTGGGTGGGTCCTGCCCTGCTGAGAGGGAGGCCCACAAGCTGGGGCCACAGACCCACCTTCCCGCTACCGGACATTGAACTGGCTTCTGGCTGCATCTGGAGGGCCTGGTGTCTGGTTTTGGCTTGGGGCTTATTAGTGCGCCAGGTGAGCACCCCGCCCTGTCTCGCCAGGTGACAGCATTACTACAGGTCTTCATTTCTTCAGAATTCCTTTATTTCTTTACTTCTGTTGCAGTACTGGGGGCGGAATACAGGGCCTTTATATACAGCTACAGTCCTGGTCCTTTTTTATTTTTCATTCTGACACAGGGTTTTGCTTGGCGGCCGAAGCTGGGCTCAAACTCCAGATCCTCCTGCTTCAGCTTCCTGAACAGCTTGGATTACAGGAATATGCCATGGTCCCCAGCCGAGATGAAGACCTGTGCTGCTGTCCTTGTCACTGTGACGGCTGGACACTGCGTTAGCTGCTCTGTGTGTTTCTATTATTCGTTTAGTACAAGGTCTTGCTATTCAGCTTGGACTGCAGCTCAGACTTGCCGTGATCCTCCTGTCTCAGCCCCCCAGTGCTGGGACTGCAGCATGCACCACCACGCTTGGTTTCGGAGCAGGGCACACCTGGGGTTCCAAGGCCAGCACAGCATATGGCACCAGGGATTGAATCCAGGTACTTGCACTTTCCAGGCATGCACTTAGACTACCGAGCTAGCTCCCCAACCTCTTGGTGTGCTTCTCGCCAGGGAGAGGGCCTAGTGTCACTGAGGCACAGATTGGAATACTCCATTTTGGGCAGTGGCACATCTGAGCAAGGGCCACTCCTTGGGGCGAGGGGAGCCACTGCAGTGTGGCGTTGGCTCGGAAAGAGCCAGGCAACCAGTAGCCCTTACCTTCTTGGCATCCCAGGTCGGCTTGGACAAAGTCTTGTCTGCCTCTGATGTGGCCTCGTCCATCCCTGGGACCGTCAACAGCAAGACTGGGGCGGAGACAGGGACCTTGAGGGCAAAACTTCACCACACAGCCCCCTGTGGAACATGCCTGACTCGCTAGGACTGCAGGAGACCTTATCTTATGGAGACCTCGAAAGGGCTATGAAAGGGTCCACTGATGAGCAAAGACTGGCATCTTATAAAAAACAAGAAGAGCTCTGCACTCAAGGCTGAGGCCCCCAAGGACCGTGGGGCCTACTGCTTCTTGGCCTTTTGGCTAAGGCCAAATGCAGAGCCACAGAGTCCTGAGGCAGCAAGAAGAGCCCCGCCCCACCATGCTGCACCCTCCATCCCAGCTCCACCCCCATTCAGGGTGTCAGGGAACACAAGTCCCAAGCACAGTCCCAGGGCCCCAGGGCCCTATGCTGGGGCACCCACTGGAGGAGACTCAGGCACACCCTTGCTCGTTCCTGGACTCCTGGCCCTCCTCTTGGGACAGGATGCCACTGTCTGTGGTGAGGGTTGCAGGCGCCTCCCACGTGCAGTACTGTGCCAGGCAGGCCCCCCCTCCACGCAGACCTCAGCATGCACCCCTTGCTTGAAGCTAAAGGTCCACCCCTGGCTGCCAAGTCCCCTCCCTGTGGGCTTGCTGCCCTACATCTGCAATAGCTATCTGTATCCCCCCTCCCCCAGCTGCTATGAGACAGTGTCCATTCACAGGAGCATTTTTCTCTGCCCAGAAAACTCCGATGTACTCTTTCAAACCCACCCCCTACCTCTGACGGTGTCCCTGCACCCCTCATCCCATATCACAGGCTGACCCTTTGATGATCTGTCAGCCCATCGGTGGTGGCCTCCCAGAGCACAAAGGCCACCTGCTGGCCCTCCTGACCCCACTGGAGACCCAAGTGCCCTGCCCATACCTCTCTTCTGGTGTGTGTCCTGAGACCCCCCCATGAAGGGCTCCAACTGGGTGGGCGTCATTGTGCTCTGGTGCAGGGCAGAATCAGAGTTGGTCCTGGGAAAGGGAGGCAGATGTGGGGCTGGGCACCGGGCTGGGGTCCCTCTGCCAGTGCCTGGACTGCGGCCCAAACCCAAAGACTCAAGTCCAGAGGACACTGCAGTGGCTGTGCGGGCCTCGGCAAGCAGCCACCCCACCCTCTGGGGCAATGATGCAGGGTGAGGAACGGCAGGGCCCTGCACGGCAGCCCCAGGGAGGCGGCTGTGCCACAGGGCCCCACAGCAGGCACAGGCCCTCATACACACGTCAGCTGTGGCACGAATGGGTGCAAGGCCCAGCCTTGCCCTTAATTCTGTGCTGTCAGAAGGCACAGAGCCAGGCAGCCCACTCCCCGAGCCCCAGCCATGGGGGAGCTGGGAGGCGCTGTGCTCTGGGCCTGTTGGCGGCCACCCAGGATAGCGAGGACAGAGCTGCCCAGGCGGTCCCCAAAACGGCTCCCTGGCTAGGAAAGCCTGTGTTGGGGCGCGGCCGGGAGTTTAAGGAGCACAGGACACCTGATGGGGATGCAGTGACCAGAAAGGAACCTGGTGCAAGGCCAAAGGTCATAAGGACCCTGGCCCTGAACTACGCCCCTGCGGGTCCCTGCAGGTCCCTGCAGGTCCTGAGCCAGTGTCAGAGCTCCCTGCCCAGCTCCCTCCTTGCCTCCTGGCCTCCTTTCGTGCATGTGTGCATGTGGGGACTCCAAGGCCTGCGCTCAGAGCTGCACCAGCCGCTCTTATTCTGAGACAGGTGTGCACGAGTCACTGAGCTCCCAGGGGACTGCACTGGACCTTGCAATCCTCCCGCCCCAGCCACAGCGCCAGGCCACAGGGGTGTGCCCCCGTGCTCAACCATTTCGATCTTTCCTGATGACAGCAACAATGAGGGCTCCTTTCCTTCTGACAGATATAGTTGTGTATTTTCCTAGTTTTCCATCATTGATATAGAACACACTATAATTTTTCAGTGACTATTTAGCAACATATAACGAACCCACAACATAGCATTAAGTTAGAAGTGAGCAGCTTCGGGGGCACGGTGCCTGCCTGGCAAGTGCAAGATCATGAGTTGGAGTCCTGGTGTCACACACACAAAAAGGAGCAGCTGGGCCTGGTGAAGCGGCCTCTTGTCCCAGCTACTGAGGAGGCTGAGGCCAGAGAATCACTGGGGTGCAGGACTCTAAGAGCCCTTTCACAAAATAAAATGTAAAAGAATAAATAAAAATGACATGGAACATCCAATTTTGGTTGAGGAAAAAAGCAGCAGAAAAAATTAAGTCATAAGTAAGTGGAAGAGGGCTGGTGAGATGGCTCAGTGGTCTAAAGCACCTACTTAGAACAAGCTAAGCTAAGCAAAGCACAGGGACCGCGGTTTAATCCCCCAGCACCACATGCCAGACAGCCCCACCCCCTGGTGGGCTGAGCTGGCCACACACACACACACACACACACACAAAATTAATTAATTAAAAAAAAAAAAAAAAGTAAGTGGAAGGGCCTGCCAAATAGCTCAGAGGATTAAAGCGCCTGCGCGCCAGCACTGCCCCGGGGGCACACTGAACCAGTGATTGAGACTGGGCATGGTGGTGCGCGCCAGTAATCTCAGCTCTTGGGAGGCTGTAAACAGGTGGATCACTACGAGTCTGATCTAGTAGTGAGACCCTGAGCACCTGGCAGACCCTTCCCTAAAATACAGAACAACAACAAAAAGTAAGTGGAGACTCTGAAGACTCTCCAGGCTGTGACCTCGGTGTGGCGGGAGGGCCCACTTCCAGCAACTCCCAGTTGTGCTGAGTGTGTGGCTCTGAACGGCGGCGCCTGCTTGGCACACGCACTCGGAGGACACAGCAGGCAGCCTGACACTGACCTCCTCCAGCTGCTGTCCGAGGGGGGCGAGAGGTACACGGTGCCATACGGGCAGCTGTCAGCGTGTGAGGAGTTAAGGGGACTCAGCTGTCACCTCAGACCCATTCAGACGGCACCCGCGCCTTGCTCCTGGCCAGGGCAGGAAGCCCACAGGCCCTAGACTGCACTGCGGGGCTGAGGCAGGACTTCCTGCCTGCCTTCATGCTGATCCAGGGCACCCTATGACCACCCCCGAGCACAGACCCCTCACACATGCGCGCCCAGGTGTGGCAGGAATGGGGCTCAAGGCCCAGCCTTGCCCTTAATTCTGTGCTGTCAGAAGGCACCAATTCCTCCAGGAAGTCCTCCCAGGTTGGCCTGATTCCAGCCCTGGAGCTGGCAGAAGCTGGCAGTGGGCAGCTAAACCACAGCCTAGTAGGCAAACTCAGGGTACAGCTGCCACTGGGGCCTAGGCTCCAAGGGGCTCCATCCTGGGAAAGGATATCTGCCGTCCATGCTTGTCCACCGACAGGGGCCGGCGGTGTGGGGACCCGAGGCGGCCACGCTCACGGTACACTCTGTCCACCAGCCCATGGTGTCGGGTAGTCCGGCTGGTGTCCAGGCCCGAGGACTGGAAGGGCGTCTGAGGACGAGGAAGGGATGGAGACACAGGGCGGGAGGAGAGGGAGGGGGAGAGAGAGATACGGAGGCAATGGTTACAGAGTGCAGCTTGGGCTGCCCTAGTCCCCTGATTGGATCTCAGGGACCCCGCTCCAATACCCTAGATGCCACGCTGCGGCCAAGATGGCCTCCTCCTGCGGCCTCAGCCCCCAACCCTGAGCACAAGAACGGGGCACATGAGCCAGTGGGGGGTCCCAGGCTAGGGACACAGGCGAGCGGCACAGCTGGCATGCACGGCCAGGCAGAGCGGCACAAGCTCAGGGCCTAGCACCGGCCGGGTGCCAGGTTGCAACGGCTGAGCAGCCCATGGCCAGGTGCACACAGGCCTCCCCACACCTGACCCTTGAAGGGTTGCCAAGACAGGGCCAGGCTTCCGGCAGAGCCAGCTGCAGGGCTGGCCTGGCCAGGCACGCACTCTGGGCTCCGGGCACCGTCCTGGGCTGCCCTCCCCCACACTCATCCAGGCCTGCCAGAGCCAAGGCAGGCCCTGGCTGGACGGGACTTCCTTCCGGCACCCAAGCCGCCTGAAACCTGTGCTCTGCCCGTCCTGGCCCTGCACTGCCACCTGACCAGGCGAGATCTGCTGCCTCTGCCAGCTCCGGATGGGGTGGGGTGCCTGCCTGGCCATCTGGTCCCTGGACCCTGTCTTGTGCAGGCAGCGGGCACAGGGCGAGGCTGACATGAGAGAAGCCTCACTCGCAGAGGTACCCACAGCAGGGATCCTGGGGGCCCACTTGCCCCAGGGTCCAGCTGGACCCAGGAAGGACCGCTGCAATGGGTATTCCAGCACTGTTGCCCCGAAGGCTGAGAGCCCAGGAGATGGTGACTGAGCAAGGGCAGGGAACCTGCTGGCTCTGAGCAGCACCTAGGCCATGGGTAACCAAGGGACAGAAGCCAGGGGAGAGGAAAGAGCCGCGCAGAGCCTGTGGCCTGCTCTGGGCTCTGTGCACACGCATGTGCAGAGGGGACCATGCAGCACGGGACGCATGCTCGGATCCCACTTGGTGCACCCTAGACTGGGAGATGTGGGTGTAGCACTGTGCAGACCCCAAGAGCTTGGGGCCCTGATGCGACCAACATTCTTCCCAAGGTGGGGGATGGGGGATGGGATGCTTCCTTGGGAGCCACAGGGGCAGCCAAGGGGGACTTGAAGACACCCAGTGCCCACGCATTGGGGGTCTCGAGGACTGGCGCCAGGGATACTGTGGCCTCAGCTGGGGGCTCAATTACCAGAGAGACAGGAGCCGCCGCCAGGGCCTCCCCCAGAAATCCGCTGGGCTGAAAATGCAAGAACCAAGACTTTCAGACACCTGGCAGGCGGAATGCATGGGGCCCCCTACTGCGGGCCTCAGGCAGCAGACACCCAGTAGGGCCTGTGTCCCCTTGGCCTGGAAGGGCTCACGCAACTCCCTGTGGGCTGAGGCAAGAGTGCCTGGAGCAAGCCCTTCTAGAGGGGCCAGAGCCCTCTGCGAGACAGATGCAGGAAGGGGAGAGGAGGCCTGGAGTGGTATGAAAACCTCAGGGGAAGTCAAGGTAACACGTAGTCTCAAAGTCTGTACCCCTGGGGTATACCCCACCCTTCCCACAGCAGGTGGAGGGGCTGCTGTGACTCAGGGCGCAGGAGGGACAGCCTGGTCCCCTTGGCCCTCATGGCCTCAGCTATCTGCAGGCTGAGTCCCATCACCAGGGCAGCTGGCCCTGTGGACACCGGGGCCTGTGGGCCAGGACAGGGAGAGGCCTGGCCCACCTTGCTCGGGTGAGTTCTGGTAAGGCAGAGCGGAGCCACACCCTGGTCTGTCCAGAGGGTCCTGCCCCAATAGTGGGGCCAGGCAGCTGGGCCTTCCCCTGAGAAGCAAGGGGCTTACAGCTTCTGCAGCCAGAGCCTAGGCTGCTGTTTCCTAGGGTGGGGCCAGGGATGGCAGAGTTCAGGGAGGCCACTGCAAGTCCAGCTCACCTGGAAGGGCAGATCTGCAGCGCTGCTCCCGATCTGGTTTACGTTGGGCAAGGACCCACCATAGTACTGGCCGCGGCTCGGGCCCAGCTGCAGGTACTGAGACTTCTGAAGCTGCAGCTGCAAAAGAGAGGCAACGGCTGTGGTGAAGGTGCCACAGCAGACACCCGAGGGAGCGCGGACCCCAAATGTGGCTGGCTGCAAGCTATGCAAGAGGACATCAGGCCCGGGTCTCACCCCAGCCGATGGCTCTGTGTGGACCCAGGAGAAACCATCCTTCCTCCAGCTAGAACCAGGGTAGAAGCCCAGCGCAGACACACAGGGCCAGATGCCCGGGACCCCAGGGACCTACCTGAGCCCCCATGTCCCCACAGCTCCTACCAGGCGGCACCGCTGCTCAAGCTGGGCCTGCAGTTCTCCACATGCCCTGCTCCTTGGAGTGGCCCTGCAGATGTGTGGGCACCCTGAAAGGCCGTGTGTGGCCCTCGGGCAGGAGGGACCGCCACACTGCAGAGGAATGACCAGTAGGTCTGCACTGTGTCCCCCCACATGCAGCCCCTCGTGCCAACCTGGCTGTGGGGTGGGAAGAGCCCCGGGAATTGGGCAGATGCCAGGAGCCCCAGCAGCATGTCAAAGCCCAGGTAGATGCTGTTTCCTGTAGGCCAGGTGGACCAGAGCAGGTGGCTGCCATTAGAAAGAGAGCACCCTCCCCTACTGGACCTGGCGGGGGGGGGGAGGTGCTGCCCCTCCCGGATAGGGGTCCCTCAGGACTGTCCACATCCTCCTCGCATCCCAGCTTCATGCAGCAGGCTGCCCTGCAGCCACCTCCCGTGGGCCCTGGGGCCAGAGGCCCTTCGTGCTGCACTTTCCCTCTCCCTAGCAGAAGTGGCATAGGCAAATGCAGCGCAGGGGGGCGGGAAGGAAGGGCTCCTGCAGCATGGGTCCAACTTTGTTTCTGAGACTGGGTCTTGCCGCATAGTTCAGGCTGGCATTAGGCTCCTGAGTGCTGGGATACCAGGCAAGCACCATGACCCCTGGCAAGTACTGCACACTTCTGCACAGAGAAACTGCCTGCTGCCAGGCCCCAGGGCAAGAGCACCTTGACGTCACTCCATGTCACAACCAAAAGAAGGGTCACAGTGTCCCTGATCCTTGAGCCATAGTAAATGGTTTGTGCCGGCCATGACTCAGGGGAGGCCATGGCCAGGAACACAGGCCAACAGAGATGGGCCAGGTGCAGTGCAGGCAGCAGTCCTGGGCCGTCACACCCTGCACATCCTCACAGCGCAAGCAGCGCCACAGTCTACTGGGAGGGGGCACCTGGAGGCCCACCTGGCCTCTGCTGTTTCTGCACCAGGTCCTTCACTGGTATAGACTGCAGCTAAGTCCCAACCATGACTGTCAGACCTGAGGGTGGACTGGGGATGCCACCCGGTGGCAGCAGGGCCTTCTTCTCCCTGGGCCTGGATGGGGCCAGCCTGGCCTTGGCCCTGTGACCTTTACTTCAGCCACAGAGTAGCGGGGCAGCACTGCTCTTGGAGCAAGCAGAAGTCTCTTCCCAGGGCCACACCGCTCTGGCCTTCCCCTGGCATCATCATCCTGTCCCCAGACAGAGACCTTGCGAACAGACTGCACAAAGCCTGCAGCCAGCAGCACACTCCTAGAAGAGTGAATGAGGAGCACGGGAGCAGGAGGTGGTGAACAGATAGATGGGAGGCCAGATGACAGACGAACCAAGTACACAAATACTGCAGTCTTCACCCACCAAAGGAGGCACAAAGCAGTAGCTCGGCGGGCAGCAGATGAGGGGCACCTGGGAGGCGTGATGCCCGTGCCCTGGTTTTCACCCCCACAGCCCCATCCATGGGCAGCAACGCCCACCAGGGAGCAGCCCATTCACACTGCATCAGGCCCTGGCTTTGCCACATTCTTTGGCTTTCTGGTACCAGGAATCACACTCAGGACCCTGCACTTGCCAGGCAGCTGCACCACTCAGTCACATGCCTAGCTTCGCCACATTCTGATACCCTTTCCACTGGGGAGTTGTAGGTTTTCAGGAAAACAACAAGGACAGCAGAGAGGGTTCCTCATTACCCCTCACCTGCTTCCCCAAAAGCTCAACTCCTCAGTTCCAGGGATGTTGTCAAAATCATAGCAACAACTTCAGGATGGCATTGATCCTGGCACTCTACGCAGACCCTGGGCCTCTCATGGCCATGACAACGACCTCATCAGAGATGACCTCACTCTGATGCAGTCCTTCTGGATCGAGTCTCAGCCTGCTGATGGCCACTGCATCCAGGGCAGGCCTGCATGGCCACACAGACAGTGGGAGGCGCTGGGCCCATCCTGCCCTGCCCAGCCTCCACCCAGTTGCTGCTGCCCTGGGCCCCCCCAGAACACCAGGCCTGCAGGCTACCGCCACCCTGGGTTTGGGGTCAGAGGAGCTAGAAAGGAAGCACAGCGCCCCATGCAGGCACCTGTGTCTGGGGACTGAGGCTGTGGCCCCCACAGAGGGCAACAGGGTCCCGGCAAAGCCCTGAGAAGCCCATGTTGGCCTCTGGCCCCCCATGCCTAAGCTCCTCGGCCCTGAGCCTCCAGGGTGGCAGTCAGCAGGGACATGAGGTATCTTGGGGCAATCACAGCACCATAAACAATCTGGGGTCACCCAGCCCCAAACCCAGGACTTTAGGCAGCTTCCTCCTGGGTCTGAGGGGTGCCAGGCGTGACCCGGCTTGTGGCAGTAGACTCTGCTCTCCCCTGGCACCAAGTGGCCTTCTCTGGGCTCAACCTCCCTCCCCTTCTGCAGTAGCAGCTCAGTGCTCTGTCATGAGCCAGAACTCCCACTTGCCAGCGCCATCAGCAGGAAGCGACCAAGTCCCCGGTTGGAAGCGTGGCTCTGGGTAAACACCAGGCCACTGCGTAGAGGGACCTGAGTGCATGGACTGAGGACGACCCTGCCAGCACCCAGGGACACTGTGGAGGTCTGGCTGCCCTGGCCTAGAGAGAGTGCTCCCAGACACTCCACAGGGGTCCTTGTCCCCAAATGGCCCACTGTCAGGCCCTGGGGGTGAGGGTATGGACATAAAGTTGGAAACACAAGAGACCCACCCAGGCCCTTCAAGGAAAGCATGCTCCACAGCGTAGATGGGTAAACCAAGGCCCAGAAGGACCAGGCTACCCACGCACCTAGACCCCAGTGCGGAACTAGAACTGGAGCCTGTGTGACTGGCAGGCCTGGGACCACACTGGCTCAGGGTCCACTCACTGCCAGCCTCACAAGGAACCCCTCATTTCTGCCAGGGACACCCCCCCCCAAAGCAGCCTGTGCTTACATCCTGGGGCCTGCACAAATCCTTCCACTGCGGCTAGGGAACCCTGCATACAGGGCAGGCTCAAGGCTCCCACTGTACCCCCATGGCACCCACAGGGCAGGCTCAGAGGCTGAGTGGCCCAGTGTGACCACTTCTCCAGCATGAGCAGACACATGGGCAGCCCCCATCTCCTGGGAACCTTGCACAAAACAAGGGGACACCCCTGCCCCCCATCTGCAGATGGAGCTGTCCTTGGGCAGGCCAGGGCTATGGGCAGTCACCATGGCAATGGGCTGGCCTTCTAACGAGATTAAGGGGAGCAGCCAGCTGCCGCTGAGCTCTGCCTGTGCAGGACCAGGCTGCTGAGGGGACGGAGGCAGGGGTGCTCTACACAGGCTGTGCCCTCACTAAGAAGGCCTGTAGGGTCCCCCATTGCCTCTGCCCACCACATTCTAGTACAGGCCTGCGGGCCCCTCCACACCAAGCTACCCCTGCCCCAGGGCCTTTGCACAGGCACTGCCTCTGGTGGGAGACCGTGGCCACCTGGAGCCTTCCTGCTCTGCTCTAGGGCCCTCCGGCTACCCTGCTGCGCCTCAGGGCTGGGGAAGCATGTAGTGTGGCAGAGGGGCTCAGGGTGCGGCTGAGCACAGCAACATCTCTCAGCACACAAAGCCTGGGGACTGCATCCCCTGCACTCCACCACTACCCCACTCCCTCAGCGTCAGGAGGGAAAACTGAGGCTTAAGAAGGGCAGGGGCCAACTGGGTGTGGTGATTCACACCTGTAATCCCAGCACTGGGAAGGCTGAGACAGGAGGATCACCAGGAGTCGGAGCTGCACAGCAAAACTCTATACCAAATAAATAAATAAATAAATAAATAAATAAGAAGGGGAAAAAAAATGGCAGAGGGCAGAGGTGGGGCTTTCCCAGCCTGCAGAGCACACAGGACAGTCAGAAGGGCATACACACCCAGCCTGCAGTCCCAACTCCGTTCCCTGACAGCCCTGAGCACTCCTTAGCTCCAGATGGCGATGGTGCACAGCCCATATTCCAAGCCAAACTCAGCACCCACCCAACTCTGCCAGGGGCCA
Source organism: Octodon degus (assembly GCF_000260255.1). NCBI lineage: Eukaryota > Metazoa > Chordata > Mammalia > Rodentia > Octodontidae > Octodon > Octodon degus. The sequence goes on from NW_004524858.1 coordinate 751,567, forward strand.
GTCTACAGCATCCTGCCTCCCTCCAGACTCCAAGGGGTCAGGCACCAGGTGCTGCTAGTAGTGGGGACACAAGAGCCAGACAGAGAGGCAAGGTGCTGCCTTCAGGAGCATGTGGCCCAGTTGGGGATCCAGAGAGCACAGCGAGGCCTCAAGGAGGTGGCACAGGAAAGCACAGCAAGAGGGCAAATGCACAGGTGCTGGGGCTGCGGCGCACAGGCCTGAGGACGTCGCAGTCGCTGAGGGAAGGAAAGCTGCCCTAATCCTCGGAGCCAGCCAGGCTCCTCCTGCAGCCCGTAGTGCCACCTCTGCCCCGCCCCACGATCCAGCGGCACCATCTGCTGCCTGCAGCTAAGGTCTTGGCTTCCACATGAGGCCGGCTCAATGCACCCTGAGCAGGTGCAGCAGGTGCACCTCCACCCGTGCACACCACCTCTGGGAGGGGCTGGGCCAGGAGGGGCCAGGCAGGCATCTGTCCCCTACTCCGCCCCATCTCCCCGGGGATAGGAGTGAAGCCTTGTGCTCCCCACTTTTAGGCATCTGAGCCCTGAGTTTCTGTGTGGCTCTGAGGGTAAAGAAAAGTACAGCACTTGACATGGCCAAGAGGAAGCACGGCGCTCAAAGGCTCAGGCAGGAAGGTCCCAGTGGGAGAAGCCTGGGCTCCCACAGAAGCCATGCTTCAAAATAAAACAACTGAAAGGGGCCAGGATGCAGCTTAGTCCAAGGTCCCTGGGTTCCATCCCTGTAATAAAGGGTGCAGGCCAGAAAGCATTTTTCTGAGGCCCAACACCCCCATTCAGGCTGAGGTGAAGATTTTGTGCCTCAAAGCCCAGTTTCACAGGTAAGACGATGCCCTCTTGCACACCATGACAGGTTCTCTGCCGCCTGCGCACTGCACAGGACCCTGGGCAGCCCAGAGAGATGGCACAGGTGCGCCAAGTCAGGGGCAGGGCAGCCTGGTGGCCAGGGACACCGACCTGGCTGGTGAGCATGCAGGCTCCCCCGCCTCACTGCTGTTGGCTCCAGGTCCGGCCCTCTAGCCCCGCAGGAGCCGGTCCCCGAGCAGCCTCCTGGCGGCCCCAGCCGCTTCCTGTCTCCGGGCTCCGCTGTCCGGATGTGCTGCACACATGGCATCGCAAGTGTGTGGCCGTGGCTCTGGCTTCTCTCACTCAGTGTATTCTGCGGGTCACCTCTGTCCTGAGGCCCGGCAGATTTGCTGGTGCGGGTGCCACACTTCTGTTTATTTGTGAACCAGCTGACAGACACCTGGGTTATTTTCCTGTGTCCGGGCCCTGTGAGCAGTCTGCTATGGACCTGGAGGGCTGAGCATCTGGACTCCGGCCTGCTTTATTTATTTTCTCCATCACTGGGGACTGAACCCAGGACCTTGCAAACTCTACCACTGAGCTCCATCCCCAGCTCTTTTTAGTTTACTTTGAGGCAGGGTCTTGCTAGCTTTCCCAGGGTGGGCTGACTGCCACCCTCCTGCCTCACCCTCCCAGACAGCTGGCACCATAGGTGGGCATCACTACACTCTGCAGAATCTCTGCTCCAGGTCTCCTGGATCTAAGCAGAAGAACAGCTGAGCCACAGGAGCTGCTGTGTGTGTCCTGCTGAGGAGCCGCCACTGCTGCAAGTCCACGGCCACAAGCCCAAAGCCTCCCACTTCTCCTCGGGCCCTGCTGCTCCCCACTGAGCTGCACCATAGTGGGCAAGCTGTTCTGCTTGCAGACAGGATTTCAGGTTTCTCCCTGTGCTTGTGCCCTGCTGGTGCCTCGGGCTCTACCACCTTCCCAAGGCCAGGATACTTCGCCCTCGGTCTCCTGGGCCTCTGGTCACCAAGTGATCGCTGTGGCACTGCCAGGCCCAGGCCTGGCACATGGGATGACAACTGTGTGAAGGGAATGGGCACAGGCAAAACTGGCATGCCAAGCTGGGCTGCCACGGCCCTGCCAGCGTGGTCCTCAGAGCCGCTCCCCGCCTGCGCCCCAAACATAAACACAGACCGAACACTGAACCCCTGGGAGCAGGCGCAGATGCCTCTAATCAGGCACAGCCTGCAGACTTCCAGCAGGCAGGGTCCCCACATGGAGGGGAGCACGGCGGGGGAAGGGGAGGTCAGGGCCTGAGGGGCCTGGTTGGCCACCCCCACCTCCAGACCCTGCCTGCTAGCTGGCCCAGCGCAAGCTCTGCGTGGGAGGAGAGGGACCACAGCCTCACTTTACAAGTAGGTAAACCAAGGCACTGAGGAGCATATGCATGGGGGGCTGTGCTCCAGTCATACACTCTCCCCAGCTATCTCTAACATAAAAGCACTGTCTGCCAGCACTCCAGGAGGCTGAGGCAGGACTGACAGTTCCAGCCTGGCCTGGGCCGCTCGCTTGGTGACCCAGTGAGGCCTGATGTCAGAATACAAAATGAAGCCGACTAGGGGTGCGACTCAGTGGGAGGCCCTGCACTCTGGCTCCAGTGCTGCAAAAACAAAGTTTCCCTGGGCGCTAAGCCGCCCCTGACTTACCACCATGTGCCCAGGGCCACCCATGCACTCTGCCTGGGCCTAGTATCAATACGCCTCACCTAGGTCCTTCCTCTCATTGCCTGGCTTTTCTTTCTGCTTTGATTTTTCAGTCCTGAGGCTACCACCCAGGGCCTTCAAACCAAGCTGCATCCCTTGTTTGTTTGTTTATATATTTATTGAAAGAGTCTTGCTATGCAGCTCAGGCTGGCCTTGAGCTCACTTTGTAGCCCTGGCTGGTCTAGAACTCCCAATGATCCTCTTGCCTCAGCCTCCCAGTGCTGGGATTATAGGCGTGTGCCACCACACCTGGCTCTTTTTTTATTTTGAAAGGGAGTCTCACTAAGTCACGAAGTAGACAAAACTATATTGGAACTTGTGATCCTCCTGCCTCAGCCTCCCAAGTGCTGGGATAACAGATGTGTGCCCCCAGTGACCACCTGAAAGCCCCAGCTCCTCACAGTCACCTAAGGCTTGCACACTGCAGGCCGCAGCACATTCCCAGGACATGCCATCTGCCTGGTGGCACCCAGGAAGTATGCGGACAGCTGGCAGGCTGCACTGAGGGCCAGCCAAGCCCAGGGCCCAGGGCCCCTAAGGGAGGGCTGTGGCGACCATGGCCACTTGCTCTGGAGGCCCTGCAGCCCAGGCACAGCAGATAGGGACTCTCAGGGTCTTGTCTCCAGAGCACTAGGTAATACTCCTGCTTACAGGGACACAGGGCTGGCCAGGGACCACGGCGCAGTGGGTGTCTCAGGTGGCTAAGAGGACAGCAGCTTAGTGCAAATGGCCCAGCCCCACCAGAGATGAAACCCTGCCCCACAAATGTCTGCCACTAGACCCCAGAACGCAGCCTTCTTTGCAGCCAAGTGTTTGTGGACATCATTAGTTTAGAATCTAAATTTGGGTCACCTAGAACAGAGGATCTCTATAGCCAGTGCCTGCTGTCCTCCTAGGACAACGAGGAGCGCTCAGAGGCACCTGGACTCCATGGGGACAGGGGAAGAGCCTGGAGGACAGGGCCAGAAGCCAGGGACTATCCAACATGTGGAGCCAAATTCAGGCCTGTCATGGGGCCTTAGGAAAGGAGCCCTTCCCTGGCCTCTCCTCTGCACGATGCACTTGTGCCACAGCCCACACACAACTTGGGGTGCAGCAGGAAGAGGCAGCCAGCTCTGCAGGGCAAGGACAGACATGGGGCTCCCAGGGTCCCTGGAGCATGGGGATGTGCCAAGGTCTCCAGAGCCACTAAAGAGCCCCCATGGGGACAGGGATGCCCCAGGGCACACGCTGAAGCCACTGCCCACACATAGCAGGGCCTGCTGGGCAACACCTGAGGCCAGGGACCCCCAGGTAAGGGACCAGCCAGGCAGAGCTGGCATAGGGAATGGTGCGCAGATGGGGTTCCAGAGGTATGCGGAGCAGGAATGGGGTGAGGGCTGCTGCAGAGGAACAGGGCCCAGCCAGGACACCCCCGGGAGAGCAGGGTCCGGCAGGAACCTACAGCACACAGCCAGGTGTGGTGTCTGGGTACCTCCGTGAGGTCAAACCCCCTCCCACCTCAACCTCACAGCTCAAGGGGACCAGCTCAGCCCCAGGTATACCTGCCCCTCACTGACAGCTGACCCACCAGTCTCTCGGGGTCCTCGATGGGAAGTGGGGAGACAGCAGGCATCATGAGGCTCACTCAGCCAAGGAGAGGCTGGAGTGGCCTGGCAGGGGCTGCTGAGGGTCCAGTGGCCGCAGGGTGCCAGAGGGCACCACCTGTAAGGGCCAGCTTCCCATCAGCATCTGGATGTCCTTAGCCCAGGGCCAGTGAAGCAGAGCCAGCACAGGATGACAGTCACCAAGGGCCCCTCCCCAGCCCGCAAAGGACAGCCGGGTCCCTGCTGCACACCAAGGCCCTCCAGACACCGCTGCAGGAGCCAGGCCAAGGGCACAGGTGGGCTTAGGCCCTGGGGTGAGGAGTGGGCAACCAGAGGGTCCGGAGGGGCTCTCTGCTAGGTGATGGCTTCTCAAAATTTCAAGACCTGACCAAGTCAGCTCTTTTCAGGTTTTGCTTCTGTACAACTCATTCTATGCCTCTGTGGGCGAGGCCTGGTGTCCATGTGGCTTCAGGCAAAGGACAGAGAAGTGGACAGCAGTGCAGGCTGGTTTGAGAAGGAGAAAGAAGAGAACAGTAGAAAGGGAAGGCGGAGGCGGGGAGTAGACACAGAAGTCCCACCCACTGGGAAGCTGAGGCAGGGAGATCTATAGTTCCCGCCCTCCTACCAGTCTCCTCACCATCCTTCATCCTTCAAGTTGGGCCACATCACCCCACCTCTGCCCTTCCTGGGCCCCTTCCTTTCCTTCACTGTGCTGCAAGGGCACAGGCCCTGGGCTTAGGCCCCACCCACGCTGTAGCCCCGGCTGTCTGCCAAGGCCCTACTTCACTCCCAACGAGGTGCCGTGCTGAGGCTCTGGTGGATGTGACTTCTAGGAACACTACCCAGTCTGCCCCTGGCGCCCGCATCCCCACACTAAGGGCTGTCCCAGGGCGGCAGAGGAGGCTGAAGTTCCAGCACTGCAAGCTGGCACCCCAGGGCCACACCCCCCCTTCCCAGGACTCGGTTTCCTTCTGTTACCTGGGGGTAGCAGGGGTGGTGCAGGCTGGAAATGGCCAGGACAGGCAGGCAGGTAGCTGGCTATATCACAGCCATCTGGCAGTGGCCACGAGGACCAGGGCGACCTTCCTACCCCGACCCTGTAATCACACTCTGGGAAGCCAGCCCGCAGGGAACAGTGCAGGCACAGATTAGGCACAAAGACGTCCTTGTGTCCTCGGGAGATCAATGAGTGGAGTCCATGCCCCAGGCCCAGCTCCCCCAGCTGGTCAGAAGACACCAGCCCCTGAGGCAGGAGGAGCTGAGCAGGCTGGTGCCAAGGTGCAGGGGCAAGTGGCGGCTTCTAGGACAGCTCTGCAGCACAGTACGAGCAGGTGAGGGAGTGGAGCTGCCAAGGGCAGGCAGGCAGCAACTGGGAAGCCACCAAGGTGAGGCCACACCCAGTGCCCAGGAGGGCCAGCCAGGCTGCCACAGGGACAGGTGTGGGGCTAGGCATGGCGGCCCACATCTGCATCCTGGTACTCTGGAGCGGAGGCAGGAGGATTGTCGAAAACTTGAGGCCAGCCTGTGCTACACAGAGAGTTCAAGGGCCAGCCTAGAATACACAGCGAGGACCTGTCTCAAACGGCAATAAAGGGCTGGAGAGATGGCTCAGTGGTCTAAAGCACCTACTTGAAACAAGCTTGGCAAAACACAGGGACCGCGGTTCGATCCCCCAGCACCGCATGCCAGCCAGCCCTGCCCCCTGGTGGGCTGAGCTGGCCACACACACACACACAATAAATAAATGTAATAAAAATAAATAAATAATTAAAAAAAAAAAAAAGGCAATAAAGTCCCAAACAAGAACACAAACCACACATGGACAAAAGTGGCTGAATATGTCTCCCAGTCTGGGGTGTCACATGAGTCCTCTGTGGTGCAGGCTGAGGGCCAGGCATGGAGTGACACCACCACACTGTCCTCTGGAAGTGACCAGAGCTTCTGGGCTACAGGAGGGGTCCAAGTACCTCAACACCCTTCTCTCCAGGCCTGGCCCCTAAGCCCCTAGATACCCAGGTACCCCAGCCGCAAGGGCTCTGGAGAGTGCTGTGACCAGCACTGGAAAGGACGGAACTGGAGGCTGGGGAGGCTCCAACGCATGACCGCCTGCTCAGAGCCCCAGAGAAAGGACACCAGAGTCCGCCGGGGCGGGGCATGCAGAGGTCCATGCAGGTGTTCTGGGGACAGGGAGGGTCACTCTCAGATTGGACCAGTGTGCTGAGGAGACAGGGTGGGGTCTTTGGGAGGCTAGGGCAAGGACATGGTATCAGCAGGACCACACGCCTGGCCCTCAGCCCACAGTCACCAGCTGCACCCCTAGTGCCAGCCCTGACAGCAACGGGGCCCGGGAGGCCAAAGCACATTTGCAGGGAGCTACACACAGCCTTGGTGCAGGGCTCACCCAGAGGACCAGGGAGGAGTTGCTGGCCAAGGCTGCTGCCCTTGGAGTCAGGAGAGACAGGGCAGGCGGGTGGGGACACAGCACAGGAGGGTCATTGAGCTCCAGAAGCTGTAGGTGGCCAGGAAACAGCTTCCCCTGGAGCCCAGGAGGGAGCATGGTTCAAGGACCCTTGTCACCACTCTATTACAGCACAGTGACCCCAGACCCCCCACCAGGACAAGTGGTCCCAGGCCTCTTCCAGGAATGCAGAGGCCCCTTTTAAGAGGTGGGGCCTAGCAGGAGGCAGACCTCAGGGACAGGAGCACCCCTCTTCCTTGCTGCTCTCCTGTGGCCAGGCAGAGCCTGGAGGAGCCTCTCCCTCCTCCCTCCTTCCTGAGGGGCTGCTGATGCACCACCTGTGGCTCTGCACTGCAGCCCACTCCTCGGATTCTCAGACCTCAGGAAATCCTGAGTAACTCACCTTTCTAGTCTCCTCCAAGGTCCTCTGTCTAAGCAGCAAGTGACTACACCTGATCCCAGGACCCTGTCCCTAACCCTGGGCCCCAGGCTGGCCACTGCCTTGAGCTTCTGGACCTGGGCTGTACCTGTCCCCTGCAGCTCCCTGCTATGAGCCCACCCTCCCTGCCCCTGCCCTCCCTGTCCTTGCCAAGTGCTGCACCCAGGGCATACTGAAGAGAGATGGATGCCGAGTTATAATCAGGGTGGACTGCTTGCAAAGAAAGGTGCCAGAGCACGGCAACAAACGCACAGAAAAGTGGATCGACACAAGGCAAATGGGGTGGAGAGCAGAGTATTACTCCAGCACGCAAAGGCAGGAACAAAGCACTGACACCTGCTGCGGTGTACGTGAGCTTAAAAACATGACGACGCTAAATGACAGGAGCCCGGCACTGATGGCCACCCTGGGCGTGGCGCTTTTGCCCTGAAAGGTCTCAGGGACACAGCCGCAGAGATGAGCAAAGGGCGGGGCAAGGCAGGCAGGGCTGAGAGGGACGCTGGGGAGGGGACAGTCTCCTTCGGAGCGTGGGGTTGTCTAGGATGATATAAACACCCAGAAAGCATATTTGATTCCAGACAGCTCACTCCCCCGCCATAGACGCCACCTCAGTCGCAGCCACTGACCCCTTGTGACCCTCAGCACTCTGGCCCCCACTGTCCCTGGGCGACCTCACTGCTGGGTGTTAGTTACCTCTTTTCACCAGGACTCCTACCCCTGGATTCAGGCTACTCCCAATCTAGGGCCACCTGCCCTACTGTCTCATCCCACCCATGGCCCTGTCCCCATCATGCCAGTCCTGGGTTCCCAGGTCAGGACATCTGGGGACACCGAGCATGGCCCAATGCTGTTTGGGCTGAGTGGAGACACAGTGCGTCCACCGGCTGTGTCTGGGGCCCTGGTCTGCCCCTTCCTGGCCAAGGGACCCAGACAGGTTCCTAAACACCTGCCTCAGTTTCCTCATCCCTGTGGGTGGGTCAGGATGCATTCTCCATGTGGGGGCACAAAGCCTGTGCTTGGGCCAGCAGTCAGCAGCCATAGCCTGACACAGCCCAGGGAAGAGCAGGCATCACTGCCCACGCGGGAAGCTGGGGCGGGGCCGGTCCCACCCGGGCCCTGGCCTCCATCGCAGAGCCTAGTGAGGAAGGCGAGCGAGCAGGCCAGTGCACAAGGGGTGTGCGGTGTTGGAGAGGAGGGCGTCCTGCCGCCCTCGGGGGCCACACCGCCCAGGAACGTGCGGGTGCAGCTCTGTGTGTAGCCGGGGAACAGATCCTCTGGGGTTTAATTTTAAACTTCCTTACCCACTGAAGAATGCAAACCACCAGCAGGGGCTGCGGGCGGCCTCCCAGACAGGCAGCAGCAGCCCCTCATCCCAACAGGAAGCCCACCACAAGGATGAGGACGCCCCTCCACCCCTCCACTGCCTGGGGCTCCCAAGGCCACAGGCCGTCTTGAAAACATCAAGCCTGGTTTCTGACAAGTGCCTGACCCAGCCTGAGGGAGTTGGAGCCAGCTGCAGTGAGGCCCCCTCGGCTGACCCCGAGTGAGGCTGAGCGGCCCATCAGCTCCCAGACCCAGCATCACCCGCTGGGCCCTGGAGCTGAGCCCTTTTCCCGTGGAGACTGAGTTGCTGGCCTTCCTTGAGCTGCCCAAGCTGAGCTCAAGCTTGGAATTCTCCTGCCTCAGCTTCCCAGAGTGCTGGGATTGCAGGCCTGTGCTGCGGTGCCTGGCTCGGAAACTCTTTGGGAGTGCCACTGCCCCACACCACTGGCCGAGCAGGCCTCTCCCAGTAGCGCAGCACACCACATCCCAGCAAGACAGCATGAGTAGGGGAGACGAGCGTGCTGCCCTCGTTACCTCAAGCCCAAAATAGCTGCAATGCTCCATTTTTTAGGTGCAGTTCGACGGCATGTTGCATAAGAACAGAGAGCCACCACGCAACCTGAAAGGCCAGAGGGCTGCCAGGGCTCACCTAGAACGCCTGGGCACCGTCGCTTCGGAGTCAGGCCTTGCCGAGCTGGTCTTCAGGCTGCACCCCAGGCCAGCGCCAGCTGGGGTCCCCACCACGCCTCCCTTCATGCTCCAAGACCCTTCCTCTGAGCCCGGCCTCTGCTGGGCAGCCTGGCCAGGGCCACCGTACCAGCCACCTGCGCGACCCCGTCCAGAGCAGAAAGCCAAAAGTCTCTCATGTGGCTGCCACAGACTCCTTCTTTCCTTTATTAATTCAGTTCAAACGGTGTCACTCTCCTTTTTTAAACATGCCAGTAGGTTTCCATGCTATTTAAAATAAAACCCGACCTGCTTGGCAATTCGAGAAGTTAAATGAGTTACCACAGGTCCCAGCAATAGAAAACTTCACAGACACACACGCACACATGAACACATGCCAGAGGCAGCACGAGCGCTAACAGCCACGGGGCAGTGCCCGTTACTGTGCCTGATGGGGCATGTCTGTGGCAGAAGTGTTACTCTGCCAGGAACAAAAGCAGCATGCAGGCACACAGCACCACGTGGGTCACTTCTGGAGCCCAATGCGAGTGAGGAGCAGGCACAGAGGGACCTAGGCTCTAGAAGTGGCTGTCAAGGGAGGGCCTCCTTTGGCAGAGACGGAAACACCCAGGATGAGGCGAGGTGCTGGCTGCTCAACTTGGTGAGTGTACCCTTGTGCTGCACTCTGCTCACGATGTGCAGCTCACCCCACCAACAGCCCAGGCTGTGAAGGCCCCTACGCAAGGTGGCCTGCCACTCCCTATCACACCCTGCGCCAGCTGCTGGGCCCCCTTCTGCCCACTTGCCTGTGCCCACACCCTTGGCCTGAGCCAGCTATGCCCACAGTGTCCCCAGCAAGGCCACTACAGGCCCCAGGCCAGGACAGCATCGCCACCCTCCCGATCAGGGAACACAGAGCCATCACCAGCACCCACCAGCCCCCCCCCCCCCCCGCAAGCAGAGTGCCACCTCCCACCCCACATGCTCACAGAGCCCTGCGGCCGCACACATTGCATCTCTGCACACTCACGCTGCTGCTGCACATGCCCACCCTACATGCGGACATGACACTGACCTGCCCAAGCCTGGGCTCCTGGGGACCCTCCCCCTGCGACACCACACCCCCACGCTTGTGGTCCCTGAGCCCAAAGGCTCGCAGCTCCTGCACGGGTCTCTAACCCAGATTCCCAGGCCTCAGGGTCACTGCTGACCTGGGCGTGGCCGTGGAGGCATCAACAACTCTAAGAAGGACCTAAGCCTGCAACCCCCTGCCGCCCCGATGCTTCCTCCAGGCAGGCAGGAGCTGTAACCTTCCCAAGGGCCAAGGGACACTTCCAAACAATGCAAACTTTGGTCAACTTTTGTTTTTTAATTCACTTTCATATCACACCTGTCCACTGTCCTGACGCACTAGCCATGCCCACAGCAGCCAGCGGCACCTCTCCAGGGCAGGGTCTGTGATCCCCAATCCTGGTTCCAAGGGGCTGGCGTGCACACAGTGGGCCACGGGCCAGGGCCACCAAGGCTGAATGTGACCTGGCTTCTCACTGCGGCCCAGGTGGAGTGGCAGTCCCCTCTCAAAAGGCAGGGACAGGAAGGTAAAGAGCTGGGTGTCACGGTGAAGCAGACACCATAGCTGCCCACCGCTGCCCACCACACTCACTGTCCCCGAACTGAGGTCTGCTGAGTGCTGGGAGAAGACCTTGTGGGAAGGGATGCGCTCGGGCGCAGGAGGGGTGGCCAGCCTGCAGAGGGCTTCCTCCAGGGTCAGGGCCTGGCCCAACTGGGATGCAGGCTTCTGGGCAGTACCTCGTTGAATCCTGCATGTCCAGCCCAGCTGGCAGGACTGGTCTCCCAGGGACGGAGGGTCAGTCAGCTGGCAAGCACTGTCCCCAGGTGGGGACAAGGTAATAGCCCTTAGCAGCAAGGCTGAGTTGCACCAGGGGCCAGAGGTTTGGGGGATGGAGCAGGGCATGTGATGAAGAGGCAGCTGGAGGTCATGGGTGAGCAAGGAACAGAAGGACCAAGACAGAAGGATCAGAGAGGCAGCTGACCGGGTGAGGGCCACTGCACCAGAACAGGGACACAGGCACAGAAGGCGTCCCAGGGCCCTGGGCACAGCAACAGCAGGCTTAGCCACCAAAGGCGCCCTGGGTGGCCACACCCCTCCAGGGCCAGCAGCCCTCCCAGCCTCCCCACTGCCCAGCTCCCTCCCCAGCACCAGCCCTCCACCCCCCACCCCCCCACCCGCACCTCCAAAGCACACAGGGCTAGGCAGTGCGTTCCCACCTGCCCACGCCCCACACCTACTCAGCCTACGCGGAAAGCACCAGACCCTCTTGACATATGGAGCCTCAGCCCTACAAACCCAGCCATTCTGTGATTTTATTTTGGGACAAGGACTTACAAGGTACACAGCATGGAGTGGCCTCAGACTTACAGCCTTCTGAGTAGCTGACTGACAGGTGAGCCACTGCACCCGCTGGAGCTGTCCCTTCTGTCCCATGCAGAGCTGTCCTCTTCCAGGCAGCCTTCCTGCAGGGAACCCGCTCACAGCCACAGCAGACCTTCCGCAGGGTGTCACAGACACAGGAGCCAGGGCAGCGCCAGCTACATGCTCTAGGCCACGCAGCAAGGATGGGTGAGCTACCGCGGTTCAGACTCAGTGCTACCTAACGCCAGCTACACACCTATCCGGACATTTCAGCAAACATGAAAAACCCCACCCTAAAATTCACACAAAACTCAAGGGACCTCAAGTATCTAACACAGTCTCTTTTTTCATTGGTATATTTTAGATCTACACAGTGATCACAATCATCTTCGGGATCCAGCACTGTACACGACAGAACTCACTTCCTTTTTGCCCCCCTCCCCGCCTTCGACCCTCTTACCCTCTTTATTTATAAAAGTTGTCTCCATTTTCCTTCTACTCTTACTTTCTTGTTCATTTCTGCCTCCCCCTTGTTCCCCTACTCATTTGAGCATTTTCTCCCCATTTCCCAGCACCTGTTGTACACTTCGGTCGTTATTTGTACTTGTGGTTTATTACGCCAGAGAAACAATGCGATGGTTCTTGTGTTTTCTGTGTTTTTTTTTTTAATAAGCTCTGTATTTTATGACACAAGAATGAGGCAAGTTATCGGTTAACAACAGCTGCTGTACAGCTATATTTTCTAATTAAACAAAATAGAAAAAAATGTTTACAAAGAGCAAAGGCAGTGAGTTTTTTCAACTATAACTAGCAACAAAATGAAATATAAAAGGTATAAAAATAATGTTTATAGAAGAAGCCCGGCGGGGTTGCTCATGCCTATAATCCTAGCACCCGAGAGGCTGAGGCAGGAGGATCACTGTAAGCTTGAGGCCAGCCTGGGATACAAAGTGAGTTCAAGGCCAGCCTGGACTGCATGGTGAGACCCTGTCTCAAAAAGAGGAAAAAAAAAAGTTTACGGTCATATAAACTACTTTCTTAAAATCTTAAATAAGTATATTTGAGGGCTGGCCAGCCAGATAGCTCAGAGGATTAAAGCGCCTGCTTAGGCAGATGCAGGGAATAGGGTTCGACCCCAGGGTGCTGCGCGGGCCCCACCCCCTGGGCAAGCTGAGATGACAATTGAGACCTAGCGTGGTGGTGCACGCCTGCGATCCCAGCACTTGGAAGGCTGAAAACAGGAGGATCACTAGTCTGGTCTACGTAGTGAGACTCTGTAGACCCTGTACTACATACATTAAAAAAACCCACTTCGGCTATAATTGAAAAATAACTAAAATGTACTACTATAATGCTGGTTTCACAGTGCTGTATTTTTTCACTGATTTCTTTGTCCGCTTAATATTCTTCACTAGGTCTTGATGATCCTGCTTTAAAATACATCAAAGACACCTCCATCCTCCTCCTAGCAGCATTCCAGCTACCACTGCTCTCACAAGCCAAGCCTTTACCTTCCTTCCAATCACTTTTTGCCCCAAAGCAGCTGCAGTGGATGGCTGGCCACTAGGCCTTCCTGGGCCATCCAAGATGAGTCGCCATTAGAATGTGTCTCAGATAATTCCCCACGTATCTCCAAGCAGTCATGTTCTTAGTGCACCCAGTAAAATCCAGGAGGCCAAACAACACTTCTCTCCCCTGGTTACAGGGTTCTTTTCCTGATTTTTTTTTTTTTTTTTTTTTTTTTTTTTTTTTGTCTGTATTTTAGGGAAGGGTCTACAGGGTGTTCAGGGCCTCACTACTAGATCAGACTCGTAGTATATCGCCTGTTTATAGCTCCCTGTAAGAGCTGGGATTACAGGTACCGTCACCACACCCAGTCTTGATCGCTTTCTTAGTGTGCCCCAGGCCGCGGCCAGACAGCAGGCCCAGGATAGAAGGCCCGGGCCCTGCGCCTGCTTGCAGGTGCCTTAATCTGCTGAGTTATTTGGCTGGCCCTTCTTTTCCTGATTTCCTAAGCAACGTGCAATTCTAACGTCAGCTTATGACATCATACAACCTGGCACAAAACCCTAGGCACACTCAGCAGCTCCGCTCCTGGTGCCTCTTTGCTCCCTTTATTTATTTACTTTTTTTTTTTTTTTTGGTGGTACTGGGGATTGAACTCAGGACCTTGTGCTTGCCAGGCAAGTGCTTATTCTACTGAGCCATCTCCCCAGCCCTCCCTTTAGAAAGCTGTACGAGTAGATGTGGGCATCGGATGGGCTGGGAGCTTTCCCTCACATGTGTAACTGGTGTACATTGGGCCCGTCTGGTCACCATAGAATTCCAGCACCTCTACGTAACTTTTCACAAAAGGGCCCCAAACTGCAGGAGTTTTAATCAGCGCACTAAAATGCACACCTGTCTCCCAGCTGTGGCTGTACTTCAGGCTTCTGTGCTACAAGCATAATCACCCTCATCCAGCTGTGACAACAGCCATCTTCTCCTTAGACCAGCTACCCTGTTTCCAAAGCCCTGCCCAGGCCCGAGAAAGGTGGGTCGGTGACTCCTGGGCAGCCGACTTCTCACCGCGCCTCCACATCTCAGCTGGGCTAAGATTTCGGCCCCATCTTCCCACATCCCACGATGGAGAAGCTGCAGCGTGGGCTACAAGGAGATCGTCAACTAATTCAAGACGCCAATGTTTTTCATGTGGTCCACAAAGGTATCAAGAGCCTGCACGGAGCCAGCCAGCCAGTTCAGCAGATGGAAGGGCCTGCTTAGACAGTGCACAGTGAGTGGCCAGGATCGACCCCTGGCTGGCCATGCCAGTGCTGCCCCTGGGCGCGCTGAGATGGTGACTGATAATGGGCGTAGCGGTATGTGCCTATAGTCCCAGTGCTCGGGAGGCTGCAAACAGGAGAATCACTACGAGTCTCATCTGTGTAGCGAGACCCTGCAGACCCTGAAGACTCTGTACTGAATACATTAAAAAAAAAAAAAAAGTCTCCACGTTGCTCTTGGGGTGGTAATGCACAATCCCGCTGCCTAGCTTCCAGCCTCAGCGCCGCCCACCCACCCGCCCACCAGCCCACCCACTGCTCGCTGCTACTGGAGTCCTCCAAGGCCTGCAGGTAGCTGCACGTGAACTCTGGCCTGTGGCCACTGGTGCTCCAACAGCGCCTCCGGGGTGAGACTCAGACACCTGTGGTCTCAGCGAAGTCCTTGTTCCCTCCAGTCACGAAGGTGTCTAGACCCTCCAAAGCTACGGAAAGTGCCTTCCCGCACCAGAGACCATCGACATCCCCCCTTGCTCATCCTCTGACCCAGGCCTTGTCAGCGCTTCACTGGAATCACCCACCTCTGGCGTCCTTGGAACCCAAGGCTCCAGAGCAACAATACACCCAGAAGGAAATGCGGGTGTGCCCCAGCATACCTTCCGCTCCCCAGGGTCTCTGGACAACATCTGTTGCATACAATCAGCCAAAACGAGCTCCAGGGAGCACCTACACTCTGCCTGCTCCAGACTGCGCCAACAGCGCAGGATTCACACATGCGTGTGTAGCTCATCTCGTGTAAGGGTGTGCCCTCAGGGCGTCCCCGTGCCTGAAGCCGCTCCCAGCACCTCCTTCACAGCAGAGGTCTGCTCCATTGCATGTAAAGAGCACCTCTCCTGGATCCAAGCATCTGCAGATGGCATTTGGGCTGTGCAGCTACTGAAATCTGTGCCGTTGTACGTGAGAGCGTGTCAAATGCTATAGTGCGATACTTTTAATTCTTTCTGGGAAGATACCAAAAAAGGGGGCAGCTGGCTTCAGTGGGACCTCCAATCCAAGTTTGTGAGTGGTGGTGCTTTTTTGAGGACTCTCCACCCTGAGTTCCACAGTGGTTGCACCAGCCTGCCTTCCCACCAATAGTGGAGAAGAGTTCCTGTTCCCCCACAGCCCCTCCAGCATTCGTTATTGGCTGATTTCCTGATGACAGCCATTCTTTCTGGGGTGAGATGGAATCTCAGCCTTGTTTTAATTTGAATTTCTCAAATGACCAGCAATGTTGAACATTTTTTTCATATATTCATCTGCTATTTCTACATCTTTATCTGAGAAAAGTATGTTCATTTCAGCTTATTTTTGGACTGGGCCTTTAAATTGGGGGGGGTCTGTTTGGGGTTTTTTTTGTTTTTTTAGCTCTTCATATATTCTAGATAGTAATCCTTTGTCTGAGAAACAGCTGGCAAATTTTTTCCCACACTGTGTGTTGTCTCTTCACTCCACTGATGGTTTCTCTCTGTGCAAATGCAGTACCAGGGATTGAACTCAGGCCCTTGCATTTGCCAGGCAAGCGTTTATTCTACTGAGCCGTCTCCCCAGCCCCTAAAAGCTCACTAAGATGAGCTCTCAGTCACTGATTCTTCATGATAGGCCCTGTGCAAGCAGGGTTTTGCTCAGGTCTTAGCCTACACCTACATCTTCATCTAACAAAGTCTTGAAGAAAAATGAAGCTGAAAGACTGCCACATTTTTGTTTCAGAAGTCACTATAAGGCCACAGTGATCACAACAGTGGGAGCAGGCGCATGCAGAGGCCTGCAACTGCTGCCCCAGCTGCTCTGGAGGCTGAGGCAGGAGGACTGCAGGTTGAAGGTTCACCTGGGCAACTGATCAAGACTCTATCTCAAATTCAAAAGGATGGGCTGGGGAGATAGCTTGGCGGCCTAAGTGCCTGCCTGGCAAGCACAAGGTCCCCTGCTCAAATTCTGGTACCACATGCCGCACCAGCCCCAGAACTCTGGACACACTGTGCTGGCCCTCAAAACTGGGCATGATGACACATGCCTGTAATTCCAGTGCTGGGTAGGCGGAGACAGGAGGATCACCACGAGTTCAAGGCCAGCCTGCACTACAATAGTGAGACTCCGTGGTGGCCCACACCTGTAATTCAAG
The DNA here is from genome assembly GCF_000260255.1 of Octodon degus. Classification (NCBI taxonomy): domain Eukaryota; kingdom Metazoa; phylum Chordata; class Mammalia; order Rodentia; family Octodontidae; genus Octodon; species Octodon degus. The sequence goes on from NW_004524858.1 coordinate 767,965, forward strand.
CACTTGGGAGGCTCAGGCACAAGGACTGCTGTGAGATAGAGGCCAGCCTGAGCTATATGACAAGACCCTGTCTCAAAAACAAACTTCAAAAACAAAATGAAAAACAAAAGGACTAGGTATACAGCTCAGTGTTCTTAGCACTTGCCTGGCAGGCGCAAGATCCTGAGTTCAAATCCCAGCACCCAAAAAATGAAAAAGGGTTGGGAATGTAACTCAGTATGAGGCCCTGGCTTCCATCCCTAGTACTGCAGGAAATGAAAATTAGCACAACACTGGCACAATGACAGATGTGCAGATCAATGGGGTCAAAGACAGCCCAGAAACGAAACCTCACAGTATTCTCAACAATGGCAGCTGCACACCAACAAGGAAAGGACAGGGCTCAGGACATGGGACTCCCGTGTCATTATGGACTGTGTCCAGATGCCCCCAAGCTTCCTGTGGTCACAGCCAGGGATGGGTCTGTGGTGTGTGAGGTTGGACTGACCTATGGTGCAATGCCAGGATCAGGGGTGCTGGGACTAAAGGTGTAAGTGGTGCCCGCCCTGAGTAGCCTGGATGAGATGGAAGGCACAGAAAGAGCTGCGGTCACCCCGGCCTGCGTGCTGCCCACCATGAGCGGCTGCACCTCTGCCACGCCACCCTGCCTTGGAGCCGGCCAATTATGGGCTGAAACTTCTACAGACCAGACCTCTCTTCCTTTAACTCTGGGTGTTGGATACCTCTCTCAGCAACAAGAAGTCACTAAGACACACATGCAGCAGGAGGAGTAGGACCTTCCCCGCAGGACGCATATAAATTGAACTATGGGTGGACCCAGGACCAGTGGGACAGCCATGAGCTGCAAGCTGCAACTCTCAACATGGAACTGAATCTACAAATGCTGATGCCATAAATCTAAGCTGCACATAGCTGGAACTATGAAACTCCCTGAAGAAAGTGGAGGGAAGGCTCTGGAACACTGGCTCTGGCACTGGTTTCTTGGATCTCAAAGCAAAAGCACAGGCAACAAAAGGAAAAATATAGAAATTGGACTTCGGCCGAATTAAAACCATTTGTGCATCAAAGACAAGATCCGCAGAAGGGGAAGGTCCCGTTCCCAGGGAATGAGAGAAATATTTGCAAATCATGTAGCTGATAAGGAATTAATATCCAGAATACGTAAAAAGGCGACACAGTTTAAAGTGGTCTGTGAAAGCCTCGCGGAGACATTTTCCGGAGGAGGAGCAGCCGCAGCCCCAGGGCGCGTGAAGGGCTCTGCAGCAGCCGGCACAGGGGAGGCAGGCCGGGGCCAGGCAGAGGATGCCACACCCTGGCACCACACAGTGAAGGAAACAGGAAGGCGGCACACGTCTGTCATCCCAGCGCTCTGGGAGGCTGAGGCAAGAGGGCCTCAACAAGCCCAGCCTGGACAACTCAGTAAGACTCTGTCTCCAAATTAAAAGGTAGAACATGAAACAGGCCAGTGGTGCAGCTCTGTGGTGAGCGTTCGCCTTGCCCACAGGTGGCTCTGCACAGGGAATGGCAGAGTATCCATAAGCCACCCAGATGCACCCGGCCCGCGCCCAGTACAAGGAGGACACAGCGGCACCAGGCCAGTTGCCACGTGCACATTCCAGTGGCACCTTGTGGTGGCTGGTCACCATCCCAGAGTGTACGCCTGCTGCAGGACCTGCCATCTAACCCACATGGCTCCTCCACATGGGGCTCCACAGCCTTCATTCCAGATGGGAAACAGGCTCAGACGTGTGTCCTGGCATGGGGCTCCCAGGCACGGCTGGCCCTCACAGGCAGCACATCCCTACACTTGCTGTGCAGAGCCAGCTGCAGAGGGTCACATCGCCATGCCACTGCGGCTGGCAGGGTGGAGTGAGCGAGGGTTCAGGGAGCTTAAAGCCAACCCGTCCCGATCACAGCCTCGGCCCACCCGCCCAGGGCTGCAGGAGCGCTGGTGTGATGGGTGCTGGGTGCTCACAGCAGAGGTGAGCGAGTGTTGTCGGGGCTCTCTGGACGTGCAAGGACCACTGAGACACCTATGCCAGTGAGGCCATTCTGCAGCCACAGAGCCTCTATGCTGCATCCAGGGCCCGGCTGTGGCCCCAAAGAACCGGTCCGGCGCCCTGCCTGGCCACCCTGATGCTTCCTCGCAGAGACTGCTGGGCGCGGGTCCAGCTGGCACTTCATCCCACCTCTGCAGCCAGGTAAGGCGTGCCAGATGACAGAGCAAACGGGAAGCCTCTGCTTTCTTTTCAATTGTAACTGAAGTTTGGACACACACACAGTTTAATTTCCTTACAAGTCAAGGCAGGGGCCGGGTGTGAACACAAGGCCTAGGCTCTACCCCTGCCCATGGGTCAGTGGGCTGTGGGGAGGGGCGGGTTCTTTAGCCTACAAAAGTGGACGACGAAAGCTGGAAAGGCAGCGCACAGCCGCATCCCAGGTACTCAGAGGCTGAGGGAGGGGAATCGCAAACTTAAGGCGGCACACAGCTGGCATCCCAGGTACTGGGAGGCTGAGGGAGGGGAATCTCAAATTTAAACCTAACCTCGGCAACTTAGCAAGACCCTGTCTCAGAATAAACTACAAGGTCTGCAGGTGCAACTCGGTGCAAGTCCTAGATTCCATCGCCAGTATTGGAGAGAAAGAAAAAAGACTGGAATATGTCCTTGGGGACTTCCCCATACAGCACCCAGAGCAGGACAGTGCGCTGCAGGCTGCTCTACACTGAGGGCACCATGGCGTCTCTGCAGCTGCCCCCTTCCTTCCAGTGTCTCTGGGCCCAGCTGTGCTGCAGGCAGATGCCCAGAGCCCAAGTCTGGGGCAGCAGAAGTGACCGTGCAGTCTCTGCTGCAGAAGTGATGCTATTATTCCACGTGGCAGCCACCACAGAAAGGACGTGGCCATGTAACGCACACTTCCTTGCCAGCTTTCCTGTGAGCCAGACTCCCAACCCCTCCGCGGTGTGCAGGGCCAGGAGGAGAACCAGGCCTCTCACCCATCACAGAGCAGCACCCAGCCGCACCTGTGCCTAGACACATGGGCTGGCACCCAGCAGGCCTTACACGGCCCCACACCCTATCCTGGGGCCTGTCCTTGTCCTCATGGCTCCGCTCAACTGTTCCCTCACGCAGACAGTCTCTGTGAGGCTCCAGGGTCAACACTGTCATGCACTCCTTGGGACCAGGGCTCCAGCAGACCTACGGGCAGCGTCCCCAGGGCCGGGCACAGCCAGTGTAGACTACCACAGAGGGGACAGGCTCTGCTGCCCACCCCAGCCTGCAGGGCAACCATCTCACACTGGCCTGGGAGCTCCGAGGGCAATGGCGCTGCAGCTCCCTCTCTCCCAGGCCAGCCTGTGCCCTCAAGTCATGGGAGGACATGGGAGGAGCTGTGGCCACAGCGTGTGGCCCATGCCAGGCACACTGTGCCTGCCCCTGTGGCACTGCCCTCTGCACCTAGCCGAAAACCGCAGGACGGGGCCAGCCACGCCTCATCTCCTCTTGGCAAATAATCAATATTGACGCTCTGCATCCCGGCCCTCAAGGCATGTGGCGACTTTCTTGTTTGCACGTCTGAACCCCCATCTGGCCAGTGGCACCCCTACCATCCCCGGCCAGGGCAGGGAGCTCCCTCTGCTCAGGGCTCAGGATGTGGCAGCCCGAGGAGAAGAGAGGAAGGAGCCTTGGTCTGTGACACACACTGGCCAGAAGTTGGGGTCACCTCCTGCACACCCCAGCCCTCCTCCCACCAGGGCAAGTGCAGGGTTGGGGCCACCAGCCTTCCACAGGGGGCAGGACCGGGCAGGGCTATTCTGGGCACATGAAGCATGCAAGGGATGGACATGAAGACCTTGGGGTTCAGGAAGGGCCAGGGCCAGGGCCAGCCCAGTGAGCTTCCACAGATGGGGCCCAGTGGAAAACTGGGGCCCCACCCTGGTGCTGAGCCCGGCTCCACTTCACATTACGGCCCTCCTGGGCCTCAATCCGCTCTAGGCCAGGGGGTGGCCACAGGCTCCACCACAGGTCACTGCCACAATCCCCTGGGCACAGACACACAGACCCCAGCGAGGTCATTCCTGCCACCCCTGTGCCCCACCACACCTGCTGTCGCCCCACTGGAGCCTCCCTTTCCCCAACACCCACGGCCGGCACGCCCACCCCAGCCCATCACCCTCCCATGCTGAGAACCATCTCTGCCACATATGGGGTCCCAGCAGCCCACAGCATCTGCCCACCCAACCAGGCGCAGGGCCTGGAGCGGCAGCCCAAGAGGGAACACAACGCCAGGCTGCCTTGGGATGGCCCATGGCACACGGGTGCTCAGAGCCACGGTTTCCCCACCATGACACATGGAGGCGGGACTGGTGCCATGGGCTGTCACATGCTGTAACCTGCAGCAGGCTCAGCTTGCACCACACAGCATGGGGAGAACTCTGTGGGTGGGGCACCCTGAGCAACCTGGGGTACCAGCAGTACCTTTGCTCCCTGCCCACTGTCCCAGCCCATCCTGACAAACAAAAACAGCCCGAGGCTTCCAAATGCTCACAGTGGCAGAGTGGCCAGCATCCCGTGGGACAGAGCGCACTGTGGTGCCCAGGCACCCTTCTCCCCCAGGTCAGACGGTGCCCTGTGCCCCCTGCACTGCCAGCACATCCCCAGGGGCCCACACTGCGCCGGACAGCTGCTGGCCTAGCTGACCTGGCCTACCCCAAGCAGACAGGGCCACCAGGAGACAGGGTGGCTGCACTGTGCTCCAGGCTGGGGCACTCTGGCCGGGCGGGGCAGATGTGAGCAGGACAGCAGCTGACGCCTATCGGCGCTAACTTCCTTCCAGAGTCCATGCACGTGAGATAAGCATGTGGCGACTGTGCCTGTGTGATGACTGGGAGGTGGCCCTCCAGCATGATCCCCCATGGCCTCACGCCTAGAAACCTACCCTAGACCCTTTCAACAAACTTACAAAATAAGTTTTCTGAAAACTATATTTTTGCCACAAAGAAAAACACATTCCCCGTAGGGCCAGCATGTGCCATCCACATGCACACTGTGTGAGACCTGCATGCGCGGCTCGCACCAAGCTCCCTGCGGCAAGAGGGCGCTCGTGACTGCTCCAGGGCTCTGCCCGGGTGCTGCCTGTCGCAGAGCAATCGTCAGCCACCAGCGCTGCGCCTGTCTGAACACGGGAGGCCCCACTTGGCTCCCCGGCTGCCCTCCCCGGGTGGCCGTGAGCTCCAGCACTACCCACCGCCATGCCCTCCACTTGTTCTCAAGGCTGCCGGCACCGCCTCCAGCACCCAGCTTGCGCTGCATGCACGGCCCTGTGTACTGCAGTAAACAGGATCAATGCTCCGTAGACATCATATCAGGAGAAGGCCCAGCTCTTGGGATCTCTGGCAGATGTACTGACTCCCTTCGGCTTCTCCGAGCCCCAAAGCAGCCGAACTCAGAGGGCCTGTGGCCTCAAGAGTACCTCCACGGCCACTGGCAACACCACCCAGCACCAGCTGACCAGCTGTCCCATTTCATAGGAACCCGGACTCCCAGACCTCCAAGCAGGGCCACAAACAGAGTCCTTGACCCCACTCACAACCCTGAACCCATTCAGGGCTACACAGCAGAATGCTGGTGGGCCTGGGGGCTGCTCCTTGGGTTCCCAGGGGGCCCAGACATGGAGCACCACGGCTGGTGTGGCCTCCTCCAGCCTCTCAGGCTGTGCCTTCTCCCCGCTGGAGCTGCGGGCCAGCGGGCACCCACCCAAGAGGGCTTCACAGTTGCTGTAAGAAATCATCTCCACTGTCCTACAGAAGCTGCCACAGACACTGCAGAAGGGAAGTGGGTGTGGCCTACGTTCTAATAAAATTTTATTTATTTATTTATTTATTTTATTTTTGGCGGTACTGGGGATTGAACTCATGGCCTTGAACTTGCCAGGCAAGCACTTATTCTACTGAGCTATCTCCCCAGCCCTAAAACTTTATTTACAAAAGCAGCTATAGTCAGCCAAGCCCTGGCCTAGCAAGTTAGACTATCAATCCAGTGGCTAACAACTGGCACAAGTTATTAAACAACAGACTACATAAACGTTATGGCACAAAGATGAAAGGGTTTACTTCTTTGTGGGTGCTGGGATACCACGAAAAACAAAGTGCAACCGTGAGCTACCATCAGGTACACGAGTGAAGCGCACACCTGTAATCGCTCATGGGAAACTGAGGCAGGAGGATCACGGGTTTGAGGCCAGCCTGGGCTACATAACAAGACCTTGTCTCAAAATAGGGGATGAAATGGCCTGGGGGTGCAGCTCAGGGGTAGTGTGCCTGTCCAGAAACCTGGTATGCAACACTCCAGCATCACGGTAAAAAAATAAAAGAAAGCCTGAGGGCCAGCCAGGGAAAAGGGCCTCAACAGCAGGTCCCACCCTCAGCTGGCAACAGTCTGCACCCAGCCTGGCACCCAGGAGCTATGCATGCTGCGGGTCACAAAGCCCTCCTGGACTCCCTGAGTAGGTGGCCCACAGACCCTGTCAGGTATCTGCCACCTGAGGAATGCTCCTTGGCGGCAGGGATGCAGGCAGATCCTGTACTATCGGGCAGTGTCCACAGCAGCCCAGAAGTGGGGACAGAGCAAGAAGCAGGTGGCCCAGACCTACAAGACACGTGGATGGAGCTTGACACTGTGTTGCTGAGCTAGAGATGCCTGACAGGGCCACACTGTGTGTGACCCAGCAACAGCACGGGTCCAGCCTGGGAAACCACCAAGACAGGATGCAGGTCAGCAGCTGCTGGGGCTGGGGTGGGCTGGCTTGTGGAGATGGGGCCTCTGGGGTGGACATGCTCTGGAGCCTAGAGGTGAAGGCTGCATGACCTGGGGCAGTGCCAGCACCAGAGTGCCAGGCTGCACTGTTTTGTTCTGCAGAGCCACCATCTCAATATTCGCAAACATGAAAAGGGCTGTGCTGGACCCTTAGGGCTCGCTTGGGGAGCGCACAGAACGCACCTGGGGACGCATGGTAGGGATGCCCCCAGACAGAGCACGGGACACAATGTGGCCCTCAGCCTGCAGACCCTGGGGACACAGCCCTCATGGGATAGGCACTGTGGGCCACACACACAGGTCCCTGTGGCCACACCCCAGGGCCACCTTCTCCAAAAGCAAGGTGATCCACCCAAAACTATGACTGCCACGTTTAGGTCATGGGGAAATGTGGGCTTGGCTCCAAAAACTGAGGTACATGAAGGAAAACAGGCCGCTGGGCAATGCGAGTGTCACCTTGGCCCTCCGGTTTGCTTGGGGGGGGGGGGGGCGCGTCTGACAGTGTTGCCCAGGGTGGCTCAGGCGCCTGACCTCCGGGCACTCTCCTGTCTCCACCTCATGAGTAGCAGGAACCAAGCTGTGCGCCATCGTAGCTGCTGCTCTCAACCCAGGGATGGAGCCCCTGCCCTGCCAGCCCTGTCTACAAGGCCTCAGGAAGTTGACAACCTGCTTGGGCTGAGCATGAACTTGTGATCCTCCTGCCTCAGCTCCCAATTTCTCACACAGCTCCTCCTGTTCCCTGCTGAGACACTACCATGGGCCTCCATCTGTAAGATAGGGGAGAAACACCTCCTTGGGTGTGAGACTGAGCACCCGTTCTCAGTAAGGAGAAAGGCCAGTCCAGGGCAGGGTAACCTCTGCCCTGTCCTGGAGAAGCTCCGGTCACTCCCCTGGCCCTCCTCAAGGCACCACCCAAGCCAGGCAGAGTGTCACACACTCATCACACCAGCTACTCGGGAGGCTAATGCAGGAGGGTGATGCAGAAGGGTCTAAGTCCTGGGGCAGGCTGGGAAACTTAGTAAGCATCTGTCTCAGCTCAAACAACAAAAGGGCTGGGATGTGGCTCAGTGGGCTGGCTGGCGTGCATGCGTCTCTGGGTGTCATCCCGTGTGGCCAAAAAAAAAAGGTACAACCCCAAACTCTCACTCTTCATCGTGCATGTCACCACCAGTGCTTGTCACTGTCTTCTTGCCATGCTCAGAGCACAGTGTGGGGTGGGGCCCTTCACTCTGCAGGAAAGGCAGAGAGCCATCTTCCCCCTGCGCCAGGCAGCATCCAGGGGTGCTAGGCACACTCTGCGCTGGCTTGGGAAGGTCCACAGCAGCCGCCACAAGTGACCACAGACAGGTGGGAGCAAAGTGACCACAGGCACCACCTACAGGAGGTGGAAGTGTGACACAGGCACACCATGCGCTCCTGACCTTCCCTTCCCTGCGCTCCTGCAGCCAGCATCTCCTCCTCAGGGGGACATGACAGCTGGATGAGGCCACTCCACATTCAATCCCAACCCCAGCTACACCCACAGAAGCCCCTCTCCAAACAGGGCCTGTTCCATCCCAGGCGTGACAAAAGCCTTCTCAGCCAACCCAGGCCAAGGCAGGGGCTGCACTCACAGAGCAGGCTGTGGTCCTGAGACGGTGCCCAGGGATGCCTGTGTGGCTGCCGAGGCCACAGATGGCCCAGGCAGTGGCAGCAGCCGGCCTGGAGGCGACAGTGCCAGTGCCGGGACGGAGGCCAGCATGGGGGCAGCCTCCGCACTCAGTCACCCGCGCCCTGACAGGGCTGTGCTGTGGCCTGGGCCTGCTTCATAGGAGGCGCCAACCACGGGAAGACTCTTCAACAGAGCCACCAGTCACAGGAAGCCTCCGCCAGGGCACCGCGGCTCTTGTTATTTGCTATGTTTGGTGACAAGGTCTTATTGTGCTATGTCGTCCATGCTGATTCTAAACATCTGAGCTCAAGTGACCATCTTGCCACAGCCTCCCAGGTACCCAGGACCTCGGGTGTGTGCCACTGCGCCCAGCTGGCCAGAGCCTCTCACCAGCCCACCTGCTCAATGGCCCATCCATGAGAGATGCTGTGTCCTGAGCCCCAGCTGGCAGGGCACAGACCCCAGCCCTTCTCTCCCATCTGGAGGCTCTGCTGACAGAACGACACCAACATACACTCACCCCTGGGCACCCCCAGACCAGCTCATCACCCCTGGCCTGGATGCCGAGGCAACCACGCATCCCACATCCACTCCACTCACAGCCACAGCCACTTCCTAGGGGAAGGGACAGCCACCAAGCAGGGCCACTCCTCAGCACTGAGCCACAAACAGAGATCCGCGTCCACCAGACACAGGACACAGCTGGACACAGCAACACCCCCCCCCCATCCCAGCCATTCGGAAGGCTGAGGCTGGCCTGGGCAACTTGGTGAGACCCTACCCCAAAACGAAACTGGACACGGGTTGCCAATTTTCCCCAAAAAAACAGATTCCAATATCTATGGCAGCACGATTCCTGGCATCAAGAAGGTGGAAATCACCCAAGAGTCCAAGCGCAGGTGACAGAAGAGCAGGACAGCCCATGCGACAGGAGCGCGCTGCGGTCTGGAGGCGGCAAGGAGCGGCAGCAGCGACCACATAACAGTATGAGTGCTTTTCTTTCTCTTTCATCTTTTGAGACAGGGTCTCCCTCCGCAGCTCAGGACAGCCTTGAGCTCACTCTGTCGCCCAGGCTGGTCTGGATCCTCCCCTGCCTCAGCCTCCTGCTGCCAGGACGGCAGGCGTGTGGCCCACATCCAGGGCTCGAACTGAACGAACACCTGAAGACCACGGTGATGGGTGTGACTCAGTGTCTGTCTTTACCTCCAAACATTTTAAAAAGAAATAAAACGTCGATATAGGTTATGACATGAATGGACCTCAAAAACATGCCCCGGGTGACAAGCTAGACGCAAAGGTCACATGGTATGTGACTGAATTGATACAAAACACCCTGAACAGGGGAATCCAGACAGAAAGCCGATTAGCAGGCTGTCAGGTCAGGGGCTGGGGGAGGGGACGGGGTCTCCTTGGAAGGGGGAAGAAATTTCAAAGCCACTACTGACAGCTCTCAGCTGCGTGTATAACACCCCACCAAAGGTGAGGGTCCAGGAACCCTAGAGACCCCAAAGCCAGCAGGTTGCAAGCCCTTGTAAGTGCAGGCAGCCTCCCAAATGCACGCTTAACACAGAGAGGAGGGGGATGAACCCATGGCTGTACATCCCCAGCCCTTTTGTTAAAATTTGAAGACAGGCTCTTTAAAAATATATATATTTTATTTATTTACATATTTATTTATTTATTCTGTACAAGGTCTCGCTACACAGCTCAGACTCAGTGAGCCTCCTGTCTCAGCCTCCCCAGCGCTGGGATTATAGGCATGTACCACCTTGCCCAGTTTTGGTGGCCAGCTCAGCACAGGGCGCATGGCATCAGTATGGGACCTCGAACCCGGGTCCTTGCACTTTTCAGGCAGGCACTTAGACCACCGAGCTATTTCCCTGGCCTAAAGACAGGGTCTTGCTGAGTTGCAAAGTTGCCCAGGCTGGACTCAAAACTTTCTATCCTCTTGCCTCAGCCTCCAGAGGCTGGAGTGACAAGTGTGTACCGTCACACCCAGCTCAGGTACAATTTTTATTTTTCAAAGACTTCTGATCTACTGTCAGTTGGACCTAAGGTGCAGGGACCACAGGAGGCAGCAGCTCCTCCCTCCCTTGCTGATGGTACCCGCCCAGCCCAGGCATGCTTCAGGCTGTTACCTCTCTCGCTCCTGTTTCCCCCAAGACCACACCAGCTCAACATGCCCCTAACCTTATGTGGCCTGTGCACCTCTGTCCCGACACCCAACACCCTCTCAGGTGCAAAAAGTGTCACTAAGTGAATGGCTGGCCTGTCTTAATTTTACAGGGCTGGGTTCTGAGGCCCAGGGAGGTTAAAAAACCTGTCTGGTGTCATGCAGCACAGGGCCACAGCACCCCCAGCACAGCAGGCAGCCTCCCCATGGAGGACCCAGGCACCTGTGGTAAAGGACTGCTGTCCCCAGACATTCCCAGCAGAGAGCCTGAGCAACAGCTATGCCTCTCCTGTCTACAGGTGCAAGCACCCTGGCGTCCAAGCAGGGACAGGTGCCGGCCACAGCAGGCCACCAGCCTGGGCGTGAGCCTGCTCATGCTGGTCCTAGCCGGCCCACAGTGGCACAGGGCAGGGTACAGAGCCTAACTCTAGAGCGCTGCAGGGTTGCTGACTGCCAGAAGTGTCACGGCCTCAGGGCCCAGACAGGGGGCAAGGACCCTTCAGGTGACACCAGCTGCCACCATTTACAATGACAAATAATGCCCTCAGATGCAAACAAATGTCCCCTGCAGAGCAGCTATGGAATTGACTCCTTGAAAGCCCAGCTGTTTCTATGTCCAGAACACGTTCACCTCGCCTCAGGGTCGGTGGCTCCCAACCAGGTAAACAGGAGGCAACAGACAGTGGGAGGGAGGAGATGAGGAACTGAGGCCAGGGCTGGGAGAACCGCACCTGCAAATGCATTGACCATTGAGCAAACCACAAATGGGATACACAGTCATCCAAGGAATACTACTCAGCCATGAAAAGGAACGAGAAACTGACACACTGCTCCAATGCACATGTACCTAAAACACACGATGCTGAGTGACAGCAGCCAACCACACAGACACACAGGGTGTGAACTCTCAGACACAGGGACTGGAAGCAGATCGGGGGCCGCTAGGGTCAGGGATGGAAGTGGAAGGACCTCTCTCTGTGTGCTGGAGCAGGAGTAGAGGTGGCCCTGGCACATTCAAGGCAGTGCCTGGCCAACAGTGAGCACATGGACAGATGTGGGCTAAACAAACCCAAAGAATAAAGAAGACACACTTCCTAGGTTAATGAGTGACTGATTATAAAATAATATGATCCAAAAATTCTATCTGAGGAAGCAGATGGTAGTGAACAACCCCCACGCACACCTTTCCGGAGTGCCCAGGGGGCGCGACTGGGTCCCACCAAGAGCAAGGGAGGAAACCAGGATAGCAAAGCTGCAGGGCCCGGAGCAGCCAGGCTCTGGGCTCAATCCCAGCCAGGCCTGGCTCCAGCCATGCAGCTTCCAGGTGACACTGCAGGGTACCTGCTCAGACCGCCAGGAGCCTGGCAGAGCCCAGCCTGCCCCGCAGGCCCAGTGTGCTGAGCCAGCCGAGCAGCTGAGGCAAACCCATCCCCCGCTCTGGCCCACATGTGGCCAACTGTCCCCATCCCACTGGCAGGACCATCACAGGCCCCCCCTTCTGCCCAGGGATGGGACAACTGTCCCCTCTCCAAGGTCCAGGACTCCACACCTTCTTGAATGCTCTCCAGATCCCCACGGCGGCAGCAGCTGAGCTCATTTCAAGTGTCCCAGAGAGAGGGTCACCTGTCCCACCCCAGGTCTGCCCCTGCCACAGCACCCGAGCAGGACAGAGATGACAACTATGCAGACGCCATTCTCCCTGAGGAGGCAGTGATGCGGGGGCAGTTGCTCCCCTCTGGTCCCAACATGTGGGGACGCCTGTCCCTCCCAGGTCCCTCCCTAGTGGCAATGATGAGGAAGCCCTAGTCCTGCCTGGGTACCCATGATGGGGAAGCGCCTGCACCCCAACTCCCAGCTCACAGTTCTGCTTGCCAACAGCACTCAGCTGCTACACCCCAGTGCCAGCCGTTGTGACTCCCAGGTAGCAAGAGCGTGGGGGTACCTGTCCCCTGCTGAAGTCCTGACACGGGACACTGCCCCTCGGGGTAGTAACAACGCGGGGCGGCTGTTCCCCTCAGGTAACGGCGAAACAGGGACACCTGTTCTCTCCCGGTAGTAACGGTGCGATGACCACGACAGGGTGGCACCTGTCCTGCCCGAGTAGCAATACTAAGGAGCACCTGCCCGCCCAGGTAGCGATGCTGCGGGACCGCACCGCCCACGACTGTCGCTGGGACGCGGTGGGGGACACCCGTCCCCGTGGGCTGCGCAGGCCCCGCCCGCGCAGGCCCCGCCCCCGCCGCGCCCCGCCCCCGCCGCGCGCCCCCAGCCCGTGCACGCGCCAGACACGCGCCCCCTCCCAGCGCCCTCCTGGCCGGGTCGGCGCCAGCAGCCTCCTTACCCGCGCGGCCCGCGTCAGGCTCAGGTCTTTCATGACCTCCTCGAAGGCCGCCGTCTCCTCCGCCTGCTTCTGATTGTGCAGCGCGATCTTCTCGCTGAATTTCCGCGGATTGTTCGAAGTCGCCATCTTCTCGCCGCCGCCTCCTCCTCCTCCTCCTCCTCCTCCACCACCTCTTCTCCCCCCCACTCGCCCAAGCCACCGCGCAGGCGTCGGCCGGGCCCACGAGCGGCCAGCAGAGCGCAGGCGTACCAGCGGGTATGAGCGGGGCGCAGGCGCACCGCAGCGGCGCGCGGCAGGGGCCGAGGGCGCATGCGCGCGCCTGGGGGCGGGGCAGGGCGCCCGGGGGAGGGGGCGGGGGAGTGGGAAGAGTGGGAACTTGGGCGCGGGCGCACTGGTGACAGCGGCCGCTTGGGTGATAACAAAATTAGCGAAGAGGCTGTGGTGCTCAAGCCATCAAGAGGGAGGTATTCTAAACCATGTCCTCCCAATTCACAAAGGCGAACCAGGCATACCCCACGGACAGGCAGCAAACTCCCCGAGGCTGAGTCTGGGCGCGGACCCGGAGCTGTGGCTACAGTTCGGGACTTCGACCATTCACAGACGTGTGCATTCGTTCAAATTCATTTCGTTCCCTGCACGTGTGCGAAGCGCCTACTGTGTTCCGAGCAAACTGGGGTGCGCATGAACAAGCAGACGCGGTCCCGTTCTTTCAGGATGCGCAGTGAGGGAGGGGAAGGCAACACCCACGAGTGACCAAGAAGACCACTGCTGGGCGGCTTGAGAACGACACGAGGACCACCAAGGTCAGGAAAGCAGGGGCCCTCGGCCTCAGCCCTGACCCATGCACGCTCTGCAGAATCACCTCTCACACCTTCCTTTTTCTTCCCCCTCACATACTTCAGCCCTGAGGACTGGAAATATGGAGGCTCAGCCTCCTCACTGCGCGCTTCCCCAGCTGCGGTCTTGAGCTAGGATTTCTGCCTTGCCGTGGGGTGCCAACAGAAGGACCCAGGGATCCCACCCACGGCCGCCAGTGCCGGGGGCGGAGTCTCCCCGCAGCACGGAGAGAACCTTTAGCTATATGCCAGCAAGCGAGGGACCCCAGCCACCAATGAGAAGAACCAGATTCCGGGGTGGAATTGCAGAGTGGGAGGCAAGAAAGGCTGCAGGGGAAGATGGGGATGGGGGTGGGGTCTCCAGATTCGTTTTATCCTAGAGTTGGGAACTGTGGAGGCATGCTGACAGAGATTATACGGGACACCAATTTTTTCCAAGCATGCTTTTACTCACGTTTTACGAGCTTAATAAAATGTGCATATTAAATACATGTGCATACACAGATTTTCATTTGGAGTGGCTTGGGCATTTGCCACTGCCCTATTTTAGGTTTTTTTTATTCATATGGCTTCCAGCATTTTCATGTACTTCTTTATTACCTAATAAGTATCTTCCCTGCCCCACCCTTTCTAGTGTCAAGAGCCATCCTTCCGAGACTTTCAATACCTGAGACGTGGACCAAACTAGCCTGAAGTGGAAGGACCCCGCCCTAAATGAAAGGCTTGGCCAATCACCGCAGCCCAATGCTAACCCCCCCATTGTGATTGGCTCGAACCAGGCACGTGATCTAGTTCCCCCAATGAGATGCAATTCTGGAACTTTTGTTTGAACCGTGGGAAAGAGAAGACCCTTTCTTTGGCCATCTAGTTTATAAAGACTGGTAGGAGTCTGCCACTGCTCGAGTTCGCCACGTGAAGAAGAGGGTCTCACAGAAAACATCTGAGCCAAAAGGTAGCAAGGCCTGGGCAATTTAGCGAGACCTCATCTCAAAATAAAAATCAAAAATAAACCAAGCGGGGCCGGGGAGATGGCCCAGTGGAATAAGCGCTTCCCTGGCAAGCACAAGGACCTGAGTTCAATCCCCGGTTCCGCAAAAAAAAAAAAAAAAAAGTTAAAAAAATAAAAAAAAATAAACCAAGCATGGTGGCACACAGCGGGCATATCACCATTCAGGAGGCTGAGGCAGGAGGATCTCAAGTTTGAGCCTACCTTTGACAACTTAGTGACTTCATGAGACACTGTCTCGAAATAAAATTTTTTAAAAAATGGAGAAGGGGAAACTGGAGACATAGCTCAGTGTGAAGGCCTTGGATTCGATGCCCAGCACAGCAAAAATAAATGAGTAAGTGTTGGGGATGTAGCTCAGTGGTAGACCACTTATCAAGCACTTGCCTAGCCTCATCATAATAGTACAAAAAGAAAAAAAACGGCAGCAGACATTATCTGAGCCCCCCTATCAATCTGTTTCTCCAGCTCTTCACCCCTGCCTGCCCTTTACATTATGAGCTGGAAGTATACTCCCTTGTTGTGTAAGTTTAGTTAGCATCCCCTTCCTGACCCTGGCGCTGAGTCTACAGCTCCTGTGCGTCAAGGGTGAGGCTGAGTGCTCTGCATCTGGCCACCCCAAGGTCATAGAGGACACAGGACAGCAACAAAGACAGCGGCTGCTGAGAGCAAGGTAAGCAAGTCTGGGAGCCGGGACTGGACCTGAGCCTGACCGCAGGCAGAGCGTGGCTCCTGACCCACGCCGGTGTCCACATGGTTTAAATGCAGTTAGTGTGTGGCAACCGCCCAGCCCATGCAAAGTGCCTGGCTGGCTGACGAGCTGGTACATGCCTGTAATCCCAGCTAATCTGGTGGCTGAGGCAGGAGGATCGCCAAGTTCAAGATGAGCCTTGCCAATTTAGCAAGAAAGACCCTCTCACAAGAAGGAGGAAAGGCTGAAGAACCCCTCCTGCACCCCTTTCACCCTACTGGGTCCCCAGAACCTGAGTGATCAGTGGGAGCACCAGCCTGCTCGCTGCATGATGCCAGGACACGGACCCAGGCCAGGGGAGGAGGGCAACAGGGTCAGAGCCTAGGCCCAGGGTTCCCACTTCCCCTCCGTGCTCCCTGCCTCCCTTCTTCCTTTCCCCTCACAGCAAGTCACCGCTGCTCACAGGGGCACAGACCTGCCTGAGGTTTCTGGGGGGACCCCCTTCTGCCACCCCCCACCACCACTCCCTGCAGATCTCCAAGTGCTGTCTCCTCTGCATCCTCTGACGCGCCCCCGCGGCACCTTGTCAGTGACTAGGCTTCTCCACAGGACCTGGCCTCCAGCAGCACCTCCCCCATCCCGGGAGCACTGTGCTCTCCGGGCCCTGGGCTCCTCCCTGCAGACTGAGTTCAAAGGCTGGCAGTATCTCCCTCTCCTTTTCCCTCTCCCCTAAAGCATCTGAGAACCTGGGGGTGCCTTTTGTGCCCACCTGAGCTCGTTCTGTTTCCTCAGACACAGCACAGAAATGTTCCCTGAGAGCTGGAGAAACTCCTGCTCATCCCTTAAAGCCCATCGCAAATGTTCCCGTCTCCCAGACCAATCCGGTATCCACGGAGAGCCAGGTCCTTCTGCCTGGGCTCACTCTCTCTAGGTCACTCTCTGGCTGGCCCTGATCCCAGAGGGCTAGGCAGGGCCAAGTGCTAATGTCTCCCTCAAGTTACAGTGCATCTTGCACACCACAGCCAGGTCTGCTTGTAGCTTTGTAGCCCCGCCTGGCTCATCTGTTACCTGCCAGCTTCCCTAGCAGCACCGCCCTTCTGTGGCTCCCCCCTCACTGTGCCTTGCCCGGGACCGTTGCACGGCCCACCCCGCTCCCCAGACTGCCCTTTGCCCTGTCTGTGTGCACACCTCCCGCAAGCCTCTGAGGCACCTTATGGAGAGGCCGCAACTCAGGAGAGTGCCCATGTGGGCCAGGCCTCAGCCAGGGTGCTCCTAGGGCCCACCGGCCTCTGCCAGCAAGTGTAGCGAATGGCACTTGTTGGGGCGGGCTGCCAGGAGGACTAAACATAACCTTGTATGCAGCATGCAGCTTGGCAGCCAAGAGAAGATGCTAATTTCATGCTGCTTCCCAGTTCTTATGAGGGACTTAGGTGTCTTGAGGTACCTGCATGATATGGAGGCGAATTCGGACTGTCCAGGCTGCAGACACAGAAGCATCCCCTGCTCAGAGCTCTTACCACTTCCAGCCCCCAGCAGAAACAAGAACAAGGCCAGCATTGTGGTGCACACCTGAAATCCCAGGGCTCTGGGAGGCTGAGTTGGCCGGGTTGGAAGTTGGAGGCCATCCTGGGCAACTTATGAAGACCCTGTCTCAAAATGTAAAAGAAAAAAGTTGGGAGTCGGTGCAGTGCATGGTAATCCCAGCACTGCAGAGGCTGAGGCAGGAGGGTCGAGGCCAGCCTGAACTGCATAGCCAGACACTGTCTCAAGGAAAAAGAAATACAACAGAAAAGACGGGGGGAAGGGGGAGTTTGCAGCTCAGCAGTAGAATGCTTGCCTAGCAAGCTGGAGGCCCCTGGTTCAGTCCTCTGCAGAAAAAAAAAAAAAAAAGGAAAAAAAGACTGGGGCTGTGGCTAGGTGTGAAGGCCCTGGGCTCCATCCCTATCATCCACACCAAGTGCAGACATGAAGCCCATGCCTGGTGGACAGGCAGAGAGCACGAGGGCCCCATGGGGTAGGTGAGCCAGGATGGGCTCAGGTTGCCCCTGAAGACAGCCAGCAGTGACTTAGGGCCATCTGGGCCCTGTTCCCGATAACACCCACAATTCCATGCATGTCCTAAAAGCCAGCTGAGCCCAGCAGGCTCCCCAACCTAGGTCCCTCCTCTGATGTCCCAAGTCCAGGATGCCTAGGGCCCCACCTACCTGATGGAGAAGTCAAGCTGGATTTATCTTTTTTTTTTTTTTTTTTCCTTTTTGATGCAGGGTCTCACTATGCAGAGCTCAGGCTGGCCTTGTGCTCACTTTGTTGTGCAGGCTGGTCTTGAACTCTCAGCCACTCTCCTGCCTTCTTTTTCCTTTTCCAGCACTGAGGATCGAGGGACTCATGAGTGCTTGGCAGGTGTTCAACCACTGAGCCCACCCAGCCTTTTCACTTTTTTTTTTTTTTTTTTTTTTGGTGATGCTAGGGATCCAACTCAGGACCTTGCACTTGCCAGGCTTTCACTCATGTACGGACTGGATCTCACTAAGTTGCCCAGGCTGCCTTGAACTTGCCACCCTTCTGCCTCAGCCTCCCGAGTAGCTAGGAGCACAGGCATGTGCCTCCTGGTCAGTGCTGACAACTACTGTTTTCCATGTGTAGTTGCAACTTTCCTGCCACCTCTGTGAGATGCCAGTTTCTTAGCACGTGCTTGGGCTACTTACATTGATGCTTGCTGCTTGCAAATAAAAACCCTGACTCAGATACAGTGGAAAGACTCCAGCTTGTTGATCATAACTGAAGCATTCGGGTGCGAGTGTCGGGGCAGGCACTGTGATCTCTCATCACAAGGAGTCTGGAGGGCAGGGGCCAGGATGCAGCTGGCATGCTTTTTGAGTTCAGGGATCTAAGAAAAGAATATATTTCTTCTTCCCTTAACTTGCTCTTCATGGCCACAAGATGGCTGCAGAAGCTCCTGGCATCATCTCCACAGAGGAAGCAGTAAGCGAGAGAAGGAACAAGGCCTCTCCCTGTCTAGAACAGCCAGCCCCTTAAAGCTTGCTGGCCTGAGCTGGGAAACACGGCCAGATGGAAAGCCACCCCAGTGGAAGACCCAGCCAACAAAGGCTCAAGGGAACCTTAAATCTGCCCCCAAGGCTCAGCACAATATTGCTGGCACCAAGTCAGGTTCTGAGGGTAGCTGGGGCATGGGTGGGGGCCCAGCTGGGTCTCCTCCTGCCTGGAGCCAGCACCCAGATGGTGCCCCGGGGTGTGCTGGCTTTCTGCTCTTGCCTGCTCAACCAGGATCTTTGGTGCCACCCGCTCCAGCGCAGTGCCCAGCCTGGGCAGGCTCAGTCGAGGCTCCCGTGCGAGGCGTGAGAGCCAGGACTTGGCGCCAACGACTGGGCGGAAGCCACCCTAGCGACTCTCCGGAGCCCCCCCGCACCCCCTCGCTGGCTTCAAGGCCCCAGAGTCGCTCTAGGCCCCTCTCGGGATGGCGTTTTCCCACAGCCGGAGCCCAGGTGCGGAGGAAGGCTCCACAGGAGCAGGGCCAGGCCTGGCGGAGAGGCTCGGCCGCAGGAAGCAGCAACCCCAGGGAGGTGCGGGCTCCAGGCCCCTGGGAGGCTCGGGCCAGCAGCACGAGGGCTTGTGCGCACACGCGTGTGAGTGAGCAGATATGTGACCCACTGCTGTGTACACAAGTGAGCAGGGGTGCTGGCACGCACACCCACACACACAGGTGTGCTCCTGAGCGTGCGCGCGCAGGCCTGTTCCCCCTTTCTCGGAAGCACACAGACCTTCACAAAGTGAACGTTCAAGCCAGTTTCTGCTAAATTAAAAACAGCTTTTGCGTGTTTAAAGTTTACAATACGAAAAATAATTTTCCTTTCTTCTGGGGGCGGGGCGGGGGCCGAGGACATTCCTTGGGCTGCTGTGTGGTTCTGCGCGGTCAGTGGCGCGACGCCCCCCACCCAGCCCACACCCCTGCCAGCTCATCGGGGACAAGATGTTCCAAGGTGTGAGCTGATTGGGGACTTGCAGCTGGCAGAGGCCCCTCTGCCCCCCTGGTGGGCCGAGCCTGCAGCAGGAAGCCTGCTTTTGGGGAGGGGGCAGCGTGTTGTGCTGAGGCCCAGGAAAGGACCCAGCTTTCCAAAGCCCGAATCCAAGCGCCCTGCAGTGCCCAATCAGGTCCCCACCAGGTGCTGCTTGGCCCAGATCTAGAGGCTGTCGGGCACTGACCCCTGGTGTGTGGGCCATACGGCTCTCACAGCAAGCAGACCGCCACTCTGGGGACTCCAGGAAGCACTCTTTGAGCCTGAGGGACACTGCTGACTATTCTGGAAAGGAGAGGCTGTGCCCGAGCTGAGGCCTGACACAGGACTGGAGCTGCTCCCCTGGCCCATGAGGCACTGGCCCCAGCCAGAGCCCGGCCTCACTCCGGGTACCACGTGAAGGGCCTGGCAGACGATGGCCCCAGCCCTGGGTAGCAGGAGCCCAGCCCCCAGCTCCTCTGTGGCGGGCAGAGGAGCCGCAGAGGCATGGAAGCCACCGCCAATCTGTGACCAATCAGCTGAGCCACCCAGGCTCAGCGCCGGCCGCTCCATTTTTCCACCATAACATTTTTATTAAATAAAAGGAGACATTAAGAGGCGATGTTGGCGGAGGCATGAGGTTAATCCTTTGCACGGTGCGCAGGCCGCGCAAACACGACATCCATCGTTTGTTAGCAGCAAGAAGACGCTTTAAGCTGCCCCCAGAGTACAGATCTCATTTTGAAGACAGCAGTGCTGCCTCCTTACAAAAACAGAAAGTAAAACAAAACAGAAAGGAGCAGTTTTGAGGTTTGGAGCTCAAAATGAATGTGGCTGCAGAAGCCACAGAGCCGTGAAGGGGAGACTTGCCCGCCCTGGGTTCCCAGCTGGCCTAGCTGATGGGCCCACCTGAGCTGGGGGCCTCAGGCACTTCCATCTGGGAACGGGATACAACAGGTGGGTACTGCATGCCTGCCCTCTGCGAGCGCTGGGACGCAGCTCAGGGCCAACTCAGGGTGAGGGCCAGGACAGGTGGTGTCCGGACGGGCAGGGAGGCAGACACAGCCCACACGGCCTGGCCCTCACGGCGCCTCATCCTGGCCATCCTCGTGCACACCACATGGTGGGGTGAGCTCATTCCAGAGCAGGGGCACCCAGGCGTGGGAAGGCCTGAGGACCTTACGTCGTAAAGCCAATGCAGGTAGGGAGAGCAGGAGTTGAGGAGAGCCCCTGACAGGGACCCTGAGGCGACCCCAGTGCCCACTGCCAGGACTCTAGGGGAACAAGGAGTCAAGCCCAGATCCAGCTGGCTGGGAGGGACGGGGGACCCAGAGCGGGGGACTCGTCCAGCCTGGGAGCGCCCAGGTCCTGCACCATTGGACGTGCGGCCCAGCAGGCTCCCAGGTCACCAGGGCTATCTCCTGGCCCCAGCGCGGGGCAGCAGGACGGGTGCACAGGCGATACCCGCGAAGGACTCGGGGAAGTGCAGGTCGCGCTCCCACTCATCCGTCTCCGTGTTGTATACCTGCACAATGCCCGTGACGTTGTTGAGGCGCCAGTTGTAGCCCCCGACAATGTAGATCTTCCGCTCCAGCAGGCAGCAGCCAGCCTCAGACTGGCCAGCCCGCATGGGCGTCACACTGGTCCACTGGTCTGTCTCAGGCACGTAGTACTCCACGGCCAGCACGTCGAAGCAGCGGTCCACATGGTCCATGCGGCCGCCCAGCGCATAGATGCGGCCTCCAGCGCCCACCATGGCATGCAGCACGCGCGGCTCGCTCATAGGGGCCTTGAACTCCCACTGGTCAGCCACAGGGTCGTAGCAGTGCAGTGCCTTCTTGTCTTCCACCGAGATGCCATAGCCCCCCGAGATGTAGAGGCGGCCCCCCGAGGAGGCGCCAGCGTGGCCCCAGGTGCGGCGCTTCAGCGAGCAGGCATAGCCCCACTCGTTGCGCCGCGGGCAGTAGCGCTCCACAGATGCCAGGCTGCCGGCGCGGTTGCGGCCCCCTGTGGCATACACCATGCCACACAGCACATTCAGCTGGAACTGGATACGGCTCTCCTGCATGGCCTGCAGCCGCAGCCAGCGGTTCAGGTGCGGGTCGTACCGGTAGCAGGCATCCACTGCACCCTCGCCACTGCGATACTGCAGGTGCTGGCCACCGGCCACATACACGAAGTTGTCCAACACAGCCACACAGGTGTGACTGCACCCCACCTCCATCTCCGTGAGCTCGCGGAAGTGGCGGGCACCGGGCTCGGGTAGCTGGTACACCTTGCTGCTGACAGAGCGGTCACTGTCTGTGTAGGGCGTGCCGCCAAAGGTGACCAGCGAGGGCACATCGGAGCGCACTGCGGTGCGTGGCGACTGCATCTCATGCTGCCGGAAGGGCAGCACCTGGTAGTTGAAGGCCTCCAGTAGGTACTGGCGGCACAGCACGTCCTCCACCATGATGTCCAGGGTCTGCACGCTATCCACCAGCTCCGAGGACTGCATGAGCGGGAAGCGGATGTGGCACAGCACATGGCTGGCACGTGGCCGCCGGGCTGGGTCGTGCTGCAGCCAGCGGACAGCAGCACGGAACAAGTCAATTTCAGCACAGCTCTGCAGCCGATTGCTCTGCAGGAAGAAGACCAGGCGCTCGAGTGGCAGGCGCAGGAAGTCCTCCTCCTCCGCGATCTGCAGGAAGTGGCGGAAGGTGAAGGTGTCCACTGACTCGCGCAGCGAGGCCAGGCTGAAGGTGGTGGCCATCTGGCCGATGTTGAGGCAGGTCTCCACACTCATGGCTGCCTTGAGGAACTCCTCGCACAGCTCCACCACCGGCAGCATCTGCAGGAACACGGCGGCGCCGAGCACGTCCTGCACGCAGTCCAGGTCCAGCGTCACCTCAGCGCTGTAGGCAAAGTCTATGATATGCCGCAGGCCGCGGGCCGACACACCCTTCAGCTCGATGATGTCCTGGCTTGCCTCCCGCATGCCGCCCGTGAACATGGCCCTGTGGGGTGGCAACATAGGCTGTGGGCAGGGGTGTAGCCCAGGGGTGCCAGGGAGCCAGACACAGCCTGGCCTGGTGCGCAAGAGAAACACAGACGGGGTGCAGTACTACAGCTGAACCAGGGCCCCCAGTGAACCACATCTGCAGCCCTTTTTGGTTTTTATTTTGAGACAGTCTCATTGAGTTGCCCAGGCTGGACTCAAACCTTGTGGTCCTCCTGCCTCAGCCTCCCCATGTTCTGGGATGACGGCATACACCATTGCAACTAGAAAGAAAGGAAGTTTTACTCCATCCCGGGGCGGCCTCCAGGAACAGACTTGCTGCTCACCCTCAACATGCACCTGGCCCAGGCCTGTCACTCGCCAGATGGCAGAGCCACAGGACGCACACCAGCAGTGTGCTTCCAGGTTCTGGAGCCCAGGGCTCCCCTCTGCGTCTCCTACTTACCACTGGACACAAGGCCTCCACTTCACTGGCCTGGGTCTCTGCGGCCACAGGGATAGGGAGGACACACACCCCAGGAATACCCAGGTGTCCCACACTGCTCTGCTGTGGGAGGCAGCAGGGAGGCTCAAGGTCCAGGCTGTGGCTCCCAGGGACCTGGAGGGAACCCAGCAGGGGGCCCTTCCCACAGTGTGGCTGGTGCTCACACCAAGTTTTGCATTTTTGTTTTTGTTTTTGAACCCACAGCCATCACACTAAACTCCATCCCCAGGCCTTACTTTTTATTTTAAGGCAAAATCTTGCTAAGCCACTAAATTGTCCAGGGCTGGGCTTAAACTTGCAGTCCTCCTGCCTCAGCCTCCCAGAGTGCTGCGATGTGGCCATGCACCACCATACCTGCCCAAGCTCACACTGATGCTTCCTGCAATGGGGCACCACATGTCTTGCCTCAGTGGTACCTGGCTCAGGGACATAGTGGGAGGACATCTCTGAGGATGCCGTAGGCGCCCCCATCCTGCCCCTGCCTGTCGCCCCTTGTCCTTGGGTGCTATGATGAAGACAGGCAGTGGGCCATGGGCGACAGAGAGAGCTTTGCCTTTTAAGGTCTCGCGGGCTGCAGTGCCAGCACGGGGGAGCCTTTAAAGGGCATTGCTGGCTGGCTGGCCCACCCGTCCCCAAATCTGAAATAAAAATAGCAGCGCCCCAGTTGGCTTGGGTGCTGCAACGCCCCAAAACAACCTCACAAAGCCCACAGGGCGGGTAGCCAGGCCTGGAGGCATGGTCAGCCGGTCACCAAAGGAGGGTGCCATTGCTCCCGTGCCATGGCAACCCCAGCTCCAGGTATCCCTCACTTCTAGCCCAGCCACTGCACAGGACAGATGGACAGACCCATAGACTCACCAAGGCTGTGGCCACCATGCAAGGAATGGGGACAGAGCCCAGCGCACAGGCATTGGCAAGACCCAGGTCACTGCAGTTCTCAGGCCCCCCTCCCCTTTGGCTGGTCTGCTGTAGGCACCCTGATGTAGATGCCAGGCTGCATCCCCAAGGCTGAGACCACTGCCTGGCATACAGTAGGCATGAAATACAGACTCTGGGAGGCTGAGGCAGGAGGGTCACAAGCTCAAGCTGAGACTGGACAACTTAGCAATTAGTAAGACCTCATCTCAAAATAAAAAATAGGACTGCAGATACAGCTCAGTGCAAAGGCTGAGTTCAATCCATACTATGGCTTAAAAAAAGAGAAAGAGCTGGTCAGATAGCTCAGTGTACTAAGTACCTGCTTAAGCAAGCGCAGGGACTGGGTTTTAGTGCCCAGCACCATGTGCTGCACCAGCCCTGCCCCCAGATGTACTGAGCAGGCCACTGAGATCAGGGGTGGTGGCACACACCTGTAATCCCAGCACGGGGGAGGCTGAAACAGGAGGATCACTACGAGTCCGAGCCGCATAATGAGACCCTGTACCAAATACATTAAAAAAATGACAATTAAAAGAAAAAGATTTCAAGGGACAGTCCTACAGCGCCCACCGCTGTGCCCAGAGCCAGGGCTGCCCATCAGGTACCTGAGTAGCTGTCTGCCCGGCACTTCTGCCCCTCTGTGACAACTGAGAACTCAGCAGGTCCACCAGCCCGGAGGAGAGGCCAGCACCACCCGCCCCTCCTCGGGTCCCTGGCCGCTGCCCCCACCCACTGCTGGGTGCTCACCGGAAGTAGTCACTGCAGGCAGCCAGGACCACCTTGTGCGCATGGAAGGCCTCTCTGCTGACGGTGAGCACGACGTCCAGCAGCTGGCCCTGCGCACGGAGGGCGGCCAGGCCCTGCAGGAGGCTGGCACTGTGGCCGGGGGCTGAGAAGGTGCACTTGAGAGTCCCATGCTTATCAGCCACGCTGTGGGGAGAGCAGAGGTGGACACGGCTCAGGGCCATGGAAGGCCAGTGAGCATGCAAGTCCACAGCAAAGGGCTGGGTACCCTGGGATGTGGTGTGGAGATGAGGGGAATGTCAGTATGCACAGGGCCTCCTTTTGGGGTGAGGAAGTGCTCCAGAGTCAGCCAGCGAGGAAGCTGCACAACACTGTAGAGGCACCAATTACTGCTGAACTGCCCACTTCCCAACAGCTTAGAGCTGGCCAGGGTGGCACAGGCATGTCAGGCCAGCACTCCAGGAGGCTGAGGCAGGAGGAGCACGGTTCACGCCTAGCCTGGGAAACCCAGCAACTTAGCAAGACCCTGTCTCAAAGAGTAAAAGAGTACAAGGATGCAGCTCAGAGTGAAGGTACTGGGTTTCATCCCCAGCACCAAAACCAAAAATACAAGTACGGCACACGCGACTCCTCCCAGGTCTTGTATCAACAGTGCACACCCGCCCTCAGAGGCCATCCCACAGGCCACAGCCACCCTCCCCAGCACCACATTCTCCCTGCACTCAGAGGCCCCTGCCTCCGCATGGCCCTTGGAAGACCCTCGAGAAAGGGCAGCCAGGGAGAGCAAGGTACCTGCAGTCCAGCACTGACTGCCGGAAGTAGGAGGACACAGTATAGAAAGCTGCAGGTCCCTCACAGGTAGGGCTCAGTGGTGGCAAGCAATGCAGGGGTCTGGGGAAGCAGTGCTGGGTGCTGGGTGCCGGGTGCCAGGTGCCTTCTCCTGGCTGAGGGGAGCAGGTGGAAGGGATGCCCACCTCGGCACTGCCCGCCCAGTCAGGAGCAGCTGCCTCAGCTCCTCCATGCCCCCAACAGCCCGGAAGTCTTGAAGGCTGGGAAGAAGACAATGATGGTCCCAGAGCCCTTGATCAGGCTGCCCCTGTCACAACCTGCTCAGCCCCTCGGCAGCTGGTGCACTAAGAGGCAAAGCAGCCCTGCACCAGCAGAGGCAGGCCAGAACAGACCCAGAGCAGGCACACCAGGGCATCTAAGCCCATCAGGGACAACGGGCAAGGGAGCCACAGGGCCATGCAGTAGAGCTTCTGGCCCCAGGTCCTCACCTCAGCCCATCGCCCACGCCCTCCTTCATGCTTGCACTGGGCCAGCACTCTGCTGATGGGTCTGGGCCTGGCATAGGGCACTCATGGCTCCTTATAAGGGTGAGGACAGACATCAATGGACTGGATGGGACATTTAGAAGAAGTAGCCAGAGCTGAGATCAGAGATGGAAGGAAAGGACAGGATGAGCGGGAACAGGACAGGACAGGATGGGACAGTATGGGACGGGACAGGGAAAGCCGGAATTCCTGACCACCATGCAGAAGCCTCAGAAGCCCCAATGCACACATGTGCCATAGTGTGGGCGTCCCTGCAGCCCACCCTGGGGAGTTGATGTCCGTGAAGATGTGGTGGACACACAAGGGACTTGGAAGGGACCCCAGAGGTCTGAACCCAGACACCAGCCCTTGGGCTGCCTGAGAACCCTGCCACTGTCCCGAAGGCCAGAGCAAGGTTACAGCTGGAGCCTCTCGCAACAGCAGCAGGGGAGGGTGCCATGCAAGCCAAGCCTCTTGTGGACACTTTGCCTCACAGATCCCTGTGGCCCCACCACAGCCTCTACCATTCTGCTTCACTCTGGCACTTTGTCCCCCAGAGCTGGAGGAGACCAGGCAGTGCAGGAGGACTTCTCGTGTCTCTCTGCACCCGCAGGGCAGGTGCGCATGTATGGTTGACCCCCAAAAAGGGGTTCACACAGAGACAGTGGCATCACGAGGCCACTCAGAGACCCCAGCCCCCTCACAGAGGCCCTGTCGGTCACTCGTGTTGTCTCTGCCTTCCGGGTGCCTGCCCACCTCTCTAGCCTCTGCTTTCCAATAAAAACAGCAGCACGGGGCAGGAGGCACAGGCACCTTCACTCCTCAGAAGCGTGCCCCTCCACGCACAGAAAGTACACGAAATCAGCACAGGCAGCAGCCTTGAGGGAGGAAAGCGGTGCACCCAGAAAAGGTGGGAGAGTAAGGAGGAAGAGACCTGTGTGGCTTCACAGCATCCTGGTGAGGACGAGTCCCAGGAGGAAGGCATGGCACGGCTGGCCACACTCTAGAGCCCCAGACTCCAGCCCAGAGATGGCCTCTGCGACCATTTGAGGGATGCAACATGGTGTTCCCTCAGGAACCCCAGATGCTCAGGTATGGACCCACACCCCCATGAGGGCGACACCCCATGCAGGGAGATGCTGGAAAAGGGCTATGGCGAAGTATCATCAAGGGAGGAACAGCAGAAAACGCCTGGGCCTGGTGGCACAGGTGCAGCTTCTGTTCCCAGTACTCCTGTTCCCAGTACTCCTGCAGGTGTGTGAGCCAGGGCCAAATGTGCCGCCTCCAACTTGGGCACAAGCAGGTAGGGGGCCACGTGACAGCAGCCAGCAGGGAGGCCGTGGCTGCACCTCACCCAGACGGAGGAGGAACCCACGCCCTGTGTGCCAAGAATGCCCCCAGAGGGCAGAAAAGCTGGCAGCGGTGCTGCTCTGGGGGAGGACAGGGACAGGGTGTCCACTTCCCTGCCCTGGGCTAGTCTCCTCAGCGGACAGCGGGCGACCACGAAGGCAGGCAAGAGCCTTCCTGGCATGGGTGTTCCTGGGGTTCTCAGGGATAGCACAAGTGACCAACAGGCCTCCGAGAGGGGAAGCTAGGCTGGGTCTTGGTGGCCAATGGTCTGGTCACCCCAGCTCTGGTGATCTGGGAGCTCAGGGACATGCGAGGTGCACAGGCCTTGGCCACAGGTGGGCGAGGCCGCCTTACCGCCAGCGTGTGGCAGCGGGGCACTCCAGGAACGCACAGGTTCCTCTCCAGGAGTCAGGACAGCCCCGCCCAGGAGACACCCAGCTGGATCAAAAAGGGAGAGCAGCCCCATCCCCCGCCCCTTCATGTCCCATGCAACAGAGGCCCGCATGGCTGTGTCCCTCCCTGTCCTACAAAGACTCCTCTGTCCCAGAGCCCCCACCACCCTGAGGGCAGCCACAGTGGCAGGCACCCCCAGAAGCTTAGACAGCGAGGTACAGCCCGGGTTGAGGTGGGCAGGAGCAAAGGGCAGCCTCACTGGTGACTAGGGAGGGAAAGAACCCATCACTCAGGTTGGACCCAGACAGGGGGCGGCTAGCCCCAGGAAGGCAGTGGCCCTCGGCCCGCCCAAGTCTCCAGACAGCCACTCAAGTCACAATCACCCGCACGTGAGTCATCGGAGTCCGTGCGTCAGCAGCCGGGTCAGGGTGTCCCTGGAGGCCACTCACCCTGGCTGCGTCCTTGGCCTGGCCCCGGCCTCCACATGGCTGCTCGCCCCACCATCCTCACCCTGCCTTGCCTGTGTCCCCCTGTGTGGCACCGGGTGGGGCATGTCCTCAGGGACATCTGTGTCAGGGAATGGCGTCCTCGTGGGGCAGCCTGGCCTTGTGTCTCCTCTGGAAATAGTGAAGGGATGCAGGAGGGGTCACAGGACACTCAGAGCCATGCCAGCTGTGGCCAGTGTCACAGTGACCAGGCCGGTTGGGGAGCAGGAGTGGGGGCCATGGGACTGCTCCTAGGGCTGGTGGGGGAGCAGAGCTGAGCACCCACCAGGGTGGGCGCCCCTCCTCTGGCCTCAACCCAGCTGCCGGCCTCATCCCTGCAGTTGCCTCCCGGCTGGCTAGAAACATTTGAAGCCCCAGATCATTCTCATTGGAATGTCCAAAAAGGAAAAAGAAAAAAAAAGCAAGAACAAGAAGAATTTCATGGAAACGTTTCTTTGGGGCTTTGTTAAGCCCTTTCCCACCCCCACGCCGAGCGGACAGCCAGCGCGCCTGTGAGCGTCCCGCACACACTGTTCTGAGCGCAGGCTCGCTTCCCCGGCTGAGAGCACTTCCACTTTCCAAGCCAGCTCCAGGTTTATTGTCCATGTGGCTGGGCGCGGCACATCGGAGCAGCACAGCTGGCTGGCTTGCACCCCGGCCCTTCAAAGCCTGCCCCGCCCAGGGTCCCTGTGTGGAGGGGCGAAGGACGGCAGTGCCCTCTTCAGCTCTGCCCCAGCCGGCAACTGGAGCACCGCCATGGATGAATGTAGAGCCTCATCAGAGACCCAGAGGGAAGGGGTGCAGACCCGGAGGGTGCGAAAGATGGGGCAGAGACAGGGAAGGGGGCCAGGGCCCTGGAACTGTGAGTGGAGCTCTGCGCCCACCGAACACATCTGGGCTCCTTTACATGCATGTATATGCGCAGACTCACTCTCCTCCTCTCCAACCACAGGAGACGCTGATATACCCCCCATTAACATGGACCCTTCCCCACACACCTCCCAGAGAGCAGGTGCCAGGCTTTGGGGAAACCGAGGCCCTATGCAGCCCTCACAACTGCAGGCAGCTTCTTTCCATTTGTACGCAGCCTGCCAATGGCACCAGGCTTATGTGGCATCTGGGACCAAGGCCCCAGGATCAAGAGGTGCAGAAGACTATGGTACGACGTACTCCCTGAGGCAGCTGACCCCAGTTGCTGTTGCTGTGGTTACCACAATATTTCACAGTTCTGGGTACTTGTGCTCCCGGCCGGCAGGATAAAGTCATTGTGTTCTGGCACCTGGAACTGGCCTCAGACTCGAAGGCCAGCCAGCAGCCCCCACACTCACGTCAGTGAGCCTTCCCCTGGGACTGTGTGGTGGCCCCATCCCCCTTCCCGGCCGCCCCTCCTGAGCAAGGCCCACTCCTTCCCAAAGGGTTCCCAGAAGGGGGGTGCACAGGCAAGAGCAGTTCTACTGGGAGATAGCAGGGGGCCCAGGAACTGAGAAGGTCCCCACAGCAGTGTGCCCCTGCAGGCCAGGAACCCAAATGCTGAAGAGCTGAGGAGGAGGAATCAGCAACCCAGAACAGACTGACTGACAGAAAGGATCTGCCTGGGCAGAAGTGGGTGGGTTGGGGTCTGGCACTACCCCACCACATGTGAGTCCTGGTCCCTTCCCTACCCAGTACTGCAAGTGCCCGCCCCCTGCTGTGGCTCCCTCCAGCTCCCAGTGCATCAGCAGTCTACTGGGGTTCCCCTCACCCTGGTCTGCATGTGCCTGGCTCTGCCACGGCAGATCTGTGCGTGCCCAGGTGGTAGGTGTGATGGGAACACAGGCCCTGCTGCTGGGATGCAGGCAGACAGACCCTGCCAGCCCTGAGGATCGCCACACACAGCCTGTGTCCTGGGCCCTGTGTGTGTCTTCAGCTTCACCAAGCACACAGGAAGACAGTAAACAGCACCTGCAGCATCGCGGGGAGGCAAACCGGCAACCTGGCCACTCGCAGGCCCAACACTACAGCCAAGAGAAAAGGCACCCCTCTGCCTGGCTGCAGCACACCCCATCACGGCTCTGTCCCACCACCTGGAAGGCAGGGCAGAGAGGGAAGTCAGAGGAGCAGGAGTTTCATCCCAGTCTCCAGAAGGAAAGGGCCTCCAGAAAGGAAGCAGGCTGGCAGCTGGGCAAGGCACCATGTACCTGCTCCCGGGGTCACTACAGGTGCTACCCGAGGCTGACCCATGGGGTCTTTACGCCAGCTCCTGGCCCGTGGCCCATGGAGCGCAGTATTCAAAGAGCTCTGGCCACTGCCAATGGACAGGAAGCCCTTGGGTGATGCCCCAGCCCCAGAGCGCCCAACTGCAGCTAGGCACTTCTCCAGGCCAGCAAGTGAGGTCCTGCCATCCAGAAGAGCACAGGATGAGAGGACACACTCAGCCCCACTTTCCCGTCCAACAGCAAGCTCTCTGCATCCATGGCACATGGTCACTGGTACACAGCAAGACCCAACACAGGAGCATCCCTTTAAAACAGGCCCCACCTGCCAAGTGACCACCCCTGCACTAGGCTATAGGAGGCCACACACAAACCCATCTCCCGACTTTCCACTCGCTACTGTGTCCTCATTATCCCCATTTAATAGATAGCCAGAGAGGGTCGACACTTGTCTAGTACCACACAGCAGGCAGGGGGAAGGACACCAGGTTTGCCAGTGGAGACGCCTCACCTGTACCACACCAAGTCCCAGGACCACCGCCAAGATGCAAGATGAGCAGACTGAGGCCCAGAGGGCTGGGACTGCTCCTGGAGACTTGGCCCACACTCGAGGGTGGGTAAGGAAGCTCCTAGTGCCAGCCCAGGGGAGAAAGGTGCACCCCACTAACCTTCCAGCTGCCTGCAAGAGAGGTGGAGTACCTGCCAGGTCACACTGCTACCCTGTCTCCCCTGAGCCTCAGCCTGGCTGTCCTCTCTGCTCATGTCCCATCCATTCATCACTTGTCTGTGTTAGCCTATCTCCCCACAGCTGACACAAGAGTCCTCCAGATCGAGCAGGGGAGGAGCTCACTGTGTCTACTCCATGGGGCTGGGGCTGGGGCATGTGTGCGTAGGTGTAGGGCAGGTAGGTGAGCAGGCCAGCTGGACACCTGGGTGATATGTGTGAGTGGATCAATGAGTGTATATGGGGGTGGTTGGATGGGTAACTGGAGGGTAGGAGGATACACAGATGGATGGATAGGTGGACGGATGGATAGATGGTTGCCGGCTAGGTGGACGGATGTCTAGGTGAATGAAGAAGTGGTCATGAGATGAATGGATGGGTGGATGGACAGGCGGATGAAGGGAAGGCTGGGTGAGTGCAGAGACAGGCAGCTAGGGTAGCAGATCTGTGCTCCTAGGTGGCAGCACTGGGCCAGAGCCTTCACACTGTTCAGCCTCTGCCCTGCAGCTCCTGGCCCAAGTCCTAACGCCAGGCTTGGTGTCTCACAGGCAGCACCAGGAAGCCCTGGCCAGGGCCTGCTTGCTCTGCCCCTGGTGCTCCCTGACCCCTCCACCTGGCCCCATACCTGGCTCCCGAGTCTACCAGCTCCTCCACACTGGTACCACCACTACCACCAGCAGCTCCACTTCCCTCTCAGCCTTCTCTGAAAGTATAGTCTCTACCACAACCTCCCGCACTTCCACCCCAGCTGGGTCCACCACAGCCCCTCACCCTCACAGCCCAGCTGGGTCCGCTGCCAGAGGCAAGCCAGCGGGCAGCTCTCAGGCTGAGGTTCCCTCCTGCCTCCAGATGATCAGGCAATGGCCCATCCCCCTCAGCACCCCACTGTGCCAGGCTGAGAGACAGGGCCACTCGAACAAGCACACCCCCGGCTCTCCAGATTAGGCAAGTAGGTGCATGAGCACTGCTCGAAAACCCAGTGAATTCCAGCACCGATGAATTCCAGCATGGCAGGGCAGAAACGTGCCGTGAGGCAGCCCAGCCCGCTGCCTCCCCTGGCAGGGCCGGTGCTGAGGCCCCAGAAGGGTCGGGGCTGCCAAGCAGCACATGTTCACCCCAGTGGAGCTGAGCCAGATGCAGCATCCCTCCAACTCAGCATGGGGCCTTCTGACGACAGCAAATTTCAGCACCAGAAGGAGCCTGTTCAGGAACATCTCCATTTTAGGGTGCTTAAATCTCTCCTCTCTCCTCCCAAGGATCTTGTGTTTTCCTTGCAGAACCTCCTTTTCTCCACACTCAAGCCCAGTGGCAGACCCTATCCATGGGTTGAGGCACAGGGCCCAGCCTGGCCAACCTGAGCCTCTGAGAATGGCTTTGGTGATTGGCCCCAGGATGGGGGTGTGGCCCACCTGGTCCAATCAGTGTCTTCCCTGGGAATTTTGCTGGAGCTACCAGATGAAGGTTTGCCTTTCCTTTGGGGTTGCCAGGCTGATGGGCTTATAAAATAGGGTGACCTTTCCATCGGGTGGGTGGGTGCCAGGGAGAGGGAGGTCAGAACTGAAAGATGGATCTGCTGGGGACTCTGCTGGCGACATCTTTCCAACCTTAAACAAAATGCCTTTAAAGCTAGAAACCTCAAAAAGAAAGAAAGAAAGAACTCTTCCTGAATTTTCTATGTGACCTCTGAGCTTTAATGGAAAGGAACAGAACAAACTGGTTTCCTGCCTGTTCTACCCTAAAGAGGCCCTGCATGGCAGATGCTCAGAGTCACCAATGGCATTCCAGACAAGCCCCTGGAGGACTGCCGCAGATGCAGTGCCTCTCTAGCTGCAGCTTCTGCGACACAGCTCAAGAGCCTCTGAGGGGGTCTGGGGTGAGGAAGTCACCCAGGGGTGAGTCTGAGGTGAGTAGGCGGTGGCTGTCCCAGCCAGAGTCCCGCCCGTCTGTGGCAAGCAGACGGCTCCATTCTGCCCACCACAGCTCCCCAGGAAAGGTCAGCAGGCTGCCTGCACGCTGATACTGATGGGCTGACACGGAGGTTCAGCCACTCCAAATGCTGATGTGGGGTGGGTGCCAGGGCTAGGACAGTGGGGGGCCAGTGCCACCATCTTGAAGGCTAGAACACTGTGGGCCACACGTGCAAGTGATTCATGAGGCGCAGACACGATGTGCTCCCCACTGCACCACTCTGGGGGCCTGGGCCACAGGGAACTGGCAGAGAGAGCAAGAGCGCCCTCCTGGTGGACAGATTCCACCAAGGCCCTGGAAGGCCCCCAGCATGCCTGCTGCAGCACAGCCACCTGTCCACACTGTCCACCCACCTAGGAAAGTGCCCTGCGCTCGACTCAGGTAACAGGAGAATCTGGGCAGTCACATGTCCCCTGCTTGACCGCCTCTGGCAGACTGCCTCAAATTCTAACAGCCCATGGAGGACATAGCTCGCCGGATATCCACCCAGACCGCTCCGCCCGATTCCCGTCTCTGACCCCTGTGGAATTTCACGGCTGTGGTGTCAGAAAACATCTTCGGCCTCGATCCTCGGGTGACCCCCCTCAGGGCCTTTAAAAAACCTGAAGGTCCACCCCTGCGGGCTGAGCATGTTCAATTCCGGAAGCCCTTGCCCTCGCAGGAAAGGTCTGCGATTCCCCCAAGGTGCTGGTTACTTCCTCCCGGATCACAATATTTGCAGTGTGCACCGTGGTAGTGCACATGGAGTGGTCAGGCGCTGCGCTGCACTGCTCGGTGAGGGGTCTGAAAGCACTCTGGACGCGCCCCAAAATCCGCTCTGCAGAGCAGGAATGCTAGGGAAATGCTGGCGCAGCCGTCAGAGACGAGTCCTGCGAACTGCACAGCCCTCTCTGGAGAGAAGTGGGGAAGGGTGGAGAGGAAGGGATGGAGGCGCGGGGTTAACAAGTGTTAAGAGAGCTCGTCCGCACAGCTGCAGCGCGGCTACCAGAGGAGGAGGGTGGGCCGGCCGGCAGTGGGGGCCCAGCGGGCTCAGCCCCCACCTCCCACTTCAGGCAGCTGGACAGAGAGGCCAGCCGGTGGTGGCTTGCTTTAACTTTCACATGCAGTGCTGAAATTCTGCTCATTAAATAAATGGAGCACAAGCAGCATGGCGCAGCCGCTGGCCGCCCCGTCCATAGCAGGGCTGATTTACTGATGACAGGCTGTGAACTTCTGCTGCTCTGCCCCGACCCTGCTGGGGAAATGCCATAAAGTGGAGGACGGCTGTGCAGAGCCTGGGTGGGGCTAGTGCCCCTGGAAATCCAGTCCAGATGGTGTGGGGGCACTGATCTGTTGGGGGCCCTGCTAACTGATCTCATCAAGCACTGCCCCCAGGGAGTGCACTTCCCAGGGGACACAGAGCCTCGGCACAGAATGAACTGTGATGGCAGGGATGGGATGGGCAGCGAGGCCAGGCCCTGAGGAGGCAACACTTGAGCCGTGCAAATTGCTGGGACAGGGACAGGACATTCTGGCCGGGTATGTCTGGGCCCAATAGGGCGGGGGCGGGGGACCACGCAGAGAATCAGATTCTGTTCTGAGGACAGGGAGCCCTGGCAGGTGTCAGGCAGGGGGTGACAAGGGCTGATATCAGGCAGGGCCTGGTGGCCAGAATCTGGGACAGGGCACTGGCTCAGAAGGAAAAGGAGGGCCAGGAGCCAGGTTGTGGCTGCAAAGTGAACACAAAAGACATGTCAGCCAGTAGTCCGCCGGAGCGTCTATGACCCTCCCTCTGGAGAAGGGGCAGTCTCAGAATTGGGACCTGCTGTTCAGATGACCTGAGGCCAACAAGGACTATAGGTCCCAGGCTGGCTCGAGCCCAGAGCCCAGAGGCACGAGGGGCCTTTCTGGAACGGGGACGCAGGTGCCACCTCTGTGTCCACTAAATACTCACAGCCAGCATGGCCACTCAAGGCCAAGAGTGTTCTCAGCTCTTCCTCCCACAAGGTTCCTCTAGCACCAGGCCTTCAACACAGAGAGAGCCAAGGACCCTCAAAGCCACTGCTACAGGTCCCCAAGCCCCTCATCACTGGGACCTCTGGGCCCCTTGTCCACCACCAGAGGGACCCTTCCAACATGGGAGTCCAACCCAAGAGCTTCACACAAACCATGCCCTGCACCCTGACCTCACTCTCATCGGGAAAGAGACACTGACTCCTCCTGAGGTGAGCCCCAACTCAGTCTCGGAGCCGTAGGGCACTCTAGTACCCAGTTCACATGGGGCCAGCCTGTCCTGTGGACACTAGGCCAGTGGAAGGTCATAGGAGGCCCTCGACCCACACCACAAGGCAGGACAGATGTGGAATGAGCCTGTCAACAAAAGCAAGGAACTGGGTACCAGGGCACAGGCCTCACATCACACAGGGCTGTGTTCTGAGCTATTTCCCCTTACACTGCCATCCTTTCCCCTCTCACCTCTTCCTACTTCTGTCTTCTTCCTCCTGCAGGATCTACACCCCAAGTCTAAAGCATTCCTTAAAGCCAAGGGGCAGGGCTAGGGATAAAGCTCAGTAGCACAGTGCCAGCCTGGCAGGCATGAAGTCCTGATTTACATTCCTAGTACAAAAAATAAATAAATAAAAACAAAAGCCAGATGTGCTAGGCCATACCTGTCATCTCAGCACTCAGGCTAAAATAGGAAGATCCCAAGATCAAGGCCAGGGTGTGCTACAAAGCCAGTTCAAAGGCAGCCTGTACCATAGCAAACTCTGCCTCAAAACAAAATGAAACAATGAAGGAAGGAAGGGAGATTGGGAAAAATAAAGAAATCAAAATATATCATGTACAGGAACAAATTCCCTATACTGAATACAATCATTTTGTATATCTAAAATGTACCAATAAACTTTTCTTTTTACTTTTTTTTTTGGGGGGGGGGGATGGGGATTGAACTCAAGCCCTTGCGCTTACCAGGCAAGTGCTTATTCTACTGAACTATCTCCCCGTCCCCAATAAATAATCAAAAAAAAAAAAAAAAAAAAAAAAAAAAAAAAGAAAGAAAAGAAATGGAACACCAAAGGCCAGAGCTGGGCTCAGAGGCGCACTCCTGAAATCCCAGCTACTCACAAGGCTGAGACAGGATTGCAAGGTTCAGGCAGCCTGGGAACCTAGTGAAATACTACCTGAAAATTAAAAATAAAAAAGGCTGAGGGGCCAGGAAGATAGCTGTAGGGGTCAGGGAGATAGCTAAGTAGAATAAGCACTTGCCTGGCAAGCACAAGGTCCTCAGTTCAATCCCTGGTACCATAAAAAAAGGCTGAAGGCAATGGCATGAGTTCAATGGTGGAGCACCGTGGATACTCCTCAGTATGTCACCCCCCAAAATAAACAAGAGGCAGGGCTGGAGTGAAACTCAGTGGGCCCTGGGCTCCATACTCAGCACCAAAAAGTGGGGGGAAGGGACAGTATACAATTTTAAAAATTGAAAGATACCCATACAATGAAGGGCAAAAGTGAGCCTGACTTTTCAAGTGTCTGGGAGACACTAGGTACAATATAAAAGCCACCATGAGGAAGGTGGGTGACAAGTTGCCCCAGCTGCCTGGTGTTAGCTCAGTGATAACACAAACTGCCCTGGGTGGTGACAGCCACCAGCTCATGGCAGCAATCCAGTCATGAGACAGCTGTGCTGTGCTCTGGGGAGCCTGCTGACAGGAGGTGAGGCAGGCTGGCCTCCTCTACCATGCACTGAGCTGCCAGAGCCCTGGGGCCCAACACTGCCTGCAGCTCGCCTGACTCCCATCACCCCATAAGCCACACCAGGCTGCACCACGGCCAGACTCCACATCGCTGTCACCACCCCGCCATCTCATGGCTACCAAGCCACAATGCCACCATCTTCCCAAAAGCAGGGGCCAACTTTCACTTCCCACCACCTGACACATGAGTCCCACACCGGGGCAGTGGGTAGGACCCGTGCAGCATCGCTGCTGAAAGACAATGTCTCCCAAGGCAGCATGGAACACGGCTGTGTCTCCAGCACAGCACCTCCCAGGCCCCTACCTAGGAACCCGGCCTACTTGGAGGCTGCCTGTGGGAAGGGGGGACCACAGTCATGCGTCTCTGGACACAGGCATTCATGTCCTGAGAGCCAAAGCCCAGGCTCTGCAGGGCCAACACTGCACCTTTCTCTCCCAAGGAGTGGAGGAGCGGCCCAAGGGACAAAACCTTCCCAGAAGGCCAGGTGGTCCCCCAGTTATTCTCAGCACAGGCAGGGGCTCAAAGGAGACAGCCTAGGGACAGGCAGCCAGGGAGGGTCTATGGGGAGTTTAAAGGAGCACAGGCCACTATGTCAGGCCGCACTGTGACCAGCCTGCTAGGCACAAATTCCTAAGGGGACCCCCATGGCCAGCTCAGCCCTTGCACTGGTGTGCGCTCCTTACCCCAGGAACAGTGTTATTCAGCAACACCTTCACAGGGGACAGGCTGAGAGGGAAGGGTGGCTGGGCTGGGAGGCGCCTCTCAGCCTTGGGGCTTTCGCCTGAGTCTCTCCCTCAAGGAGCCTGGCTGGGGAGGCCGAGGCTCGGCCAGGAGCAGGCGGCTGCAGAACAAGTGTCTTTTGTTTTGAGAGCTCACGGCCAGGCACCACCTTCCCTCCATCGGCAGGCTAGCCACCTCATCCATCCCTGAGGTTCTGCGGGTGCTGAAGGACCATCTCCACTAGGCAACAGCGTTTTGTTGATCCCTCGAGATAGGAAGCAAGTAGAGAATCAGCTCTGCTTTCTTTCTTCTCCCCCTCGGTTGCAGAAGAGAGAAGTTGGAACAAACAAGTTACATAATGCTGGGGGGGCAACCCTCTTGAGGACACTTGCCTGAGTTGTGGGACCGCAGGAAGAGCCAGGGGAAGTCAGGTACCGCCCCCACCCCTGGCCAGATGACAAAACCCCTTCCTGCTGCCTGGCAGGCTGGAAGATCGGTACCACAGACAAGGCCACCCTCCCTGACAGCACTGCAGGTCCCCCCCAAAAGATGTGATCCCCCTGACTCTGGACCTGCCAGGCTGTGCATCAGGGGCCACAGGAAGCCTGTGCACTCAGTTGGTCTCCCCGCCCCTCCCTGCTGTGCTCCTTACCTTGAGCCCCTCTGGGCCACCCACACTCCAGGCCCCCAAGCTGTACCACGGGGACCTGCTGTCACCCACACGGTACTGCCACAGAGGAGCTCACCATGTTAGGCCACCCAGTCTGGGGTAGGCCTGTTTTCTATATATTCATGTGTTCACTTGTCCTCTAGGTATGGAAACTGGCCTTGCATATAAGCTGTGTGCCCAGCCTTCTGGTATTCTTTAGTGACAGAAAATGTGCTAAGGCATCCAGCCAGCGGTGAATGGATAAACAACCCGGTCTGCCTGCACTGTGTAGTAGCACTCAGCCAGGAAGAGCACAGAGCACCAACACAGCTACAGCACTGCTACTGACAACGGCCCTAAGTGAGGAAAGCCAGACACCGGTGGGCACATCTTGTTCCCACTGATAGAAGACATCCAGAACAGGCAGATCCAAAGACAGGAAGAGGACCCGCAGTGGCCAGCAGCTGCGCTGGGAACAGGAAGTGAGCGCTGCTAGGTGGGGGCTCTACCTGGCATGGGAGCACACACCTGTAATCCCAGACTCAGGAGGTAGAAGAAGGAAGAACATGAGCTCGAGGGCAGCTGAGGCCACATAGTGAGTCCCAGCCTGGTCTGGACTATTTCAGAACAAACCAAGGGCAGGTATGGGGTCTCCTTTTAGAGTGACAATAATAATTTTGAACTAGATAGAGATCGCAGTTGCACAATTCTGTGGATGTACTAAATGCCACTGAATGGTTCACTCGAAAAGGGTAAACTTGGCTCTTTAAATTTCACCTCAAGAAAACCCGCAAAGTGACCAGAGAACAGGCTCTGTGAGCTATCTGGTCTCCCACCAGGCCCCACCCAGTGAAAACATGGGCGAAAAATTGAAAAGATAATTTGCCAAGGACCTGAATAGCAACTACTACGGCTTATATCCCGCTGTCTTACAAAGGCTCACACAGTCAGAGGTGGCTGGATCTAGAGTGGGTGCGCTGGAACTCACTCACGGTGCAATGCTAGGATTAAGAATGCTGGACTGCTGGTCATGGTGGCTTGCAGCGGGAGGACCAGTACAAATTCAAGGCCAGCCTGGGCTACAAAGTGAGTTCAAGGCCCTGAACTACAGAGTGAAACTCTGTCTCAAAAAGAAAAAAAAAAGGGCTGGGAAATAGCTCAGCCACATCAGTACCTCCCTGGCAAGTGCAAAGTCCTGAGTTTGATCCTATTACAAAAAAACCACTAGGATTAAAGGTGTGAATGCTACCTGCCCTAGATAAGA
The DNA here is from genome assembly GCF_000260255.1 of Octodon degus. Classification (NCBI taxonomy): domain Eukaryota; kingdom Metazoa; phylum Chordata; class Mammalia; order Rodentia; family Octodontidae; genus Octodon; species Octodon degus. Next base: position 807,428 of record NW_004524858.1, read on the forward strand.
TAGAAGGGACAAAAGAGGCTTGTCTCAGCTTACTGGCCTCGCATCGGTCTGCTACTGTCTTCCATGAACCTTTGTCCTCTGCATGCCCCTCTCCCATGCTGCCTGCCTTGGAGCCAGCCAATTAGGAACTGAATCCTATGACCTGTGAGCCAAATAAACTCTTGGGCTGGGGAAATGGCTCAGAAGAATAAGCGCTTGCCTGGCAAACTCAAGGGCCTGAGTTTAAGCCCCAGTTCCGCCAAAACAAGACGGGACAAATAAACTCTTACTCCTCTTACTCTGGGTGTCTGGCATTTTGTCTCAACGATAAGAAAAGGAGAGACATCCAGAAAATCCATAAAAATAGCCAAACTCACTAGCTACTGGGGAAATGCAAATTGAAACCACAATAAGCAATGAAGCACATCTATAAGAGTGGCTAAAAGAAGGACTGGCCATGCCAGCTGGTGGTGAAGATGCAGAACAAACGCAACTTTGTTTTTTGAGATAGGATCTCACTATGTAGTCCAGGCTGAACTTGAGCTCACAGCAATCCTCCTACCTTAGGCTCCCACATGTTGGGATTAGACGTGCACCGTGCCCTGCATTCCGATTCCTTTTCTAAAATGTTTTATTTTCAGATAGTATCTTATTTAGTTGGCCTTGCTAGCCTACAACTTGTGACCCTCCTGCCCCGGCCCCCTAAGTAGCTAGGATTATAGGCATGTACCTCTGTTCTGCTTGCAAATGGAACTCTTGAACACTGCTGGTAGGGATACCAAATGTAATTGTTTTACACAGTAGGCTTGACAGTTTCTTCTCTCTCTCTTTCTCTTTCTCTTTCTCTCTCTCTTTTTTGGTCATTTTGAGGCAGGGTATTTTGCCTCAGCAATGCACGTCAGGCTGGCCTTGAGCTCACTTTGTAGCCCAGGCTGGTCTCAAACTCACAGTGATCCTCCTGTCTCAGCCACCCGAGTGCTGGGATTACAGGCATGAGCCACGACACCCAGCTGGCTTGACGGTTTCTTAAAAAGCTGGACGCACATCTATCCCGTGACCCATCGGCCCGCTTTTAGCTACCTCCTCAATAGGGCAACTGTGCTGCATCCACACAAAGACACTACCTGGATGTTCCCAGTGGCTTTATTTACAATTGCCAAGATGGAAGCAACCAAACAGTCCTCCAATCGGGTTAAACAAACTGTGTCCACACACTTGGCACTATAAGGGTAATCAGTTTGTTGCTGTTCATTCACCAGTGATAAAGAACAAACTTCTGGGCCAGCAAGATAGCTTAGCGGACTAAAGCACCTGCTTAGGCAAGCTTAGGCAAGCGCAGGGACAACGGTTTGATCTACAGCACCACATGCCACGCCAGCCTCAGAAAGAAAAGAGAAAGAGGGGCTGGAGAGATGGCTCAGTGGTCTAAAGCACCTACTTGGAACTAGCTTGGCAAAGCATCAGGGACCGCGGTTCGATCCCCCAGCACCACATGCCAGCCAGCCCCGCCCCCTGGTGGGCTGAGCTGGCCACACACACACA
>NW_004524858.1:809508-833267 GCF_000260255.1 Octodon degus
TATATATATCATAGAGGGGACAGGGCAGGCTATCATAAGGAAAGGCATAATAGCCTCAAACTAAAAAATAATTTGAAAAGGGTTGGGGACGTAGCTCAGCACAAATGCCCTCAGGTGAATCCCCAGTACTGGCAAAGAATGAACAAACGAATGAACACAAGCCTTAGCCAGCCAATGTAGGCACTGTGGTGTACAACTGTTAGCACAGTTACTCAGGAAGCTGAGGCAGAAAAACTGCAAATTTGAGGCTAGGCTTGGCAATAGCCTCAAAATAGCATGTCCAAAAGGGCTGATGATGTTGTTCATTGGTAGAGAACGCTTGGGTGAAATCTACAGTTGTGGATGGGGGAGAAAGAGAGACGGGGTGAACTCAGTAGATGTGCCTGCCTAGTGTGCACAAGCAAGGTGCTAGGTTCCACCCCTGGCAACAATAAAAAACAACAAAGCAGAAAGTCCTTGTCCCAGATTAACCCAACCCAGGGCCCAAGGCAAGGACCTAGGACTTGCTGGCTCCCCTTTTTTTGTTTGTTTGTTTGTTCGAGACAGTCTTACTTCATAATTCAGGCTAGCCTTAAATTCTGAGCACGCCTCCTGCCTCAGCCTCCTGAATGGCTGGGATTACAGGTGTGCACTGGCACATTCCAGGCCTCTAATCTTGCCCATCCCCACTTCCACCCCAAAACACTGGTCAGTCCTCTGGTCACAGAGGTCCTTGACTCTCCATAGCTACTAACAAAGCCAATGCAGGCCCCTGCCTGCTCTGCCCACACATGGAAGTGCCAAGGTGCCATTCAGCATCTTGTGCCCTGACTGTAAATGGCCCAACTTGGCCAACCACCACGCTGAGGGCAGCCCTTGGCTCCCATACATTTACCAGTAAAGAGGAGCATGAATTCCCCTGCTGGCCAGTTGAGCAAGGTGAGGGTTCTGGAGGGCTCGGTGAGAGGGGCTGGCCTGTCTGTGAAAAGAGGGAGGTGCAGCTTCCTAAAGTGGGTGCTCTTCCCGGAGGCTCCAGGGCAATGCTTAAAGCACAGAATCATCTATAACTTTTTGGCAAAATCTGGGGTTCAAGCAACCCATCTCAAGTCTTAGCTGTGAAGAAAAGGCGCCTCCCTCTAACCACCGTTCAATGCCAGGGCAAGACCCCATATGAAGTTCTTCAGCCCTGGGGGAGGGACAGCGAACCCCAAGGGAACGGCAGGAAGGAGCCCCAAGGAAGGTCGGTCTGTTTCCCACAGCCTGTCTCTGGCAGACCTCTGGAGGAGGGCATTCCCTAGCCTCAACACATACCCCAGCCTCCCAGAACCTGTGGAGTCCCTTCCACCCCAGACCCCGCCCTCTCCTCAGGACCTGCTGGGGCCAAGGGTCCCCTCCCAGTTCATGCTGTCAGGCCCTCAACTGCCAGCCTCCCCACGGGCCTCAGCACACCAGCACACTCTCGGGCAGCCCTGGGTCCTTTGGCAGCCCCGGGAACCTCGGCGTGGGCCTCCGCAACAGACCCCCCAGGTCACCGCCAAGCCTGCCCGAGGCCTTGCTCGGCCGTTAGCCTCCAGACCTTGACATGTGCAGGTCCCGGGGCCCCATCACCGTCGGGCCCCCCCCAGCACCGCGGTGCCCAACGCAGACACCTGGAGGCCAGCCGTCAGCCGCTCCTCTGAAGCCCTCTGGCCCCGTGAAGCCCACAGAACCGCGCAGGGTCCTCCTCCCGCAGGCCGGGCCTCCAGGATTCCCAGCGCGTCCGGCGGGCCGGAGACAGGTGTCGGATACCCGCAGGCCTGACTCACCTGCTGGGGCGCTCCTGGCCCGGACCCGCGCTGCCGCCGCTGCCCCCGGATTCCGCCATCTTCCTACCACCACCGCAGCCGCGCGTTCGAGTGACGGGAGCTGTATGCGCCGACTGGGGAGACAGCGGTAGACGCGAGAAGCGGGGCGGAGAACCGTCCAGTGGGGGCGTGGCCACGAGGCTGGGCGTGGTCCGAGGGCGCGGGTGTCTCCGCAGGGGCGGAGCTAGTGGCGGGCGGGGCCTCTTATGCAAAGAAGGAGAGCTAGAGCTAAGCCAGCCTGAAGAGTGGAGTTTTAAGAGCAGTCTGAGCGGATGAAGGGGCGTGTCTGGAGATTTGGGGCGGAGCCTGAGGAGGAGGCATGTTTGGGTGGGCGGGTTGGGGGTGCCTATGAAGAGATAGTGTCTAGGCAGAGATAGGGAGAGAGGTATGGGATTGGGGCAAGCCTTAGAACAAGGGCAGAGCCCGCCCTGGGGAAGGGTGTGTCTAAGCGGCCGGGGGCGGGGCCTGACAAGGGGCGGTATTTAATGGAGCTGGGGGCGGAGCATGTCCTAGAAGAGGCGGGGCCCAAAATGAACTATGGAATCAGTAGAGTAGGGGGCGTGGCGGACCATAATGTGGGCGTGGCATGGGGTGATGGGAGGGGCATGGAGAGGCGTGGCCAAAACGACCTGGTGTGAAAGCTAAGTAAGGAGAAGCCTTAGAGCAAGCGCCTAACTAGAGTGGGATAAAGGGGCGTATCTAGAGTGCTGAGATGAGAGTCTAAGGAAAACAAGGTGGAGCCTGGGCTTGACCAGGGAACAGGCTAGGGAATTGAGGTGGAGCCCTTTGACAAGGGGCGGAGCTATGGCTGGAGAGGGTCTGTCCAAGCGGGGGCGTGGTCTGTCGTGAGGCGGGGCGGGTGTGGCCTAGGTGGCCCAGGCCTTCCTGAAGAGAGAGGCTGGGCTGAGGAGGGGTACAAGGAAGATTAGTGCAGGATGGGGGGGACAGGCCAGGGAGGGATGTGGTCTGTGAAAGCCAGGTTGAAGTGGGGATATTACGACCAGAGGTCAGAGACAGAGCCTGAGAAAGGGGAGGGGCCGGGTGTGAGCGGGTGGCAGCCAGTGAACACAGAGCTGTGGAAGGCCAGGCCATCAGGCTGTGCAGATACCCACCCACAGCCACCTGCCTCACCAGCCTTTGTTTCTGATGAACTGCATGCACTCATCCACCCCCATCAACAGAGACTCGCCAGCTCACGCCCCCGCCACGCGTACAGCCAGAGCCAACAACATCCACCCCCACAGGCTCCCTAAATACCTACATTCGACCCACATGACCGGCACAGACACACAGCCATTGGCAAGCAACAAGAACAGCGGCTTCTCCAGGAACCTGCTATGTGCAAAGCACCTGCGCTGCAGACCCACAACATCCTGGGGGCTGAGCCACCCTGAGAGCACAGAACGCAGGACAGCTTGTGTGAAGGTCCTGGCGCAGGAGTGGTGCTGGGTCAGCTGCTTCTGCAGATGACACGAGGGACAGAGAGGAGGGAGGAGGCTGGGTGGAAGGCAGCCTTAGGGAAGTCACTATGAAGACACCCTATGAGCGAAATGAGAAGAGAAACTGGTGATGGCTTTACCAGATGTCTCTCAGAGATGGGGACGAACCATCTTCAATTAGGGACACTCAATAGGAGGAAAATAATCTAGGCCAGAACCAAAGGAGCTCAGTTGAACACAGTAATGATTGCCTGTGGTCTTGGCTACTCAGGAGGCTGGGGCAGGAGGATTGCAAGCTTGAGCACTGCTGGCAATTTAGTGAGACCCTGTCTCGAAATAAAATGAAACAGGCTGCGAACATAGCTCACTAGCACAGCATTTGCCTAGTGCATGTGAGCCCTGGGTTCCATCGCTAGTAGCATAAAAACCTAGAGAGACGGGGCTTCATGGCCCTTGCTGGAAGCTGGGATGCACTTGGAAGGCATTTGCAGCACAGTTGAGATGTGGGCTGGGAGGAGAAAAACCAGGGTGCCCTCCCCAGGGTTCCTGGTCCAACCTACAGTGGCTGCCATCACTGGGCCGGAGCAGGGACCTCGCCACATGCACTCCATCCAAGCAGGATGGCCTGTGAGCTGGCCAAGCCACCAGCCAGAACATGGCAGGCCCCATCCATAGCCTGGTCACTCTCTGGTCCATAGCAGGCATGGGATCCCAAAGACAGGGGCCACACCACCTGTTCTCCCCTCCCTAATGGCCCAGCCAGCTGTGGGCCTTATGGGCCCAGGTCCAGCATGCAGGCCCCACACAGCCCAGGTGTTGCAGAGCAGGAAGCGGGAGCCTGGAGTGGCCTTGGCTCCTGGCAACTGTCTGCTGGGGCCAGGGGCCAGCCCACCAGAGGCCACTGCTGCGTGGGCCGGCAGCTTCTCTAGGCCCATTCCCCTTTCCTCCTCACTGCCTCTAGCTCTTCATCTGCTGATAGATCACCAGCCAGCTGTGTCTACATCTTCAGATCTTTGGGATTTTTTCCCTTGTACTGGGGCAGAATCTTGCTAGTTTTCCAGACTGGTGCTGAATTTAGAAGCCTCCTGCCTCAGTTTCCCTGAGAACCAGGACTAAGGGCATACACCAACCGAACTCAGCAAAATTCCTCATTTTACAGCATCTGGATGGGTAGTTTTTATACTTTCTTTAAAATTTTATTTACCTTGGGCTGGTGAAATAGCTCAGCACATTAAAGCACCTGTAAGCAGGCACAGGCTCTGGGGGTTCAATCCCTGGGCCTGCCATGCCAGCCCTGTCCCCGGGACACACTGAGATGGCAATTGAGACTGAGTGTGGTGGTGCACGCCTGTAATCCCAGCTCTTGGGAGACTGTAAAAAGGCGGATCACTACAAGTCTGATCTAGTAGTGAGACCCTGAACACCCTATATACCCTTCCCTAAAAAATACGAAAAAAAATTATTTGCCAATTGGTTCTTGGGGTGCTGGGGATGCAGCCCAGAGACACGCCCATCCTGAGAAAGGACTCCACCACTGAGTTTTGCCCCCAACCCCCAAGGGTTCTTGGTACATTTGGGAGGTCAAACAACGGCCATGTCTTATATAGGACTAGAACACTTCCACCCACCCAGTGGAAACCCTTTCCCCATGAGCAGTCTCCCCCAGTTCCCTCCCCCAGACCCTGGCAGCCACTGATCTGCTTCCTGTCCCTGTGGATTCTTCTGTTCTGGACAGTTCACGTCAACAGGATCACACATTGTGTTGTCTTTTATACCTCACTTCTGCCACTCAGCACCAGTCTTGAGGTTCACCCATAGAGCATGTATCAACATCCATATAGCATGCCTCATTCCTTTTTATGGCTGAGTAATATTCCACCCAGGAAGGACCACCTTGTATATATCTATGTAGGTCTAGTGGCCATTTATTCATTTCTGCTTCTGGGTGGCTTCTGAACAGTGCCACCACGAACACGTGTGTCCCAGGACTTGCCTGAGCACCTACTTTTGTTTCTCTGGGGCAGAACCCTAGGTATGGAATGGCTACCTTCTAGGGCAGCTCTGTGCTCAGCTTTCTGCGGAGCTGTCAGACGCTTCCCTTCCTCCTTATCATTCATTCTCCCAGCGAAATGTCAGCTCCCCAGGGATGAGGATGCTGTTTTGTTTCTGGCCGCCGTGCTGCCTGACAGCAGCAGACACACGTTAGATAAACACATAGTGCGCCAGTGAATCACCGCGGCGCTCATAGGGCTGCCGGGTGGTCTCAGCATCCGTGTCCATGAAATGGGAATTAAGGAATGGAACCCGGCTCTTGGTGAGAATTAGTCACCCTGGGTGGGGGTGGAGCTCGGGGTAAGCTTGCCTAGTGTGTGCAAGGCCCTGGGTTCTGGCCCCAGCACCAGAAAGAAAAAAGAGAGAAAAATAAATAAATAAGAGAATTAGTCACCCTTTCTACAAAGACACTGAGCCAGAAAGTTGGCTGTCCACCACAAGCAAGCTTTGTCCCCAGTTCTGCACACCTTCCTTCTGGCCTCTAGCCTTGCTGTCCCTGCTTGCTGCTCAGGGCTGGGACCTTGCTGCTGAGATCAAGCCCAGGGAAGGTGAGGGATGCCACTCAGCGAGGGCTCTAGGCTGCTAGGGGGCCAGGCCACATGGGAAGCCCGGTGAGAGTGCTTGGGCACCCCCGCCTTATTCTGGGTGCTGGGGACCCATCCACATCAAGGTGGGTACAGAATTGCTCTTTAAGGCGAGCCAACCTGTAATAGCCTCCGAGTTATTATACTGAAATGCCAGGGTGAGGCTCACAACTAAGAAAAGAGGTTATCGTGGCACTACGGCTGAGATTCAAAAGTATGGGGTAAGGATGGGCCACCTGACCTGCGGGGGTGGGGGAGCAGGGCCGGCCTCCCACCTCCCAAAAGGCCCTGCCTCTTAATGGTTCCATCACTTCTTCACAGCTTGTGGGGAACTTCATTAAAAAAAATCTCAAAATAAAAAATAGGGGCTGGGGAGATGGCTCAGTACAATAAGCACTTTCCTGGCAATCACAAGGTCCTGAGTTCAATCCCTGGTACCACAAAAAAACAAAAGAGAGAGAGAGAGAGAGAGAGAGAGAGAGAGAGAGAGAGAGAGAGAGAGAAAAGACCTGGGGCTGGGGATAAACTCATGTGCAGAGCTCAGAGGATGCAGCTTCAAGCCAAGGAAACCAGAGCCACTGGGAGCTGGCCCAGAGACCGGATAGCTCACCCCTGGGTCCTTAGCAGGAATCCAGCCTAGCTGTTTTCTTTTTTTTTGTTAGTACTGAGTATCGAACTCGTGGAGATTCTGCCACTAAGCTACATTCACAGTCTGTTTGTTTTTTACTTTGAGACAGGGTCTTGCTATGTTGCCCAGGCAGGACTTAAGCTTCCTAATCATCTTGCCTCAGCCTCCCAAAATTCATGGATTACAGATGTGTGCCACTAAGCCTTGGCCTTCTATCTTTTCTAAAAAAGCTACTGAGGGTAGAACCCAGGGCCTCACATGCGTTAGCGGCTGGTCTACCTTTGAGCTATACCCCAGCCACTGTTTTATTTTGAGATAGGATCTTACTAAATTGTCCAGGTTGGCCTTAAAGTTGCAGTCCTTCTGCCTCAGCCTCTCAGATGCTGCAGTTATAGGCGTCTGCCACCATAGCCCACAACCATGGCTTTCAGCCTTTTATGGCGTTGATTTCCTTCGCAGTGCTGGAGGTGAAGCCCAGGATCTCCTGTCCGCTAGGCAAGCGCTCTACTATGGAGCTACAACCCCGGCCCTACCGCCACCTTGAGTTTGGGCTTCTGACCTCCAGGATTGTAAGAATCAATCTAGTTGTTTTGTTTTCCTTTCTTTTCAGACAGTGTCTCGCTGTACCCTTTCACACAGTTAGCCTCGTCTTGGGACCCTTCTGCCTCAGCCCCTGTGTGCCTGGGATCACAGATGCGTGCCACTGCACCTGCCTTTACTTTCTGTTGTGCTCATCCACCCAGCTTGTCATCACTTGCTATGGCAGCCACGGGACACACACCCCAGAGAGGAAGAAAGGAAAGATGGTGTGCCTCCTCCCGAGTTCTTATGCCACCGCAGGCACCTCCTCTTCTGGGATGCTCAACAGAGCTCCTGCTTGTCTTCTGCCTGGACCTTGTCCCCACTCCTGGCAGCATCTGTGCCCAAGCTGGGGCCTTGCTGGGATCCAAAGAACCCCACATCTGGCATTCATCCACAGCTAATCTCACGATGGGTGAATGAATCAATGAATTAGTGAATGAAGTAGTTTTCCCAGGTAGAGTCTGCCATGGCTTCCCTTGGTCACCTGCAGACCAGTGCCATTTCTGGCCTCCCTGTGTCCTCTGAGAACCTACTCTCTTCTCCCTATCATGGGCTGACTGGCTGTGGCACATGATAGAAAGAGCAGAAAGACCCAGCTAGACATGGAGGTACAAGCCTGTGACTCCAGCCCTCTCTTGAGGGTGAGGCAGGAGGGTTGCTGGGAGTTCAAAGCCAACCTGAGCTATGCTGTGAGTTCAACGCCAGTCCAGGCTGCACAGTGAAACCCTGTCCCCAAAACCACAAAGTAAAACCAAAAAAGAAAGGGAGGGTAGGAGGAAGGGAGAGAATCAGGAAGGAAGAAAGAGATGGGCCTGGGCTGTAGCTCAGTGCTATATGGTTGTGGGTTCCATCTCCAACACAAAAGAAGAAAAAAAAAAGAGAAAGGGGATGATGAATTGTCCCCATGTATGCCCCACACTGTCATCTGCCATGAGAGGACACAGGCCAAAGAACCCTCAGCAGAGCCATCCTACCTGGACTTCCAGCCTCTGCAATGGTGAGCCGGGGAGCTTCTTTCTTCCCAAAGCGTGTGTGCCTGGGATGGACTATGAGGGCCCCACAGAAGGGACTGACACCCCCTGCCCAGCGCAGCCATGTCCCGGGGAGGGAGCAGCCATGACTGTCCATGCTTTCGGCAGTGCTGGGGCAAAACCAGGGCTCCCCACATGTGGAGCACATGTCGCAGACGCCCGCACCATGCCCCTCCGCCGATGACATGGTGGTGGCTTAGAGCCTGCTTGTCACACTCAGCTGGTGGCAGTGTCAATTGGTGCAACCACTTTAGGACGCCCGTTGGTGTTTGGTAGTGCAGCTGGCCATTTGCACCCGGCTCCACACACCCAACTGCGCACAAGTACAGATGGAAAATATTCAAGAGATAAATCGTGTCTGCGCCCAACACACAGAGCTGTTTCTTCCTGTCATGAGTCCCTAAATAACACTGCATGCCAACTCTCTCCACAGCATGTATGAGAGGACTTGACATCTTGGAGGGAACCCAGGGTCACAGCTCCATGGCATAGCCCTTGCTTAACTCACGTGGGTCCCTGCATTCCATCCCTGGCACTACAAAAATGACAGCAGCCAGGAGTGGTGACCTATGCCTGGGATTCAGCACCCTGGCAGGCCAAGGCAAGACGTAAGTACCTGCCCAGCCTGGGCAACTTAGCAATTTAGTGAGCTCTTATTTCACAGTAAAGAATTAAAACTGGGGCTGGTGAGATGGCTCAGTGGTCTAAAGCACCTACTTAGAACAAGCTTAGCAAAGCACAGGGACCACGGTTCAATCCCCCAGCACCACGTGCCAGCCAGCCCCGCCCCCTGGTGGGCTGAGCTGGCCATACACACACATATAAATAAATAAAAAATTTAAAAAAAAAAAAAAAAAGAATTAAAACTGAGCTGGAGGCCAGGCATGGTGACCCACACGTGTTATCTAGTACTCAGGAGGCTGAGGCAGGAGGACTGCTGCAAGTTTCAGGCCAGCCTGGACTACGTAGGGAGACCCTATCTCAAAAACAAAAACAAGATTTGGGGATGTGGCTCAGTGGTAGAAATCTTCCCTTGCATGTACAAGGCCCTGGGTTTGATCCCCAGTACCACAAAAATCAAACAAACAAACAGGGCTGGGGATATAGCTCAGTGGCATAAGACCCTGCCTTGAAAGCTCAAGGTCCTGAGTTCGATCCCCAGTAGAACTCAGCGCTGGGGCCACTTCTGGAGTGTGACTGAGAGAGAACATAAGGAGCCTCCAGAAAATGGAGTGCTGGGCTCCTGCTAGGTGTCACACCAGACAAAAACCCTGCCCGCATGTCCCAGGATATTCTGTAGTGTATATTATGATGGGAAGGTCACATTTCAGACTCATACATTGATGAGTGACCAAAGCTTTTCCACTTGGTAATGACTGCCATTAAGAAAACAGGCTGCGAGATGGGAGAGAGGGTGACTTGACTTAGCAAGAAGACCAAGGAGAACCTCCCTGAGGAGGTGATAACCGGAGGTAGTAAAAGCTAAAGTCAGAATGTTCTAGAACATTCTGGGCCTTTTCTGAACATTGTGGAAAGGTCTGGAATGTCCCAAATATGCCAGGTGGACATAACGTAGAAGGCCCTAGACCATCACCAGGGGGGTGCAAGGGACAGAGATGAGGCCACATGGGCTCTAGAAAAATGGGCCAGGCACAGCGAGGAGGAGGAGTGTTGACAAAGATGTATTGCGAGCAGCCTCCTCAGTGTGTGGGACGCAGCTGTGACTGAGACGCCGAGAGTGTCGCATCTGGTGGAGGGACCATTTATTAAACCACTCATCACACAAGCAAAGAAGCAACCACTTAATCGTCAACATGATAAATGCTTCAGTTGGGGCATTGTGACTTAGAGGGGTCTGGGCTGAGCTGCGAGGTGCCAGAGGTAGAGGAGAGCCGAAGCGAGGGCCAGAGGGGGCACACAGGAAACAGCCACCAGGCACAGCCCCTGTGGGGACCCCAGCGGGGGCATGGGCAGCCCCAGGAGGGGGCCCGGCCTGAACTCCAGCCTCATGAAGCAACAGGCCCCATTCCCATCCTCCCTGTGAGTTTCCAGTATCCCTTATGTTTTTCGTGGACGCTGGGGCCTCCTCACTCCCTTCCCTCCACAGTAGTTTCCACCCCCAGGCAGATCCCTGTCCTCATCACCAGGGAACGCAATGGTCCGTTGCTATGGCAACCCTGTGCTGCTGGACACATGGGTGTGCCTGCCGGTTGCCATGACACAAACCAGCCACCCACCAGCACCAGCAGGTCCTCGTGGGATGCGGGCGGAAGATGGAGGAGTGGACAGAGCCCAGAGGACAGAGGCCCTGGAGGGACTGCTGGGCCATGCCTCCAAGGTCTGCATGTGTGAGTGCTGCAGTCGAGGCCATGGCAGCCCTGCATCTGCAGTATGCCCAGGCTGGTGTGGAAGGGACAGCTCAGGAAGACATAAAAGAGTCTCTGAACCAGGCATCGGGTGGCTCACCTGTCATCCCAGCACTTGGGAGGCTGAGGCAGGCGAATCTCCACAAGTATGAGACCAGCCTGGCTACAAACCAAGACCCCGCCTCATGCAAAACAAAACAATCAATGCACTAGACACATGGAGCAAAACAAATAAAAAACAAACACCCATATAAGCTGGACATGGTGGTCTACATCTATAATTTCAGCACCCTGGAGGCCAAAACAGGAGAATCACCATGTGTTGGGGGCCAGCCTGGGCTCACATAGTGACACCCTGTCTCACAAAAACACAAACAGGCTGGGAGATAGCTCGGTGGTCTAAGCACCTGCCCAGCAAGTGTAAGGACCCAGTTTGGATCCCGGGTCCCGCATGCCGTGCTGGCCCCGGCTGAGACAGGAGGATCACTATGAATCCAAGATGCATAGTGAGATCCTCTACCAAATAAATAAATAAATAAATAAATAAATAAATAAATAAATAAATAAATAAATAAATAAATAAATAGACTTTTCTTAATTTAAAAAAAAACCAGGGCCAAGGTTATGGCTCAGCAGCATAAGTGCCTGCCTGGCAAGTGCAAGCTCCCAAGTTCAATCCCCAGTATCATAAAAAAATAAAAAATAGGGGCTGGTGAGATGGCTCAGTGGTCTAAAGCACTACTTGGAACAAGCTTAGCAAAGCACAGGGACCGCAGTTCAATCCCCCAGCACCACATGCCAGCCAGCCCCACCCCCTGGTGGGCTGAGCTGGCCACACACACACACACACACACACACACACACACACACACACACACAAATAAAATAAATAAAAATTAAAAAAGGAATGACGGATAGATTAAAAAAAAAAAAAGGGCCAACATTGAAACAAATCATTACAAACCAATTATGAATGCGGCAGGAAAGGAACAAAGAAGATGGACAGAGATGTGGGCGACTGAGCGGCCCTGTGGCACTGTGGGCGGCTGGTCTTCTCCCACTGACGTGGAGCCCTTTCAGCAATGGCCTCAGCAGAGGCACTTGAGTGCAAAGGCCCTGGGGTCAGAAGGAACACAACAGGCCTGCAGTTGAGGGACAGCAGCATGGGGTTGGATCACGGAGACAGGGCCCTTGGTGGAATAGACTGTGGAGTGGGACTGGGGGGGCTCTCGCCCGCGCATTTGGATGTTTGGACTCCTCTCAGCCGCTGTGAACCCCGGAAGTCAGCGAGGTCTGGATGGGCTCTGCTTCACACCAGCTGGATCCAGTGGGGGTGGGAGAGGGGGCCAGGGAGCCTGGAGTAGGTGCAGGGACCTCAGCGGTAGCCATGGAAACAAGGCCAGTGTGGGTGGGAGGCTGGCTGGAGCCTGTGGTGGGTCTCATGGATGGCATCTGCTGAAGTGCCAATCAGGGAGCATCTAGACAGGCTCTCAGGAAGCCAGAGCTGCCCAGGCAGGGGGGGAGGACAGTGGTCCTTCAGCTGGCACTGGGCTAGCTGCTTACACTGGTGGTGGATATGGGACCCAGGGGTACTCTACCACCAAGCTACCCCCAGCTGTTTTTATTCTGAGACACAGTTCCCCTAAATTGCCAGACTGGGCTTCAGCTTGAGATCCTCCTGCCTCAGCCTCCTGGCTAGCTGGAATGCCAGGCTGGTACCACTGCATCTGGCAGTAGCCCTTTAAATACCACAGACACCAGGGCCTGCCCATTAGCTCAGGTGTTTAAGTGCCTGCTGAAACAAAGCTGTCAGGCTCATGATGCTGTGGTTCGATCCCCTCATCCTCAAGCCGAACCAGACCTGCCCTGAAGGCATCCTGGGGTGGGGGGCAAAAAAACCCCAAACAACCCACAGACATAACAAACAAATGGCCATGAAATGAAAGCAGCTGAATGCGCTGGTGGCTTGTGCCTATAATCCCAGCCCTGGAGAACCTCAAGCAGACAGACCATGAGTTCAAAGCCAGCCTGGGCTACACAGCAAGACCCCATCTCAAAAACCAAAAGATAAAATAACAAAACAGCAAATATGTAGACAGTCATCCTGTCATCTTGGTGGGCTCCACGATCCCCTACAGATGCCAAGATCAAGATGCACAAGTCCACGGGCCAATGAGATAGCTCAGCAGACTAATCTCCTGCTTAGGCAAGCCCAGGGACTGGGGTTTGATTCCTGGTACTGCATGCCGCCCTTGGGTGCCCTGAGCCAGTGACTGAGTCCAGATGTCATGGCACACATCTGTAATCCTAATGCTTTGACAGGCTGAAAACAGGAGAATCACTATGAGTCCAAGCTGCATAGTGAGACCCTGCACCAAATACATTTTTTAAAAATTAAATAAGGGGCCGGGGAGATGGCTCAGTAGAATAAGTGCTTGTCTGGCAAGTGCAAGGGCCTGAGTTCAATCCCCAGTTCCACCAAAAAAGAAAAAAAGAAACAGGAACAGGGACATGGCTCAGTGGTAGCTCCTTTGCCTAGTACAAGTGACATTCTGGGTCCCACCCTGGCAGCCCAGGCCACAATCTGTGTCCTCCCAGTAAACCACGCCTCCCCTCCCCTTTATTTTTGTACTAGGGATTGAACTCAAGACCTTGTGCTTGTCAGTCAGGCCCTTATGCTGCTGAGCCATCTTCTCAGCCAGGAAACCCCTTCTGGTTCTGGTGGCCAGAGTCCTTTCTATCACTCGCTGGCTGCAGGCCCAGCTCCTAATGAGGTCTGGAGGGAGGGATCCAGTCTGCTGGAGTGAGGGCCATGTTGGTGAGGAAAGGGAAGCGAGTGGCAGCCCAGGGCGCTGGGCAGCCCTGTGGTCAGTCCCCCAGGTGTCCTGCAGAAGGACCACAGGCAGCAGAGGACAGGACCAAGCCTCCCTCCCAGCAGCCCAAGACCCAAAACCACAGCTTCATCCATGTCCCTCGTTCTGCCTCTCTCCCCATAGGCTGCCCCAACTTTGCCCAGGCCTTTGAAAATAGCTCCTTTTGAAAGAAAAAGAAATAAAAGGTATATCAAATTGAAGGGGGAAAATAGCTTCTTTAAAGTGGACATGATGGGGCTGGGGAGATACCTCGGCAGTCTTAAGTGCCTGCCTGGCAAGCACGAGAACCTGGGTTCAATCCCTGGTACCACATGCTGTGCTAGCCACCGTGGTGGTGCACACCTATAATCCCAGTGCTGGGGAGCCTGAGACAGGAGAATCACTATGAGTCTGAACAGTGTAGTAAGACCCTGTACCAAATGAATAAATAAATAAATAAATACAAAAATAATTCCTTTTTTTGTTGTTTTGCGGTACCAGAGATTGAATTCAGGACCCTGCACTAGCCAGGCAAGCACTTAGTCTACTGAGCTATCTCCCCAGCCCCAATAAAATATTTTCATAAAAATTTTAAAAAATAAAAACTGGCCATGGGGGCACACGCCTGTCAGCCCATCACTCTGGGAGGCTGAAGTAGGAAGATCACAAGCTCCAGCCCAGCCTTTTCCAGAGACATGCTGTCCCTGGATGGTGGCCTGAGAGGTGGCTGTCCTTGCAGAAGGCAGCTGGTCTGTGCCTTCTGCCTGCAGCAACTTCCGGGAGCTTCTATGGCAGCATGAAGGGAGCTGGTGGCTGTGAGTCACAGCCACGGCAGGCCACTCCCCGGGCGGGCACAGCATCAAACACAAGAGGCGCAACCAGGAAGGCCTTTCTGTACAGCGTTTATTCCTGCCCAGCCCGCCCCTCCTCTGCCCACCACCAGGTCCCCAGGGTCCCTGCTCCCAAAGGGGCGGGTCTACGGATCTCAGGGATGAGAAGGAAGCTGCAGAGGAAGTGGCTCCACTGTGCCTCAGCCCCTTACAGAGGGGACAGAGAAAAAAGGAAGGTGACACAAAACGGGTCAGATACTCTGAAAGCCACAAGAGTAAAGACAGAAGAAGCGCAGCCCAAGGAAGAGGGAGTGGAAGAGCCCAGGCCAGACCCACCCCCAGGACTGAGGCGTGCAAGATAGGGCAGGAGACACCCCAACCTTAGACTTGAGGTGCAGAACAGAGAGGTCCTGGGGCATCCCCTTAGTTGTGGGGCTACAGCTTGGTCAGGTCCAGCTTGAGATTGTAGGGTGGGGGGCTATCCTCGCAACCATGTGACGGAGGCGGGTACAGCGGCCAGTCCGGGTCCACCACGAAGCCCTTGTGCTGCTCCAGGGTCAGCGGCTGTGGGAGCCAGGGGTGCTGAGTCTCCAGCTCAGACAGGACCCCAACCCCACCCTTTATCCCCACTGGTCCCCGCTACCTGAAATTTGAGGTGTTGGCCTGGTGCAGTCACCAGCGTGGAACAGCTGAGCCACAGCATGACCAGCACGGAGAGGAAGAGGCAGCAGGCCAGGATCCATCGGGGCAGCCCCGAGCGTCTGCAACCCAGCCTAGGCTCAGTGCTGACCCAGCAGGAGCAGGAGCAGGAGCAGGAGCCCTCAGAGCATAGCCTGCCCACCCCCAGGGCCTGCCACACACCGGGACATGCAGCTGAGGAAGTCGCTGTCCTGCTCCTCCGATTCCACCTTGGCCTTACTGCTGGTCTTCACTCGGATCCTGGCCTTGTGAACCTTGTCCAAGGGGCCTACAGGGTCTGAGAGGAGGCTATCGCTCAGCGGCCTCCAGGGTTCTGCCACAAGGCCACAGGAAGCATGGAGCTACCACGGAGTGGGGAAAGGAGGCAGGACCTGGGGCAGTGGACCATGGGGTGCCGGAGTGGAGACTGGGGATGGATCGTGGAACCCTGGGAGACATGCAACAGGACCCTGGGAGTGCAGCATGAGAACAGGGGAGACAGAAGATGTAGTCCGGAAAGACAGACCAAGGGACACTCAGAGATGGACAAGCAGCTGAGCTATGGAACCTTGGGAGGTGCACTAAAGAACCTACAGACACACCAGGGAACCCTGTGAGATGGATGTAGAGCCCCGGGAAATGGGACTGTGGAACCCTGTGAGACGGACGTAGAACCCTGGGAAATGGGACTGTGGAACTCTGGAAGATGGACATAGAGTCCCGGGAAATGGGACCGTGGAACCCTGTGAGACGGACGTAGAGCCCTGGGAAATGGGACTGTGGAACCCTGGAAGATGGACATAGAGCCCCAGGAAATGGGACCGTGGAACCCTGTGAGACGGACATAGAGCCCTGGGAAATGGGACTGTGGAACCCTGGAAGATGGACATAGAGCCCTGGGAAATGGGACCGTGGAACCCTGGGAGATGGTCCATGGGCCCTCTGGTGACAGTGGGCTGGACCTTACCCACGTGTACTTCCAGGGCCTCGGGATGCCGTCCCTTCCAGGTATCCCAGTTCACCTCCACTCGCTGCAGGCGGCCCCCCTGGAAGCCCAGGCTCTCGACCACAGGCTGGGTCTGGGGCAGAGCAGAACAGACAGCAGGGAAGTTCTACTACAGACAAGCAGGGGGGACACCCCTGACCCTGTAGGCTGTGACATCAGAGACATTCTCTACTCTCACGGGGTCTCTGTTTGTCAAACCCCGTCCTCTAGCTTCTGAAGCTAGATAAACCAGGCAGGGCCAACTGCAGCTCAGCAAAGACTGGGTGTGTGGCGTACACCTGTTACCCCAGCACTCAGGGAGGCTAAGGCAGGACTGCAAGTTCAAGCCCAGCCTGTGCAATTTTGGGAAGTAAACAGAATCTGTCTCAAAACAAAAACAGTGCTGCGGATACGGCTCAGTGCTAAGGACCTGGGTCCCACCTCCAGTACGTTCAAACGGCCCCTCCAGAATCCCAGAGGGGCTGTAATTTAGAGCCCCAGCACCCACTCTGCGGCCAGGAGGAAAGAGCACAACCAGAAATGAAGCCACCACAAAGGAAAGTAGGGTCGAGGGCCACAACTGTGAGACACAGCTCCTGGATCCAGCGGTGCCCAAAGCCTGATCCCTGTGGGCTCTGTACCCCCCAACCCTGGGGTGGCCCCAGCAGTCTTCTCACCTGGAAAACCACCACCTTTCCATTGTCAGTCTGCAAGTAATATGTCCAGGTGGAGGAGACGAAGCCTTGGGCCGAGTTGACAAGGTCATTGCAGAGAGTGGAAAATAAGTCCAGGAGGGACAGAGCCCCACTGGGAGCTTCCAGGACCTTTCTCTGGTGAGGGAAGGCCCAAGGTACATGATGGTGACAAAGTAGAACATTGTGAATGGGAGGGCACCTGGCTGATCTTGGGTTTGGCTGAGCAATTTGGTTAAGGCATAGACTTACACATGGCATCTGGCTTGCTGTGCGGCCCTGGGAAAATTCATTGGCCTCTCTGGGCCCTAAAACAGAGGTAGGGGAGTCTCCTTTCACAGGACAGCTGTAAGCTTCAATAATGTTTGCCCAGCCCCTGGTGTGGCCTAGATTCTAAGTGACCAGCAGCCAAAGGTACCACAAACCTTATCTCTGGTCCCATTTCAAAGAAAAGAGGCGACAAAATGACAGGACTGTTTCTCTGGATGTGCAGAGGAATAAAGTAGGGAAAGGGCATTCTGGGGAACCCCAGACCACAGGTCTATGGTTATGCTGTGTACCTCCTTGCCTCAGTTTCCCCTGGATGCCGATGAGAAATGGTCCTTTCTGGCTAGGCCCTGTGTACTTGGGAGGGTGCTGTGCCCTGAAACTCAGCTCTGCCCACCTCAGATACCCGCGGCCACCTCCTTGTCCCAGGGAAATTGCTGAGACCACCACCTGGCAGCCCTAGTGACACCAAAGAGGAGCTCAGGCAAGGTAGTCACAAGGTCTGGTGGCCTCACCACAGTTCTAACTGCATAACATGAGTTGTCCCTTGGGCCCCCAAACAGTAGGAAAACACGCCCAGCATGTCCACAAGGCAGGAAAAATTTGGGCAGGCTACAGCCAGGGCCAGATGAAGATAAGTGATTGATAAATGCATTGTGATTGTGTTTATGGCTATTTACTCCTAGAAAGGGGGAGGAGATGGGATGACAAGTGGGAGGTCCCATGCCAGAGGTGACTACTGGGCCTGGACAGGTGACAGGGCTTGGCTGAGGCCACTAAGCAGGACTGGATGGAATGCAGAGGCTGGGGGGGTTTCTTGGTAGGGTGGCCCAGGA
This sequence comes from Octodon degus, assembly GCF_000260255.1. NCBI lineage: Eukaryota > Metazoa > Chordata > Mammalia > Rodentia > Octodontidae > Octodon > Octodon degus. Next base: position 827,154 of record NW_004524858.1, read on the forward strand.
CTTGAGTATAGGGCACCCACCTTCTCTGGCTGGGTCTCCGGGTCTGGTTGGGGCACCTGGATCCAGCAGCCCTCGCGGCAGGCTCGCTGCTCAGTGTCCTTCACGTAGGCTTCCACGCATGCTGCGGGGGCGGGTTGGGGTGACTGGACCCGCCCTTCCTGGCCCCTGCCACCACCCTGGAGCACATGCCCACCCTGGCCCTCACCTGCTTCGCATTCAGTCCGGGTGGCATTGGGCCTGGAGCTCCTGGCCACGAAGCGGCAGATGGAGAAGAGCCGGCAGCCCCGCTCACAAGCGCTGATTTGCACGGCCCTGTCATATGGAGACCCTGTGGGGACCTCGGGCCCTGCCTTGGGGGGACACGGGGCTCAGCAATGGGTGGGGTGTTTGGGAAGGGGTGTTGGTCCTTCAATCTAGGCAGACGAGTGAGGTTGGCAAAAGCCAGGAATATTGGGAGCTCTTAGCTCTCAGGAGAAATGAGGGGCTCAGGGAAGCAGTGGCTTGGGAGAGATTCCCAGACCTCAGGAAGGGGGGGTGCCTCTAAAACTGTTTTGGGGCGCTAACGGCTTGAGGAACTAGTAGTTGCGTAGTTCTAAAAAGGCCGCAGAGGCGGGAGATGGGCCCTGGGCACCGCGGGGGTCCCTGAGCAGCAGAGGGAGGGGGCGCCGGAGGTGGCAGCGCAGTCTCAGCCCCACCCCCTCCGGCCTTGAAGGACCCCCCACGTCGAGCTCCTAGGCTGGGATCTTCATTCCCAAATTGTCCCCCCTGGGGACCCCGGCCTCACTCTGGAGATGGAACATCGTTGCTGTTCTAGGAGTGACCCTCGGACACTCTCCCCCTCCGAGGGACCTTGGTGTTGTAGTCACCGGGTCTGCATCCCTGCCCCCCACCAGAGAATCCCGAGTCGTGCGCGTCACCTGTGAATGCTGCGGTCCGGGGTCGCGCTCGCGACAGCGCTGCTGGCATATCTGGGTGTCCCCGAGCTGGGGGGCAAAGGGGTCCCGTGCCGGCGGCGCGGGGGCGGCGGGCGGGGACGCTAGCAGCAGTAGCAGCAGCAGCGGCGCCGGCGACATCAGTGCGGCCGCAGCCATGGTCGCCGGTGCGGGATGCTGGCTGCGGGGCGGCGCTGACGTCAGCGAGCGAGGCAGCCTGGGAAGGGGGGGCGGGGTGGGCTGCGGCACCTAGGGGGGGGTGGGCAGGTGGATCCGGCCCCCGGCACTGCCGGGTCTGGGGTCCCCAGGGCCGGGTATCGATGGCCCAGAGCCAAAAGAAGACAGGATGGACGCTAGATCCACGGGCCACGGGCGTCAGGAGGGCCAGGCGCGGGGACCAGAGGAACGCGGTCACAGGGACAAAGGGCAGGAACGAGAGAGGGAAAATGGGCGGTGAGGCTGACGCCGAGGTAGAGGGTGGAGGCGAAGAGCCCAGGGTGCCCGGGCCCTTACCTGGCACTGTCTCCCTCGGCACCAGGGCCGAGACGCAGCGACCTGCGTCCCTCCGCTGCCCGGCTGACAGTGGCGTCGCCTTCCACCGCTCATGCCGGATGCAGGAACCTGGACAACCGGGTTCTCGTCTCCAAAATGGCCCTCACGGGGGCCTTTATGGACAGGGCACAGAGGCGCCCGTGGGGCTATTAAAACTCCTAGTTCCCGTGGGAAAACAGGCACACTTGTGGCTTCCATCAGTACCACTCCTGTGGCGACACCGTGGCTTTAAGACCTGGAATTAGGAATCCTCTAGCTCCCTCTTCTTCAAACATGGACCTGGGGACGCCCCGATCTTATGAACAGATGTCCCAAGCTGGGCTGCAAGGTCGGCGCAGGTGCCTGCAAAGGGCGTGTGTCCCCTCGACGCCCCGCCCCCGCAGACGGGCGACAGCCTCGCGGGGTCGGCGGGTCAGAGGGCACCGCAGGTTCCGGACGGGGAGGAGGGGGTGGCGCCCCTTCCCCGCAGGCCCCTCGCTTTCATCTCACGGCCCGGCAGCCCCCACGTGGCTTAATCAGGCGCGGCTGTGCCTGGCGGACCCCGAACATCTGGATCCCGGCACGCTCCTCCCCCGCCCCGCCCAGCCAGGCCAGGGCCTCCCGCGCAGCCGGAACCCCGCGACCAGGCCAGCCGGGCCTTGGGAACCTACTTGCAGGTTGTGACCCCCCATTGTCCCATATCCCACGTGGGAAAACCCAAGCTTTGCGGCTCCCGGGCAGAGCAGAGTCAAGCCCACACATGCCAACCCCAGTCCTCGGCGCTTAACCTTTCCACAATGACTGTCCTTCAAGGATTGCAAACAAACACTTCTTGCAATCACTCTAGAGGACAAGTACTGGTAGCATCGCCCCATTTCCAAATAAGGCAATCGGGGCGCAGCTTGACCATGGAGATTGGCCCAGGTGACCGGCGACAGGACACGGAGGCCTGCAAAGGCATGAGAAGTATCGCTGAGGGTGCAAGAACGAGGGACACCGCTTGCCCTTTTGCAGGAGGGGAAACTGAGGCTGGAGGGTAGGGCGCCGAGGGAAAGAAACTGATGGCCGTCCCCCTTTTCCGCAGGCAGCGGAAGAGACCTCGACCCGGCCCCCAGGTGAGCCCGCGCCCGTCGTCCCCGGGGAGCCAGTCCAGGTGAGGGGCGGGCAGCCGGCGGGCGGCCGGGTCGGGTTTCAGGAAATCCGCCGACATTCCTCCCGGGCTTAAGAGGGAAAGTTGACTCGGCGCCGCCCCTCGCCCCCCCACTTCCTACCCCCCGGGGCGCCCGGCGGGGGCGGCAGGCGGGGGGCGCTGCGGCCGCGGGGCGTGAATCAGCGGCCGGCCGGGAGGTCAGGGCGGGCGGCAGACAAGCGCCCTTTGTCCCTGGCCGCCCTCCCAGCGACCCTGATGACCCCCATCCCCAAGCTGGGTTCAGACTAAGGAGGAGGCTAGGCACGGCGGCGCCTGCGGCTTGCTGACACCCTCAGCTAGCGGAGTAGAGAAAAGTGGTACTCCTCTTCTCCAGACTCAGGGTTGCTTTGGGCTGCAGAGAGGCAGGGCATCCACTGTCCTAGCCCAGGTCAGCACTTAGTGCAACTTTGCGATGTCTCAGGGCCACTCCAGTGCCTGGCACCTTGAGCTTCAGGCCCAGGAATCAGGGGGCTCTCAGGCTCAGCCTCCGGGGTGCAGATTCCAAGCCTCAGGGCACAGAGCCCCAACACTAGCCCATGCCTCAGCCCTCAGCTCCTGACCCCTAAAGCAAAGGCTCGCACAGCCAAGCACTCTTTCAAAATTGGTGTGTGGTGAGAGGGCTCTTAGTTAAACTGGCCTGGGTTCCCACCAGACCCCTAGGTGATGCTCCTAGTGAACCAAGTGTGCCTCCTCAGGAACTGGGGCTCTAGGGCCCCCAACCTGTCACCCATAGATGACCTGTGAGTTATGGAAGAGCCCCCAACCTTTGTGCACATTCCCTGCCACCTTTAAGGGCTTCAGTCAATATTGACCAGGGGTTCCTCTCTCAGCAGAGATGGCAGGGTGGGAAGGAAGGAGTTAATGGAGAAGCTGGGGGCAAGGGCAGGGAAAGGTGCACCTGAGGTCAACTCACTTTCCTTAAAGTCAAGGCATAGGGCAAAGGTCACCCAAAGGCCAGAAGTCAGCTCCTGGGGGAGACCTGGCAGGACTGGGATGTGATCCATTCTTGTCTCTGCAAGAGGCCCAGAGAAGGTGTATAGTCTGTCTACACGGCAAGTCAGGGGGTATGGCCAGCCTGGGACCCTAGCTTGCTGAGGCTTTTCTTGCTACTTGGAGGGACTAAGAATTCTCCCACATCTTCTCACTGTGCAAATATTTATTGAGCTCCTCCTCTTCGGTGTTCAGAGAACCCAATAGGGCTCCTAACTAAGGGGGTTTAGGGTACTCAAGGTCTGAAGAAGTAAAGACTCAAGAGAGGGAAGGCGGTGCTTTGGAAACCTAGGTTACAAAGACAATCAAAAGAAAAATGAGGCACAGTGTTCCGGGGTGGGTGGGGCCTCTCGGAGGGCCTGGGACCCCCAGGAGAAGTTGGGGGGTGGGGTGGGGAGCAGCATCCTAGCCCTAGGAAGAGCCATGGAGAATGGGCCTGGCTGGTGAGGAGCCCGCAGCATTCCGGGCACCCAGGCTAGGCAAAGGGAAGGGAGCAGGGAGGCCACGGGGAGAAGGTGCGAGGGCGGAGAAGCTGGGCTGGGCTGCTTTCAAAAGCTCCCCCTGCCCGCCATCCAGACAAAGGCTGCAGGATCAGGGGTAAAAGCCACACCGGAGGCTGGACCACGGCACCCCAGAAGGACTCTGAGGGGCCTGGACCAAGACAAGGTGGGCGGGGGGTCAGAATCTCGGTTTGGGGATGTGTTTTGGAAACGGAGCCAACAGGATCTGCTGATGGATTGGACGTGTGGGAAGAGCGCAGGAGAGAGCCGTCACGCACGCTTCCAGGTCTCTAGCACCTGGCTGGATGGGGGAGGAGCAAGGCCGGGAGGGGGAAATGAAGGATTTCAGTTCAGAAGTCAGAAGTACCCCAGGTGGGGGCCAGACTCCCTGGGGCGCATTGCAAGCCAAGGGCCGTGGGGGAGGGGCGGGAAAGGGAGGACCCTAAATTCAGTTCAGCTCTTCTGCCTCCACTCATTCCGGCACCAATTGGCAGGTAGGACCACGACACCATTCGCAGAGGGACAAACAGGCCTGGGCCCCCTCTGCCCCTGGAGAGGGTGCCTTGCCATGTGCCAAGAGTTGGATTTGGGAGACTTCTGTCGCGCTCCACCTTCCCGAGGAAACCTTAAGGTGCCTGGCCCCGTGCAGGGAGAGACACAGCGAAAGAGGCCTGGGCCGCCCCAGCGCAGACAGCCCGCTTTGGTTCTACCTCCTTCTCCTTCCCATCCAGGATCCAGATGGGGGTGCCCGGCATCAAGTCTCTTGTCTGTCGGTCTTTTACTTTCTTTTCCCCCCTGAACAAAGTGGGGGACCTCTAAGCCCTCCGGAGACCCTTTGACCCTCTCAGTTGGCTAGGGACATGGAGAACCCAGGCTCCTCAGGGAAGGGGCAGTTAGGAGCCTCTGTTAGCTGCAGGGATTTGGGGGCTGCCACCCAACCGGGGAAGTTGGGATCCCCAGGAACCCGCATTTCAGACACCCCCTCCCGTGGCCTCAGAGACAAAAACTCGTTCTCTTGCGCGCCCAACTGGGTGGGGACGAGGAGGAGGGGGATGAAACGCCCGGCCGGGAGGGGTCCCGAAACCCGGGCAGGGGCCAAAAATAATAAGGAGAAAGATCTTTGCGCAAAAGAAGGAAGATAAACTATGCGTCGCTCCGGGCGGCCGCGTTACCTGGAGCGGGCGGCGGGCGGCGGCCGCCGGAGCGATTACTCACCGCGTGGCGCACCCCACCCGCGGGGCCGCTGAGTGGATTTTTCCGTGGGAGGGGGAGTGCGCATCCGGGGAGCAGTCTTTGCCACTCTCCTTCTAGGGAACCCATTCTACCCCCAGCGCGCCCGGCCCCGGGGCCCGCAGTCCCTGTGGGTCCACGCGGTATCTGTGTCTCAGGCTGCACGATATCCGCGGACCACTCTGTGCGAGGGGCACAGAGCGCCAGGATTTCGTGCCTTACTTTACTCTTTTCCTCTAGAAAAATTCCCGGGCCCGGGAGGCTTCGTGCAGAGGACAGGAGAGGGAAGGGATGAAGTGGAAGGAAGAACCAGGTTGGTGGGACCTAGGCGCGAGGATTGGGGCTGCCGGCGACTTCCTAGCCCCTGGGGAGGTAGAGGGACTGGGGGAGGGCGGGGCTCAGGACCGCTCCATGGGGGGCGGGGCCGAACGGGGTAGGGACCCGGACGCAAGATTGGAGGGAGGGTCGGGGAGGAGCAGGGCAGGATTAGGACCGCTGTGGGCCCAAAGGGACGCAGGGCTGGACAAGGAGTGCGAAGCAGTGGGCATAGGTACGAGGAGGTAACTGGGGGGTCGGGCTCCCCAGTGGGGGTGGAACGCCTGGAGCCGTAGGGGTTGGAAGTCCTGGGCCGTGGGGAATGAGAAGGGGCCCTGGGTGCGGGACCCGGCGCACGGCTCGCGGTGGGGCGTAGGCAGTCCGGGCGGGGCGCGCGGTGCCCGCCGGCGGGCGGGCGGGCTGATGG
>NW_004524858.1:833378-870098 GCF_000260255.1 Octodon degus
TAGCGCCTTGTCAATTCGGCTGCTCAGACTTGCTGCGGCCTCCGTGTTCGCGCCCAGCGACGTGCGGGCGCTCCGGCCCGCGCCCTCCGCACCCCGCGCCTCTCCACAGTCTCCCGTGCGCCCCTAGCAGCGCCAGCTCGATGCCCGCCGGCCGCCCAAGCCCGGGCGCCCAGTCCGCGCGGCGGCCGCCGCCGCTGCCCCTGCTACTGCTTTGCGTCCTCGGGGCGTCGCGAGCCGGATCGGGAGCCCGTGAGTACCCTGCGTCCTGCTCCTCATCCCGCCGCGGCCCAGGACAGGCGCCCGGGGATAGCCGAGGGGGGGAGGGGGCGCGGGCGCCACCTGGACGGCCGGGGAACAAAGGAAGGCGCCCCCGGCGCGGCCCTCGGGGCGCCCTTACCTGTGGGGCGCACGGGGCTGGGTCCCCTGGCCCAAGAGCCCTACTTCCGCGCCAAGGCCTTCTCACCTGGGCCACCCGAGCCGGGGCACTCAGCCAGGCCCCCGAGGGTGGAGGCAGCGGCCCGGGCCCTCTGCACGCATTGGGGCGCCGCGGGTGCACTGTGCTGCGGCGACCACTGGGCACCGCTTCCAGGCGGGCGGGGGCGCACGCAGTGGAGCGCTGGGTGCGGGCGGGGAGCGGCCCCCCGGCGAGGGATGAGCCCTGAGGGGAGGGAGGGCGGGCGGGGGCCCGCTCTGGCCGCCTGGCGCGCAGCCCAGGGTCCCCGGGGACGCGCCTCTCCGCGGGCCGGCGCCGCAGCCCTCCCTCCGCGGGACCAGGCGCACGGGGATCCGCGAAATCCCCGTCACCGGCGGCACTCAGAGCCGTCTTAATCCATCCTGCGCGGGTTGCGAGCCTTCTGCGAGAAAAGGCTTTGTGAGCGAGTGGGTGAGAGCCGGAGCCCAAGCACGGGCACTGCGGGCCCAGGCTTTAGGGGAGGCCCCCTGGGAACCCGTAGGCCCAGGGCCCCTCCCTGTGGGGCGCTCCTGGCCTCAGGCATTCGGCCCCCCACTCAACGCACACCCCTGCCAGGATACGGTCTCCACATCCAGACCCACTTTGGGACACACCCGGAGACACACACAGACTCACACTGGCTTGTGTCCCGTCACCCTCGCCCTCAGACACTCACACACTGCGTCCCAGATGCACGTTCGCACACCACCGCGGCGCGCGCACATTCCATCCCGACGCACACACATTCTGGTCCTCTCATTCCCCGTGGAGCCAGCAGAAGGGCATGCACGCGGGCACGAGGGGGTAGGGGACGTTCTCAGTGAGCTTGTGTCCCCATCCAGGCAGGACACCTCCGGGTGTCATTCTGGAAAGGGCAGGGCCAGGGCACCCCTGGGCCACAAGCTTGCCTAAGGTGCCTGCACAGGTGAGAGACTACCTAGAGCCTTCTGGGGTCCCTGATAGCTCTGCCAGACTGTGGGTGGCGTGGAGCTTTGTTCCCAACCATAGAGCAACAGGCGAAAGTGGGGGGTGGGGTGGGTGTTGTGCATGTGTTTTCTCCTTTAAGGGAGAAGAAATTAAATAAAAGATTCTCACACCTCGGCAATATGTTTCTACTTACCGTGTGTCTTAGCACCTGACTGCCAGGCTGGTGGGTCGTAAAGTGTCTGCAGGTACCTGTGGGATGAGAGGTGGGATCCCCCCGCAGGGACCCTGGGATTGAGGCCACCCTCCTGCTCGGCTTTCAGAGAATCTCACACTTTTCCCTTTTAAAACACATGGTGTTCCTTTTTAATAACAGCAGTGGCTCCAGATTGGGAAAGGGAAAAGAAAATCTTGTAAAGGCCCCAGCTCCTCAGGAAAGGAGGGGCAGCAGGCGCAGAGGGGGCAGACCCCAGCCTAGGGATTTGCTTAGGGGCGTCTTCTAGGAGCCCCTCCAAGCCAGGCCAAGCTCCCTTCAGGCTCAGCAGCTTGTTCCCAGTTGCTGCTTCCCCAGCGCCTGTCTCATTGTTCGCCAGAACCTAGAGACAGGGAAGGCACCGGGACCTGGAGCTGGGCAGGATAGTGAGCCCCGTGGTCCTCAGGTGCTGTAGAGTGGGGGTCTCTGCATGGTGTGTTCATCCTGCCCACCCTGTAGCACTGAGCAACCCTCTAGCAGGTAGTGCAGTCCTTCTCCCATTGTGGGGATGAGGAACCCAGGGCCCAGACAGCAGAGCCAGGTGCTCCACCGAAGTTTGTGCCTTTGTCTCCAGGAGAAAAAGTGTCCCTCTGACCTTTCCTACTAGGCAGAGAGCTTGTCCTGTCCAAGCCCACTCAGCCTTGTCCCCTCCAGCCAGCACCCTGTCCCCATCCCAGCCCTAGGCCGGCAGCTGCAGCTGCTGGCAGACTGGCCAGCCAGGCCTGGTGGGTGTGGCAGGGGGGCATTGCCCCCCAGCCAAGACCCCCCAAAGAGCCCCTTTGGGCCACATCCGGCTGGGGTGGGGGCAGGAGCGGTGTGACCCACCCTGGGAGGGCTGAGACCGGGCCTGGGGTCGACTAGCTGTCTGTGCCTCCCATCCTGCTGGGGGGGCCCAGGCAGGAAGCGGTGGGTGGGCCATGGCAGAGGCGCTGGCACGCCCGAGTTCATGCCAGAGGAATTCCGAATTAGCGGGCGGCTGGCTGCCTGAGACCTCCGGGGCGGCCCCCTGGCCCCACGCCCCCTGCCAGGGCGCCCCCGCCAGGGCGCCCCCGCCTCCTCTGCTGGCCTGCGCTAGTGCTCCTTCACACGGACAGACACGGAGACTTCCAGTGAGCCCTGGGCCAAGCCCCAAATGCAACTGTGATCCCAGCCACACTTGAGCCAAGTTTGCCCCAGAAAATCGTTAGGGTTGGCCCAGGACTGAGCCCTTCCTATCATGGCCTTCTGCAGAATGTGGGACGGTGCAGGGTGACTGCTGGCATTTAAGGGGCACTGAGGGGGTAGGATATGTGGATCCCCATGGCTGCCCTTGAGCCCCCTGAACCCCTTCTCAGCTGCCTGGGGAATTCTTTTTAAGTGCATATGTAACCAGGACCTTCCCTGCTCAGAACTCTGAACTTTTGGTCCTCCCTGCAGGTTGGGGGTCCCTTCTGACCCAGACCTTTCCTAGTACCTGTCCTACCAGAACAGCTGGCCCCTAGATACTTCTTAGCTACATCCCTTACTTCTGTCTCAGCTCAGATGTCACCTCCCAGCCTAGGTGAGCTGCCTCCCTTTGGCCTCTGCTTCATTTGGTTCCTTTGGTCTGCGAACCTCTGAATCTGAATGGGTGAAGGGCACAGCGCCCTCCCAAGGGAACGGAGAAGGAAATCACCAAGTCAGGCTTCCTCAGCAAGCTGGGGCATTCAACTCTGGGCCAGCCTAACCTAACTGTGGCATGGGGTGGCCTCTGACAGTATACCCTAAATGACCCCTGTGGCCGATACCAGAATTCTCACTCCCCAGATAGAGAAAGACTCAGGCCAGAGTGCACCCCTCCCCCGCAGGCCTCAATTTCTTCAGGGTGAAATGGACCTATCTTTGGTCCTGGTCTCCCTGATAGGTAGCAGGAGAGGAGGGCTGGCTGGGCATTCCTGGGACTTCTGTGCCAGCACCCAGCTCACTCAAATTGATTTGGGAAGTCTCAATAACTGCCACAGTGGCCCCAGTGAAGGACACAGAGCACAGAGAGTCCTTTTTTTTTTTTTTTTTTTTTTTGAGGCAAGGTCCTGCTGTGTAGTTCAGGCAGACCTCTAACTCCCCTCGGGGAGTTTGCCTGGCTCCCCCAGCTGGCCTCGACTTGCCACAGTCCTCCTGCCTTGGCCTCCTGAGTGCTGACCTTACAGGCATGTGCCCCACAGGAGAGCCCCTTCTTTCTAGGTTAAGGGAATGCAGGAGGGCATTAAGTCCTTTTGGATGGGAGTGGGAGCACCCACAGCTGTCACAGCCACATCAGGGTTTCTGTAGTTGAGAACCTGGGTGGGGATACTTGGATTTTCAGAGGTTCAGCTTTTTTTCACAGGATGGGCAAGACTTGGTGAGGAATGGTAGGCAGCCTTACCCTGTCCATATTCAGGACAAAAGAGGTCCACTCCCTGTTCAGCCAGGCCAGTGCTTCTCCCCCAGAAGCGCCCAGGGCCCAAGGCTTGGAGTAGCTAGCAAAGGAAGAACCACAGTTCTGTCTCCAGTGGCTCAAAACAGCTGACCCGAGGAAGTCCTGGCATGGTGGGCCTTGGATGGCTCCCTCAGGTGTAACACAGCCTGTCTTCTTTGGCCCTAGACACGGCTGTGATCACACCCCAGGACCCCACACTCCTCATCGGTTCTTCCCTGCAAGCCACATGCTCAGTGCATGGGGACCCGCCTGGGGCCACCGCCGAGGGACTCTACTGGACCCTCAACGGGCGCCGCTTGCCTGCGGAGCTCTCACGGATGTTGAATGCCTCCACACTGGCCCTGGTCCTGGCCAACCTCAACGGGTCCAGGCAGCAGTCCGGGGACAATCTCGTGTGCCATGCCCGCGACGGCAGCATCCTGGCCGGCTCCTGCCTCTATGTGGGCTGTAAGTGGCCCCAGGATGCCTGGATGCTGACATGATATGGGGAGCTGCCGCCACCTGGGGCTGCATTGAGTGTGGGGAGAGCCTGACCAACATCATAAGGGTAGTCCACAGGCTGGGGTGTGGCCCAGTGGGGGACCACACTCAGTGTGGGCCCTCACACAACATGCCAGTATCCTAATGCATCTTCAGGAATAGGGCTGAAAGTGTCCTATTCACCCTCCTCCATCCACTTTCCCTTAGTGCCCCCCGAGAAGCCCTTTAACATCAGCTGCTGGTCCAAGAACATGAAGGACCTCACGTGCCGCTGGACACCGGGGGCCCATGGCGAGACCTTCCTGCACACCAACTACTCCCTCAAGTACAAGCTGAGGTTGGTGCCAGCCCTTCTGCCCCTTGGCACCCCATGCCAGCCTCCTCAGACCCCCCTCCCCTGCATGCACAGGTGGTACGGGCAGGACAACACATGTGAGGAGCACCACGCTGTGGGGCCACACTCCTGCCACATCCCCAAGGACCTGGCTCTTTTCACGCCCTATGAGATCTGGGTGGAGGCCACCAACCGCCTGGGCTCAGCCCGATCCGATGTGCTCACACTGGACATCCTGGATGTGGGTGAGTCAGGCCTGCTGTGCCCCCTACATCTGCCCCGCTTGGGCTCCAACTCCTGCTCTGGCCCTGCTGGGGGGAACAGCTGGGCACCCACTCCCCAGTTCCAAACCCCAAAACAGCCAGGATAGCCCCACTTTCCAGAGAACACCTGGCCCAGTGCCTCCCCTGCTGCAGCCAGGTGTGCAGGAGGGGGCCCCTGGGAGCAGGAGGGGCTCCCAGGTCGGGAGGCGCCCCAGGAAGCCCAGGCCCAGAGCTGAGAGGTGAGGGCGGGAGGCAGGAAGTGGATGATCCGAGCACAGAATTGGGCCTAATCTAATTAGGGTGTTTCTCAGCCCCAAGTAGGCCTATGCCTTAACCCTTTCAGCCCCGCTGCAAGGCCTGTGGGGAGAGGCTAGCTGTCCTGTGGCCCGTGGGAGGATCCTTTCTTGTCACACCCTGAGGCTGCAGTGTGAAAGTTGTGAGCCTCTGTTGAATCCCAGGAAGAAGCGGGGTGCTGCAGCCTTGAAGGAAGCCCTTGCAGGCTAGACAGGTGCCGCCCCAGTCCTGGCTTGCTGCAGCCCCCCGGAGTGAGGATTATGTTTCTCCCATCACAGATAATCCAAGTGATAACAGCTGATGTTAACTGAGTGCCACTCCAGGCCTGGCAGAGAGCTCAGGAGGAAGGGAAACAGAGGCAGGGCCACCTCAGCCCCTGCCCTGCGCCCTGCCGCTGGGGGTCTGAGCCTAGACCAAGCCTGTCATCTCTCTCAAGAAAAAGGGTTGCAGCCGGCATGGCGGTGCATTCCTGTAATCCTAGCACCCGGGAGGCTGGGGCAGGAGGATCATTGGAAGTTCTAGTCGAGGCTGGGCTACAAACTGAGCTCAAGGCCATCCTGAACTGCATAGGGAGACCCTGCCTTTTAAAAGAAAGGGGGTGGGGGTGGGGAGATGGCTCAGTAACATAAGCACTTGCCTGGCAAGCACAGGGGCCTGAGTTCAATCCCCAGTACCTAAAAACAAAAACAACAAAAAAACCCCCAAAACATTCGTTATGGGGCTGGTGAGATGGCTCAGTGGTCTAAAGCACCTACTTAGAACAAGCTTAGCAAAACACAGGGATCGTGGTTCAATCCCCCAGCACACATGCCAGCCAGCCCCGCCCCCTGGTGGGCTAAGCTGGCCACACACACACATAAATAAATAAATAAATAAATAAATAAATAAAGGGGGGGCCTCAGGTTACCAGGTCCTGCTTTGCCTCACAGTGACCACGGACCCTCCACCAGATGTCCATGTGAGCCGTGTGGGGGGCCTGGAGGATCAGCTGAGCGTGCGCTGGGTGTCGCCACCGGCTCTCAAGGATTTCCTCTTCCAAGCCAAGTACCAGATCCGCTACCGCGTGGAGGACAGCGTGGACTGGAAGGTGCTCACCCAGCCCTTCCAGCCTTGCTCTCCATCTGCTTCCACCCTTGCACCTGGCCCCGCCCTCCACCTGCTTCCACCCCTCCACCTGGCCACGCCCTCCATCTGGCCCCACCTCCATTGTCCAGGTGGTGGATGACGTCAGCAACCAGACCTCGTGCCGCCTGGCTGGCTTGAAGCCGGGCACTGTCTACTTCGTACAAGTGCGCTGCAACCCCTTTGGCATCTACGGTTCCAAGAAAGCTGGGATCTGGAGTGAGTGGAGCCATCCTACAGCCGCGTCCACCCCCCGAAGTGGTGAGCATTCCAACAGGGCTAGGGTGGGGAGCTCCACACCTGGCTCCAACCAGCCTCAGTGTCCCTTCTTGTTGGTTTCTGTTGTTGGGTTCTTTGTTTGTTTTTTGCTATCAGGGAATCAGACTCAGGACCTAGCGCTAGTCAGGCAGGCATTTATGCCACTGAGCCACTTCCCTGGCCCCAATATCCCTCCTTGTTTCTCCAAGAGAACAGAGGTCTCAGATCAGTGACCTCCAGGGCCAAGTGTGATCTAGGGTTGATTTGGACTGTCTTTTGGGGAGGCCAAAAATTTAACCTACTTGCGGAGATTCAAAAACAAAGTGCCTGGCATGGTGGCACATGCCTATCATCCCAGCACTCTGGAGGCTGAGGCAGGAGGATTGCTGAGAGTTCAAGGCCCGCTTGAGTTCTATAGTGAGTTCAAGGTCAGCCTGAATTATGCAGCAAGACCTTGTTTCAAAAACGGTATATTTATATACAAATATCCTAGATTTTTTTTGAAAAATAAGTGTTGTAGAAATGGGACAGAACAGCCCACGTTGCTGTATGGCCCCACAGTGGCGGCCGTCCCCCTAGGGACCCTTCCTGACCATCTGTCTCACTGCCACCAGGGCCATTATCCCCTCTACCCACCCTCAGCCCCAGAGACCAAGTGAGTTTGAGACCCTTGCCTATGAAATTGTTGGACTTTGCTTGGCGCCCCCTTCTGACCAGGTGGGAGATGGGAGGGATTAGGGGCCTGGGTCTGACTTCCGTTGTTCTCTGGGGTCTCTCGCAACCCTTAGATTCTCTGTGCTCTTCCTTTTGAAATGGGATGAAATCCACTACGTAGAACTTGTAGCCTCAGTTTCCCCATCTGGAAAGGTGATGACAGACACATCTGGCTAGGACTTTTGTGAGGCTGCGGGCTCTGGAAGCTCTGGAAGCTCCCAACCCCCCCTCAGGACTTGGCCTCAGAGGAGGCTCCCCTGTCCCCGGGTGATGACCCTGAGGCCCTCGGAGGTTACGCTTGGACTTGGGTTCAGTTCAGTGACAGTGCAGCCCCACCCTTGTGGGAAGATGGGGAAACTGAGGCCCAAGAGAGTCCCAGAGTCCGGAAGGGGCAGAAGCAGGCTCCAGCCAGCTCCCCAGCCCCCATTGGGGCCCCCGCAGGTTCTGGGGTGGGCGGGAGCGAGCGGCGGGAGGGGCCTGAGCCTTGGCCCCTGCTCGTGCCCAGCACCTGCGATTCTTGCGCGGGAGCCAGGAGGCGCCGAGGCCGCTGGGGAGGCTGGGGAGGCCAACGGGGGCGGCGGGGGCCGGGGCCGTGCCAGGGCCTGTCAGCGGGTCCCCAGCCTTATTTATGACGTGAGGCCGATGTCCTTATCCGACGGCCTGCTAAGGGCTGGATGTGGCCGGCGCTGGACAGACAGACAGGCGGCCGCCCACCTGGCTTGGGCCCTTGCCGGCCGCTGGCGCCGGCTGCCGCACATCCTGGGACCGTCCCCGGGGACGCCTCCATGCTGCCCCCCCCCGCCACTCCTCCCCTGTGTCCCTCTCTCCCTCCTCCCTCTTGTTCATTTCCTTTCTTCTTTTTTTCTTTCTTCCTTTGTTCTATTTTCCTTCCTTTCTCCAGGGCTGTGGATAGAGCTCAGGACCTCACACACTCTTTCCTTCTTGCTCTCCTGGCCGTGTCCCCACCTGGCCCCTTCCTGCATGTTCCCTCCTGAACGTTCTGGGCTGTCTGTCCCCACGAATTCCGTCCACCCAGCCTTGACAGCTCAGTGTCGCCTGGCCTTCTCCCTTTTTCTTTTCGGCCGCCTGCTGTCTCTCCGTCCCTTTGGCCCAGGCCTCCCTCTCCCTCCACCCCTTGCATTCACACCTGGCTCAGGCCAAAGGAACCGGGTTCCTGCAGGAGCTGTGGGGTAGGAGCCGACCCGTCCCCGCCCCTCCTCCCCAGGGCGCAGCTGGCCGGAGCGCAGACGCGGTTCGGGACGCGGGAGGAGGCGCGGGTTCAAGGGGCGCAAATCCCGCAGCGCCGCCTCCGCGTCTCTCCGCGTGCGCCCCCTGCCGGCCGCGCCCAACACTGCGCTCCGCCTTTAGAGCGCCCGGGCCCGGGCGGCGGGGCGTGCGAGCCGCGGGGCGGAGAGCCGAGCTCGGGCCCCGTGCGGCGCGAGCTCAAGCAGTTCCTGGGCTGGCTCAAGAAGCACGCGTACTGCTCGAATCTCAGCTTCCGCCTCTACGACCAGTGGCGGGCCTGGATGCAGAAGTCGCACAAGACCCGCAACCAGGTAGGGAGGGGGGGACCTGCGGGCGTGGGGACCCAGGGGACGCAAGTCTGCAGCCCCGACGACACTGCTGCCTTCTTTCCAAGCACAGGACGAGGGGATCCTGCCCTCGGGCAGACGGGGTGCGGCGAGAGGTAAGGGGGGCTCGGCGTGGCAGGGTCGGTGTGGGTGGCTGGAAGGGACACGGACTTTCTGGTGGCTGCAAACTCCACCTCTCCCTCTGGGCAGCATTTGTGCTGCTCAACACCGAAGTGTGGCCAAACCAGGTGTGGCCCATTGTAGCTTTCAGCCTAGCTAGGAGCCTGAACTGCAATCATGTCCTCTCTGGCAAGTGTGAGGACTTGCTCGTGCAGGCCCTGGGTTAAGCTCTTTACCTGCAGGAGACCCCTCCCCCCCACCAGAATGCCTCCTTTCTTAGAAGGGAAACCAAGGCGCAGGGAGGGACTGTGTCCACCCTAAATCCGCACAGCTGAAAGCAGCAAAAGATAGGACCCTTTGCTGCTCTTTACACCCCACCCCCAACTCGCTGCTGAGCCTGGCTTTTCTTGTGCCCACAGGTTCTGCCAGATAAGCTGTAGTGACCAGGGCCACCCTCCCTGCTACACAAGACCCAGAGACCAGGCCAAATTGTACCCTCGCTTCAGGGCATCCAAGCACCATTGGCAGCTGGGAGACAGCTCTGGGGGCCGTGAGGGCCCCACCCGTGCGTGTACTCTAGCGTGCAGAGGGGATGGCCGAGCTGCTGCAAACCCTGCGGGGACTCAGGGTCAGAGGGCCCATTGCTCGCCCAGCCTGGGGCCCCTCAAGTCTTTTAAATAAATGAGCTATTTAGTGCTCTCATTGTGGAGATGATGGAAGCCGGGGCGGGGCGGTGGGGTTTGGGGACATGGGGAGCATCCAAGAGGGACGCTTTGGAACTGGACCTCCCCCCTCCCGGAACTTGAGGCTTCGCCTGCAAGTCCCGCAGCCGCTGCTTGTCTGTTTCCGGAACTCCCGGAGGGAGCTGTGAGTCAGAACTCGGGAGTTTCCGGCAGGGTGCCGGTTCCCCCCAACTCCCCCTCGCCCCAGGGGCCCCCTCCCCAGGCACAAGGCTCCAGGACAGAGGCGGAGGGACTACAGACACAGGCTGCTTTATTGTGGGCGGTGCCGCAGCAGAGGGCTCCCGGCCCCAGGGGCCACGACCTCGGCCAGCTGGCGGTCGGGGCTGGGCTGGACGCCACCGGCCTCATTTCCCAGCTCTCTCGGGGCGTCCCCGGGGAGCCACCATCACTCTGCAGATTCCGCATCAAACCTAAGGTCCTGGAGAACCTCGCCGATCGCCTCCATGGTTTTAATTACCCTACGAGAGCGGATGAGAACTATAAATAAAACCCAGATGGGGCGAATTAGCCTACGCTGCGCAGTTAGCTCCGAGGGGGCTGCGGAGAGCCCAGGGCCCTTCTGCCCGCCCGCCGCCGCAGCTCCAGGCAGCTCTGGGGAGGGTCCCAGATGGGGCGGCTCTGTGGGTTGGAGCTTTAGGCATCCTGGCAAGCGGGAGGGTGCGGGCCATGGGAGGTCAGAGTAGCAAGGCAGCAGACCCCAGTCCAAGCTCCGGGTCCAGCCATAAGTGCAGAACTGGCACTGGCCAACGAGGCAGCTGCATCCAATGACTGCGAATTTCTGCATCGAAGTTGCAGAAACGTGTGCAAAGGGGCACCAGGCAAGGATGCGGGGGTACAGCACCCCAAAGCGTGTGCGCAGGTCTGATTGGGCCCATGTATGCCCAGCCAGGCCAGCTTGATGTGTGGCAGGGCTCACTTCAGCTTCAGCTGGTGTGTCCGTGTGTCGGGGTCCTGCTTGGCCAGCTCTGGGATCGCCATCAGCTGCAGCATGGCCACCTGGTGGGGGATGGGCGACAAGGAAGTTGTCACAGCAGCAAAAGTCGCTTCCTGGCCTCCTCCACTATTGTAGGGAGAAAGGGGTCCAAAAGGTCGGGCCGGGGAAAAGCCACACTGGGCAGGGCAGTGGCAAGTAGGACAGGGTGAGTCTACGTGGAGTGCCCTGTGGCTGTGGCCTTGAGGGCCCAGGAAAACCTAGGAGCTAACAGCTAAAGACGGGCGGCCAGCATGGTAAGGCGCTTAGGTCCTAAGTAAGGGCAGAACACTATAAACTCAGCTAGAGGCAGGTCGCAAATTCGTTCTGGAGACCCGGTTTAGGAAAAGAAATCAAGTGCCAAGTGCAGTGCGGCTGTGGCTTCAAGTGGAGTGCACATCCCCCCGCCAGGATTGGGTGAAGCTCAGAGCAGGCGGCCGTAGGTAGGACATGATCCCATCTACAACTACTCGGCAAGGCAAGGTCTGAGAACCAAAAAAAGGGAAATAGCTTGAGGGGGGGAGCCTCGAGAAAGCGGGGGTCGGCTTTCCGGGAATACCTTTTGGCTGGCTGGGGTGAAATGGGGATGTGCTGAGCTCGAAACAAAATTTGTGATAAATTTGGGGCAGGAGCTCAGGCACTGTGGAAGGATAAGCCAGCAGGATCACAGGTTCAAGCTAAGTCTGAGCAATTTAGTGAGACCCTGTCTCAATAAAATGGGGTGGGGATGTACTCAGTGCAGTGCGTCTGGGTTCAGTCCCCAGTGGCGACCAAAAAAGGAAAAAATGAGGCAGGTTAGGAAACAAAGCCCGAGAACGCCCCAGGGACGGCTGCAAGGGGGATGGCCGGGGTCTGCTCACCGTGGCCAGGCGCGTCTGCTCCAGTTGCTGCAGGCTGCGGATGTGGCTAGCGAGCAGCGGCTGCACGCGCGGCCCGGCCAGTTCGGCTTCCAGCGCCAGCACCTCGCGGGAGGCGGCGGCGAAGGCCTGGGTCACCTCGTGTACGGCGCTCCGGTAGCGCGCAAAGTCGTGATGCGGGCCGCTCTGCAGGTACTGGCGGTGGGCTCTGCGGCAGGCGGGAGTCCTGATGCCACGGGCCCGCGCAGATCCCCGGAGCGGACCCTCCCAGTCCCGTGCCCTGCTCAGCCCGGCACCCTCCCGCACTCACGCCTCCAGCTGGCCGAAGGCCCGCGCGCGCTCAGCCTGCAGCTGCTCGATGCGCCGCACCAGCGTCCGCACCGGGGCATCTTTCTGCAGAGTGGGAGGCACGGCTGAGGCATGAGGACGGCGTTCCCGGACCTGCGCCGCCGGCCCCGGGCCCATCCCTGCCTGAGCCCGGGCTCACCCAGGGCCACCCTAGCTCCTGAAGGTCCAGGGCTTCAGTAGCATCTGCAGGGTCGCGCGCCACGGCGACCGGGCAACCCGACGCGGCCCCTGCGGTGATCATGACTGTGCAACCCCAGCGGGCCATGCGTCGTTCGCTGCGCTCGACGCCCCCTGCCGGCCCGGAGGTCCCCGCACCGCTGAGCCTGTCAATAGCCACCTAGGTTTATCTCCTGATAAACGTCTGCCCAGTAGCTGCTCCGCACGTTCACCTAAGGACCAAGGCGCGGCTTCGCGAGCACCAAGTCAGGGGTGCTAAGGAGCAGCGCTTGCACCTCCTGAATTGCAGGTCTGCTCAAAGCCCAGGGACTTTGCACAAGTTGACAACCTAGCCCAGAAAGGGTGAGGGGGCACCCCTGCCCCTCCCGGCATGCATTTCTGGCACAGCATGTGGACCAGAGCACACAAGCAGACTCTGGCCAGGGATAATCCTTAGGGCTACCTGGGTGCAGCTCAGACACGCTCCCCGCCTAGCACTCGAGAGTCTGGTGCCAGCCACGCCACACGAGCGCACAGATCTGACCCCTCTGCTTTTAGATCAACCTCATGGCTAAAGCTGAGCCCAGCACCCCAACAGGTCGCTGGTCCTCTTCCCACCACAAGCCCTCAGCACCTAGGCCCAGTTCCCAGGGCTTTTGGGATCCCAGCCATGCCTTCAACTCCTGGTTCCAGACAAGAGGCCAGGACTCAAAGTGATGTATGCTTGGCTGTGACAAAAACACACAGGATGGGAGCCCCACAGGTGAGAGTGGAAAGCTGGGAAAGGCCCCAAGGAAGATGGCCATTCTGCAGCCTTCCCCTGGACAAAGAGGCACACGGACACCAGCTGCTGCTCTAGTCAAGGGAGGGAAACTTTATTCAGGCCCCAAGGCTGCAGGCGTTGGGCAGGTGGTGCCCTTCTGGACGAGGGGCTGGCTGAGCTTTATTTGACCTTCTTCTTGGGGCGCAGGTTGTTGGTGTGGCCACACTTCTTCTTGCGGCAGTTGACAGCACGGGGGTGCAGGCGGGCATAACACCTAGCAGGGAAAGAAGGGACAGGAGCAGCTGAGCAGCTGGTCAGGACATCCTGACCCTCCTGCCCCCACCCCACTCCACATACTTGCGGCAGATCATCTTGTCACAGTTGTACTTCTGGGCAAGCTGGCGCAGGGATGGCTCGATGATCCCACCTCGCAGGCGAAGCACCAGGTGCAGGGTGGACTCTAGAGGGATGAGCAAGGGGTGCTGGCTCAGTGCAGGGCCACAGTCCCAGGGCACACCCCCACATGCAGGAGACTGGAAAGAGCTGACTCTCCCGTTTCCCTTAACCATACTTTCATGTGGTTTTCTTCCCTGGAGCTGGGGATGGAACAACTTATTCTTCCCCTGAGCCACACCCCCACAGCCATAACCTTTCTAAACAATACAATGCCAAGTATTCACATCAGTCATTTAAAAATAAGAGTAACCAATGCCATCTTGGGACCAGATATCTTCAAGTGACAGAACAGGACCCCTATCCTACTGGCTCCTTCCTCATCCTTTCTTGTTTTGGGGAAAGAACCCAGAGCCCACACCACAGCCTGATCCTCCTCATCAGAAGGACCCCCCTGGTGGTCCCAAAGTGCCCGGGGGCACAGGAGCCCCTGTCTGGAGATCCTAGACCCGTACCTTTTTGGATGTTGTAGTCAGAGAGGGTCCGCCCATCCTCCAGTTGTTTGCCGGCAAATATCAGACGCTGCTGGTCAGGGGGGATGCCTGCAGTGCAGACAGATCTGAACTGGTCACTGGGAGGTTACTGCCATTGGCTCCGCAGACCCTTCCTGCAGGAGTGACCCTCGCTCCAAAGGAGACAGATTTCTAGCCCTCCTCCACAGTCACACACTGGCAAAGGAGTGTTCTAAGCCTGATTCCCCCCCCCCCCACACACACACACAAGCAGAGCCCTCACCTAACCCAACTCACCCTCCTTGTCTTGGATTTTGGCTTTGACATTCTCGATGGTGTCACTGGGCTCAACCTCGAGGGTGATGGTCTTGCCCGTCAGGGTCTTCACAAAGATCTGCATGTCTGCGTCTGCTGGCAGGGGATGGAGCAGTGAGTGTGGCAGGTCTTCCAGGCACCAGCTGAGGCTGCCAGCCCGCGGCCTGTGCCACCCTAACCTCAGGCTGTCCTGGACTGTCCCTTCCCTCTGCCCCGAAGAGCCTCACACTCGTGTGCAACCTAAATTCACATTTCCCCTGCCACACTGCTGGCTGCTGTCACAAGTGCTGGACATGGAAGACTGGGCCTGTGAACAAGTGGCTCTACCCCTGAACGACACCCAGTCCCTTTGCAGGTGGAGGCTGAAACGGGAAGATTCCAAGTTTGTGGTCATCAGGGCAACTTAGCAAACTCTGTCCCAAAATTTAAAATTGAAGAAACAAGGCTGCAGGTATCTCAGCGATAAGAGCCCTCTGAATTTAATTCCCAGTGTGGTGTGTCTGATGGAACGACAGCACCCGGCAGACACGTTTTCCCAGTGACCCCGCCTGCAGAGATCCACCAGTCCTTCCTCCCCAACCGCCAGCCCTTTCGATCCGCCTGCATGGGAAGCCCCCTCCTTAAGGCACATCCCTCCCCTCCCCTTGCCCAACTCCCTGCTGGACGCCCGACATTCTTTTTCCTTCACAGTCAGTACGAACTGGCCGGACCTCCCTTCTTGCTTTTCCTGCAACCCATAAACAAGGGCAAGGTCTAGGGGAGAAGCAGGCTTGTCAAGCGCTTGCTCAGAAAGGCAGGGAGAGCCTAGAAAGCGGAGGCCACCCCCCCGCGCTTGGGAGGCTGGGGCTGGAGGCCCGAGAATTCAAAGCCACCCTGGCTACTTGGCGAGCTGAACGCCAGCCTGAACTACGTGGCCAAGCTGTCTCACATACACGAAAACGATAGCGGGAGGGCAGAAGAAACACCCAACCGAAGGAGTGGGGTTCGGATCGCCTCGGGAAGGCGCACAGCAGCCCGAGGACTCACGGGGTCGCGCGGGCCGAGAACGGCCAGGCCCCTGGCCGAGGCTGCGCTCCGGGTGGTCGCCACCCCGCCGAGACCAGCCCTTTCTGGCGGCCTCAGGCCCACCCTCTTCGCCTCCCGGGGCCACAGACTCCGAGCAGCACCGACCCAGCGCGAAACAGCTCGACCTCCGCCACCTACCCGCTCGGCCGCCTCGTTGAAGAGAAAGAGGGCGACGGAACCGGAAACCGCCTGTTCACCGCTGAGAGCGCCTGCGCACCGAGCACGCTCGCGCTGCGTCACAATCCGCGCTGCGCACACGTCCTGCCCCCCAGGCCCCGCCCCCGACGCCTACGTGTCGGATACTGGCAAAGGAAGCCGCCTGGCGTGTGGGCAAGCACGCAAAGCCGCTTCCGGGCCCAAGCACCGCCCACCGGGCGGGGGGGCCACGCCTCTCCAGGTGTTCAGAGCGGCGGTCTACCTGGCGGCTGCTATTGTGTAGCCAGCAGAGTAGGGGAACGAATGTTTTCTGCCAAGCACAGGCGTGATGGAGAGGGTCGAGACGCAGGATCGGATCGAGATGGTGAGGGGCTCCAGTTGCCCACGAGCCAGCCTAGAACTGTATCTCCTTTAACATTCCCGTGCCCCGCTTTGTAGCCAGCACAGGCATATGCTCACTTCAGTCCGGGAAGATGCCTTTAGGTTTCTGGGTTTTTGTTTTTGCGGTACTGGGGATTGAACTCATGATCTTGAATTTGCCAGGCAAACACTTATTCTACTGAGCTATCTCTCCAGCCCATTCTGTTTTGTTTTGACACAGGATCTTGCACATAGTCCAAGCTGACTAGGAACTCAGAGATCCTCTTGCCACAGCCTTTTGGCTGCTTCGGGATTACAGGTCTGTTGTAACCATGAACAGCGCTTAAAAAAAAAAAAAAAAAAAAAAAAAGGGAAATCCAACCATCATTTTGTATGGATTACTTCTGCAGTGAATCTTATACAGCCTCCGTAGTAGACATGAGCCATCCCACTAGCCAGATGATGCCTCTAATAACATGTATTCCCGGGATACTGGGAACTGCACTCAGGACCTCATGCCAGGCAGGCGCTGTGCCACTGAGCTAAATCTCCAGCCCCAACACCATAATTCCTCAGTGCTCTGGAGGGTTGAGTGGAGCCCAGATTAGATGCCCAAATCATTCACCAAGGCCAAGATCTGAGGGAGCAGAGGCGGGAGACTCAGGAGGGGAGGACAGCTGGGTTCCCACAGCTGCTACCAAGGACCCAGCAAGAGCAGCCCCATCGCATATGCACCCTGTCCAGCAGGGCCCCATCTGCAGCACAACTGCCCATCTCCAGACAGAGGATGGAAGGAAGCTGAGGCTGACGTACGTTCTGTCTTACTGACAGTCTTTTATTTATAACTTCCCAACATCATCTGTAAACATTGGCTACAAAAATATTCCATTAAACTGTTTTCCTCAGTGGTTAAGGAGGACCCGGGTAATACCTGCCAGGCCACAGGGCCCTTCTTCTGGTCAGAAACTCCTACCTAGCCAGGCTGGGCCCAGGGCTGTACGGCAGGCTGTCTCCCGCCTCGTGCCCAGCTCAGACCACTCAGGCCAAACAGCTGGAGAAAGGGTTCCGAACTCTTACAGAGGAGCGGGGAAACCAGAATTAGCAGCGGGGCACAGGGGTGGCCCGGTCAAACTCAGGTGTGACACTGCACATCCACCTCCAGGATTTCCCGGCCAGAACGGGGACCTATAGGTCTGCTCTCTAGAGACATTTTCAGCACGGTTCAGAGAATGCCCAGGGACCGACTCTGAAGACCTGGGTGTGGCCCGGGGTGGCCCAGGTCCTGCGCAAGTACTGTAGTCTGGAGGAGGGTGGGAATGAGACACCTAGAACACCCCGGGCCGCAGGGGCACAGGGTGGGCTATTCTCCTGGCGTCTCCTCCGTGTCTGTCAGGCTGTGGCCATTGACAGTAGGGGAGCCACATTGGATGTGGGATAGGTCCTCGAAGCCAGGGCTGAGGGAGGGCGAGACGGTGTCCGGGCTGGTGTCGCATGAGCCTGTGCTCTGCTCAGAGGTGGCAATAGTGGTGGTGATGCTGGGTGGAATGGGGTCTTCATCGTCATCCTCCAGGAACAAGGCCTCAGGGAGGTCTGGGGAGGGGACCGGCATGTTGGGTGAGGGGCTTACTCAGATGAACCCGAGAGGTCCCCCCGCCACAGGGATGTGGCCCGACCTACTGCACAGAGAAGGAAACTAATGCACAGGCAGGACATGCGCTCTGAGCTCAGGCTGGTGTGGCCTTAGCTGTGTCACCTCCCACACCATCCCTGCTCAGGTTGCCACCCACTTAGCACAAGTGGTAAACTGAGACTCAGCATTGGGGACCCGCTGGGGCGGCAGTGTCAGGTGAGCAGACCGCTAAGTGTGGTCCCTGCCACTCCGTGTCCCTTTCTGGCTTCCTCTGGCAATGTCGCACCCTCTGTGAACAGGGCCCCTCACCATCCCTGGTGCACAGGTGATGGTGGGTGACAGCCTCACCCTGAAGGGTTCTGAAGTGCATACTGGAGAGTCAGTGTCCTTGTCCATGCCCGTGACCTCCCAAGGCAGTGATCCCACTCCCAGCAGCCCTGGGCCTCAGGACCAGGGCTCAGCACCAGCCCAGGGGAACACCCGAGGGCAGGGGCTGGGCTCTGGGTTGGGGCCACAAGTGGCCCTGGGACACTTACGGCTGAAGGCCTCTGGGTGCTGCCTGGCCAGCTTCCCTTTCAGCGTCCTGTGGGGACAGAAGGGACGCACGGGCTGGGCCAGGGTGGGCAGGCAGTGTGACAGCCCCTGCCACACACAGTCCTGTCTCTCTCTGTCCCGTCTGTCTGGAGGCTCGGCACACAGCCTGGCAGCCAATGCCCTGGCAGCCCCACACCTCTTGGCGCAGGTAGGCACTGAGTTCTTCCTGCACAGAGCCTGGTGCAGGCTTGGACACTGGCAGTCCTCCCCACAGTGCCCTCGTGCGACCCATCTCTTCTACGCCTGGGCACAATTTCCCTTGCGCCCTCCCGCTCCCCCATACACCTACTGGAGAGGGAACCCAGGGCCTGTGTACTGAGCTGCAGCCCCAGCCTGCTCTTATTTTGAATTATTTATTTACTTATTTGGTGCAGGGTCTCACTACACAGCTCAGAACCATAGTGATCTTCCTGTCTCAGTCTCTCCAGCGCTGGGATCACAGGCCTGTGCCACCATGCCCAGTCTCAGCCAGGTCTGTGCACGTGGGCTCTCGTGGCCCACGTCATGCAGTACTGGGGATCAAACCCGAGTCCTTGCACTTGCCAGGCAGGCACTTAGACCACCAAGCTATCTCGTCATCAACTCCTCAACCTTTGCAGCAGCTGCAGCACAGCTCTAAGAGGGCAGAGGCAGGGGTGGGTCGCTGTGCAGGGCCTACTCGGGACCTGCTAAGGCACCCAGGACTTGGTTTCAGGCACACAGATACTGTTTTGCACACAGCTCTGACACCTTTTACTTTTTTTTTTTTTTTTTTTTTTTTGTGGTACTGGGACTGAACTCAGAATGTTGCGCTTGCCAGGCAAGCGTTTATTCTACTAAGCTATCTCCCCAGCCCTTACTTTGTATTTTGAGACAGGGTCCTGCTAAGCCCCCAGGCTGGCTGGGCTCCAAAGCTCGACCCTCCTGTCCCAACCTCCCCAGCACTGGGATCACAGGTGTGCCCCACACCAGGCTGCCGACAGAAGACTTTTGGGGGCAAAGGGATGGGAGCGACAGGATCACTGTCCGCTTCTCCCTGTCCTGACTTGAGTGCAATGGTAGCCACAAAAAAGAAATGGGCAGGGGCCAGGGAGATGGCTCAGTAGGGTAAGTGCTTGCCTGGCAAGTGCAAGGGCCTGAGTTCAATCCCCGGTTCCTCAAAAAATAATAATAGTAATAATAAATAAATAAATAAATAAATAAATAAATAAATAAATAAATGGGCAAGACGGGATGGGCGGGCGCACCTGATCCTGCGAAAGACGCTGTCCAGGTCCCGCTTCATCTCCACCAGCGTCCGAGTGTGGTGCACGAAGCGCTCGCTCATCTGCTGCAGGCGGGCGCTGGACAGGCTATTGAAGTTCAGCAGCATCTCGTTGGTCTTCTCGAAGCGGTCCAGCCTGGTGGCCCAGAAGGGGTGAGTGGCCCTGCCCACAGGTGCTGGCCACAGCCCTCGGGTGCTACCACATAGCCCTGCTGAGCCCTGGCTCCAGTCACAGCCTTTACGAGGGCTGCTCCTGTAATCTGTGTGTGTTCACAACAGCTAGGAAACTCCTATTCAAACCTTAAAACCCTACTAACAAATAGTTCTAGAAACCAGGCATGGTGTCACATGGCTATCGTGCCAGCATTCCAGAAAGCAGATGTAAGAAGAATGTGAGTCCAATCAGCAAACTAAAGCGCCTGCAACGGCAGAACACAGCAGCTGGGGTTCAATCCCCATTTTGCCTTGCCAGCCCCACCCCGAGGGTGTGCTAAAACGGTGTGAGACTGGGTGTGGCAGCTGGCACCTATAATCCCAGTGCTTGGGAGGCTGAAAACAGGAGAATCACTATGGTCCGATCTACACAATGAGACCCTGTACGCCCTGTAAACCCTGTCCTAAAATTCATTTAAAAAAAAAAAATCAAAAAAAGAATGTGAGTTAAGAGTCTTATGTGGGCAATTTAGCAAGTTCTATCTCAAAATATAAAATACAGGGGCCAGGGAGAGAGCTCAGTAGGATAAGTGCTTGCCTGGTAAGTGCAAGGTCTGAGTTCAATACCCGGTTCTACAAAAACAAAACAAAGAATCAAAATATAAAATACAGAGATGGGGTGGTAGCTCACGGCAAGGACCTGGATTCAACACTGGGGACTGCAGGGGAGAAAAGTGTATCCTCTGGCACGACTTGGATCTTTTTATGTTGGTCCTTTTTTTTTTTTTTTTTTTTTTTTTGTCTTCTTGAGACAAGGTCTGGCTATGTAGCCCAGGCTGGCCTTGAGCTCGCAGTGATCCTCCTGCCTCGGCCTCCCAATGCTGGGATGGCAGGTGAATCTCGGGGGCTTTGTCATGGTCACAGAAAACCAACTTATCACACCTTCTCCGGGACACTTGTCCCCACCCCACCCCACATCCCCAGACCTGCCCTGCCCTGTGCTGCGTTCTGGTTAGACCCCCGACACCACGGGGCCAGCTGGGCTGGGCCTGCTGCTGACTGCCTCTGTCTGGGAGGTCCCCAGAGTCAGGTGTGCATCTTTCCTAAAGAACTAAAAGCAGGGCAGGGGAGAGGCTCAGTGCCAAGTGGCTGTGTGCCATGTCCCTGCTGGCTCCATCCTGGCACCCTAGGGAGATGAAATTAAGGAACTACGACGAAAATGCGGCTACATCTGGAGTGCAGTCAAGGCTTGGGCTGCATCTGTCCCAGCCCTTACCAGAAGCCCCTGGGCTACCCTACAGATGCAGCGGCTCCAAGCCACCAGCTCCCAGCTAGAAGGCGAGCAGCTCACCACGCAGGCCCCAGGCCCATTCCAGCCCGTGCCAGGACCCATGTGGTCACTCACATGTTCTTCTGGGCCATGATGATGGCGTTCACGTCATCCACATTCACCATGCTCAGGATTCGGCTGCAGAAGACCCTTGAGGCAGAGTCTGGGGTGTCCATCTCTTCCTGCTCCTCCTCCGCTGCCTGAAACAGGGGCCACAGAGTCTGGTCAGCACCAGGAGCAGTGGGCAGAGCTAGACATGGGGCACAGAGGCCCCAACAGGGAGGAAGAGGTGGCTCCCTCACTGCACATGAGCTGGCTCGTGGTCATCCCAACAAAGGGGCAGCTACCAGGGCTCATGCCTGGAAACCCGCCTTGCCCCACCTCCGGGCCTCCTGCTGGCCAGTGCCCAAGGCTACCAGCCGCCTTCCTGTGCTGTCCCCACTAGCAGGACACACACGGCCACCTTATCCAATCCCCAGCCACTCCACTGTTTTGTTTCCCAAGAGATCTTTTCATTTTGAGACATGGTCATGCTAAATCGCCCAGGCTGGACTCCAACTCTCCAGCCTCCTGCCTCAGCCTCCGAGGCAGCTGGGATCACAGGGCGAAAGCCATCCTCCCACAGCCCCCGGCTCCAAGAGTCCTTCAAGACAAGCCGTTGCAGACCACTTTCCCCTCCCGCCCTCCTGATTCCGTAAGCAGCTCAACCTTTGCAGCAGCTGCAGCACAGCTCTAAGAGTGCAGAGGCAAGAGTGGGTCGCTGTTCAGGGTCTACTCGGGACCTGCTAAGGCCCCCAGGACTTGATTTTGGGCACACAGATACTGTTTTGCACACAGCTCTGATGCCAGACTTTTATGAACAAACAAAAAACACAACTGCAGATGCTTGCAGGAAGGCTGCAGGCCCTGGAAGCCAGACAGCCGTGCTGTGCCCTGCATCCTGACCCACGGATGACACACAGCTGCAGCGTTCTGCCTGGAAAAGTCTCGAAACCTGATAGACTGTGGCTTAGCTCTGCAGCCTACACATCTAGCGATCTACAGAAAAGCCTACTCGTGGGCTGGTGAGATAGTTCAGCAGACTAAGCACTTGCTTAGGCAGGCGCACAGACCAGGATTCGATCCCCTGTACCACATGCTATGCTGGCCCACCCAGACGTGCTGAGCCGGCCATTGATACCAGGCATGGTGGCGCAGGCATGCCTGTAATCCCAGTGCTGGGGAGGCTAAAAACAGGAAGCTAGATCACTACGAGTCCAAGCTGCATAGTGAGACCCTGTACCAAATACAATAATAATAATAATAATAATAATAATAATAATATAATAGAAAAGCCTACTTGTGATTGGTTACGATTCATACCCAGGGGCCTGGTGCGCTGGTGCACGCCTGTACTCCCAGCATTCAGGAGGCTGAGGCAGGAGGATCACCACAAGTTCCAGGCCAGCCTGGGCTATATAATGAGGCCCTGTCTCTCAAAAAGCTAGACAATGGCCAGGGAGATGCTCAGTGGAATAAGCGCTGACCTGGCAAGCACAAGGGCCTGAGTTCAATCCCCAGTTCCACAAAAAAAAAAAAAAAAAAAAGTGGGGGTGGGCTGGGGGAGGGATGAGGAAAGGCCACAGCCTGTTTATCTACTTTCCCATTCCCCATTTCTGGAGCACCTACTCTACCCTGGACCAGGTTCAAAACTCACACATTGGGAACTGTCACCATGAGATGACAAAACTGAGGTTCAGAGAAACCTAGGATGCCGGCCACAGCCAGGTGTGAGTACAAGCAGGTGCTTACTACCCACCTGGGGTGGGACAGCTGTGTGTCACAGTAGCTGTGTTTCACATTCTGGCCTGAGTGCTGTCTTATTTTTATTTTATTATTTTTATAAAATCTTTTTTATTTATGTGTGTGTGTGTGTGTGTGTGTGTGTGTGGCCAGCTCAGCCCACCAGGGGGCAAGGCTGGCTGGCATGTGGTGCTGGGGGATTGAACCGCGGTCCCTGTGCTTTGCTAAGCTTGTTCTAAGTAGGTGCTTTAGACCACTGAGCCATCTCACCAGCCCTGCTGTCTTATTTTTAAAGGAGAAAAAAATGCCAGTAGGTATTCCTTTCCCCTGTGAAACTGCCTGCTTTGTAAAAGGTGGCAACAAATTATTTTTTCTAAAACACAAAGTCCAAGAATATTTTTTTGTTGTTGTTTATTGTTTTTCTCTCCCTATGCAGCTTAGGCGAGCATTACAGTCCCTGTGACCCTCTGCCCTAGCCTCCCCCAGTGCTGGGATCATGGCCACATGCTCCATGTCCGCTAAGAATACCTATTTGTGGGCTGGGGATATAGCTCTGTGGCACAAGCACCTGTCTGGCAAGGTTCTGAGTTAGATTCCCAATGCCAAGGAAATAAATATTGGTGCCCTGAATCTGTCTAGCAGTTTTCACAGTGTCTTCTAAAAACGAGCTGTGCCAGCCTCCTGGCCCACGCACCCGGCAGCCCTCACAATCCGGAGGCCTGAGAAGGACTGTGAATTTGAGGTCAGCCCTGGCTACAAAACGAGTTCAAGGCCAAAATGAACTGCAGAGTGAGACCCTGTCTCAAAAAGATAAAAACAAGCCGTCTAAGAGCCTGCCTTGGCAAGCGCCAGGACCCGGGTCCGAGGGTTCAATCCCCGCTACAGTACACTGCGCTGACCCCACCTGGAGCCCGCTGAGCTGGCCACTGACACGGGGCGTGGTGACGCACGCCTGTAACGCCAGTGCTGGGGAGGCTGTAAACAGGAGGATCACTACAAGGTCTGAGCTGTGTAGCGAGACCCTGTATCAAATACATAAAAAAAAAAAAAGACAAAAATAAATAAGTAAAATAGAAGCGAGCCGCAGGGACGGCGCTCTGTCTCTCCTGCTTCAACCACTCTTGACCAAATGTCTACTTCACGCCATGCATGGCCACGCAGTTCACTTCCCAGGAAGCACAGCCGCGTGGATGGAGGAGACCTGCACTCAGCCACCGTGGCCTGCGCTTGCAGCCCCAGCTGCTGGGGAGGCTGACACAGAGGCAGTGGAACTCTGAAGGCTATCTGGGTCACTTAATGAGCTCCTATCTGAAAACTTTAAAGGGGAGCAGGGCTGAGCAGCAGAGCATGTGCCGAGAAATCTGGATGTCTGAGTTTCATCTCCAAGACCACAAAGAAGAAAAAAGGAGAATCACGTGAGGAGAGGCCCACTGCTAGGGCCCAACAGGTGTCGGATTTGAACCTCCTAAGACTCAGCTCTGTTTTAAAGAACGGCTCCTTCTGCTCTCTGGCTCCCAGATGTGATGGTTATGGGGTTTATGGTCACCTTTTTCCTAGACTAACTGCCCGGCTGCTGCTGCTCCTCCCCCCCCCCACGTGCACGTGCGCGCGCGCGCGCACACACACACACACACAGTGCCACTGGGGCTCTGGACCACGGTCTGAATCCATTCATGGGAGAAACCTGCAGACAGCAAGCTTTTGTGACCTTGGGAATCTCTTCACATCCCAATTATCTCAGCTTTAAGAAACGTTAATATGATCCTGACAGACACAGTGGCACACACCTGAAATCCCAGCACCCAGGAGGCCCAGATAGAAGGATCTCAAGTTCGAGGCCAACTTGGGCTATCCAGTGAGATCCAGTCTGAACAAAACAATGAAACAAAAGAAAAGATTAAAAAAAAAATCAAAAGGATGGAAACCAAACGTGACTCAAAAGCAAAGCTCTGGCCATCGCAGGGCATACTTAAAAGGCTGAGGCCAAAGGATCTCTTCAGAGATCCTGCTTCTTGAAAGGAAAAATTTGAAAAAGCAGCTCTTCAAGGAAGCTGTTTCTTCAAGTGGAGTCACGTCCCAGGACCTCTGGGCACGGTGGTGCTCTCCTGTAATCGTAGCACTCAGGAGGCAGAGGCAGGAGGATCACTGTGAGCTTGAGGCCAGCCTGTGCTACAAAGTGAGTTCAAGGCCAGCCTGAACTGCGTACGGGAGCTTGAACTCAGGACCCGCCAGGCGAGCACTTGTTCTACTGAGCCATCTCCCCGGCCCCAAAGAAACCCTGCTTCAAGAAGACAACAAAATGGGGCGCAGGAGAGAGCTCAGTGGACTAAGCGCTTCCCTGGCAAGTGCAAGGACCTGAGTTCAATCCCCAGAAGCCACCAAAATGACAAGGTCCCAGGGCTGCCGAAGCATCGGCATTTTAAACAAAAACATCGCAGGTGCTTCCAAGAACCTGAGCCAACCCCTGCATTTGATTTTCATTCGATTAAACACTTCATTTAATTCTCAATCAGCACTACGCGGCAGACACTATCACCTCCGCGAGAGACTGAGGCTGACGGGCTGGCTCAGCCGCCCAAGATCAGAACTAGGCAGGGATGCCACGGGTTAATTTGACTCAAAACTCCCGGTAGGGCGGCGCCCGAATAGACACGCCCGCCTCCAACAAGCCGGGAAACTGAGGCAAAAGCAAGTGAGCTGCGCGGCTCCAGGTGACATGGCACAATCTGAACACAGGCGAACCCAACATCGGCGCCCGGGATCCAGATCCAGCCCGCGGCACCACCCGAACGTCCGCTGCGCCGCCGGGGAAACTGAGGCCTGCGCGCAGCAGGAGCGCCCAGATGTGCCAGCGGCGCGCCCCACCCCATGGGCAGCCCCGGTGCCGCGCCCGACTCGGCCCGGCTCCTCCCAGCCCCGGCATCCCCAGCCCCACCCCAAACTCAGCCCGGGCTTCGGGAGCGGCGGCACCTGCACATCTGGCAGCCTTACTCGCGCTTCCGGGATGGCGCCCGCGCGTCCTGACGCCATCACGCAGCGCGCGGGCGAGGGTGCGTAGCAACCCCGTACGCTGGGCCTGCGCGTCTGCCCAGCGAGGCAGGAAGGGGTGGGGTTATATGGCGCGTGTGTGCGTCACAACGAATAACCAATCAGACGGTCCTTTCTACGCCTGCTCAGTTGTCCAACTGGGCACCAAAGCAGCCTTGAAGCGCAGTGAAAGACACAGTCCCATTATGCGGATTGGAAAGCTGAGTCCTGGACCTGAAGGTGCCACTCCAAGGCTTAAGACACTCCAGTGTGTCTGTGGCTGAGCCAGACCCAAGCTGGGGACCACATTCAGGCACATAATCTCTGCTGCGTACAGTTAAATATTTTGTAAAATATTTTGTAAATCATTTTCTTTATGTATGTGGTACTGGGGATATAACCCAGGGCCTCAAAAATAATTAAAATAAAACAAATAAAACCCAGGACCTCGTACAGGCAAGGCAAGAGCTTTTCCACTGGGCCACATCCCCAGCCCGTAGAGTTGTGTCCCTTCCTCCCCCACCGCTCGTAGAGCTTTATACTGTGTTTAGGAAATCATGAAGAGGACAAAGTGCACGTATTCGACACAGATGTAAAAATAAAATAAAATAAAAGCTGCCTCGCTATGTTGTAAAGATGCCTTGAACGGCTTCAACTATGTGGTCCTCCTTCAGCCTCCTGAGCGCTGGAACTAATAGCCTGCGTCACCATTCTCTCTATTTATTGCACATCTGGCAGCCCTGCTCGCGTTTCCGGGATAGCGCCCGCGGGTCCTGACGCCAAATAGAATTTATTTATTTATTCTCTTGTTGAGACAGGGTCTCGCTCTGCAGCTCAGGCTGGCCTTGAGCTCACTTGGTAGCCCAGGCTGGTCTCGAACTAGCAACAGTCTTCCCATCTCAGCCTCCGGACCGCTGGGAGACGCCCGGCTCATGCTCATTTAGATTGTGTAGATTTCTTCCTTTTCTTTCTTCCTCACATCTATTATTTGTATTTATTTTGAGACCTTGCCTCAAAAAATTTTTGTCCCTCGTAGTGCCTCGTCCAGGGAGCCTCACTCAGCGCCGGCCACACATAAACATTGTACTTAAAACTTCGGTTTCAAGTGGCCGGAGCTGCTTGTCTCTTTAAATTATGCAAATAAACTGAGAGGGGGAGTGGTGAGTGTACAGAGGGCCGAGATTAAAAAAAAAAAAAAAAAAAAAAAAAAAGAAACCGCTTCTCTGGATCAGCCAATCAGCGCCATATACTGGTAGAGCGGACGGCTGAATAACCCAATAGTAGGCCGTGCGGACTGTGGGCCCGCCCTGCTTCCCCGGTGCCGTTGTGGGGCGGGACATGTATAGGCCACGCCCCGGGGCGGAGCCATCCCTGCCGCGCTGCACCAACAGAAGCAGGGCGGGAGGCCCTGGCGTCTGTGTAGTGGGAGGTTTGGGGCACCCAGCGCTGGTGAGTGCTGCCGGGGCCTCGGCCCTCGTCGCGCCCGACCCCCGCCCCCGCCCCGCACACCGGCAGCTGCTGCGGGTAGAGGGGCGGCAGGCAAGGCTGGGCACGGTGGATGCCCGGCCTCCACAGGGCAATCGGGCTCCACACCTGAGGCGGGGACCCCTCCTGAGACCAAGCTCCCAGGGAGCGAGCGGATGGCTCCGTCGCGAGACCTCGCCCCACTCTCTTTATTCTAAGCCAGATGTTGATCTAGGTCGGGGCTACGGAATGCGGTCCCCCATTCTCTTGTAGCCTGCACCCCAGGAGGCTAGGTAGTACCCCGAGTCTTCTCCAGCGCCGCCCTGCAGATCCCAGGGACTGAGACGAGACCCTCTTTTCGTCTCCGTGTGAACCCCCATTCACCCTGGCCCCCTGCCCCCACTCCATTCCCGGCACCCCCTCAAGAAAGGGTGAGCGTCTCTCCAGGCCAGGAGCCTGTACCAGGGTTCCTCTCGGTGTGGGGGCACCTGGTATCTGTTCTAGGAAGGAAGATAAGTCGGGGAACTGGGGTCTGGCTGGAGGAGGCCGGCGGCAGAACTGGCGGGCAGCCCCTCCCTACGCTCCTGTGCCTCCCTCCTGCCTCCGGCACAGGAGCGGCGCTTTGCAGCTGCCTCCCAGGTGAGCGTGGCCCGGAGGCCCCTGCCTGAGTCCCGGCCTCCTCTCAGAGGAGGAGACCCCGAACTGAGGTCGGGGCTTCAGAGCTCACCTGGCCACCTCCGGCTGGATGCGATTCCCTCCAGTGCTTCAGATGGGGGCTTGGGGTCAAGAGCACCCTGGAGACCCTCACTGGGCCTCGCTGGCCTCCGGGCCTCAGTTTGCTGCGTTGCAAAGTAGATTGATGGTCACGCCACTGGCCGTACTGGAGAAGCTGAGTGTGGCCCGGGGACTGTCCTGGCCGACCCTAAAGGTCACCCCACTTGGTGCATCCATCAGCACCATGGTGCAGCCACCCCAGTCTCACCGGTGGCGCTGCCCTGGGCACACCCTGACCCACATACCATCACCTACGCCAGGGTGGGCCTGGCCCTGGGTGGGGTCCTGTGGGGGAGGTGGTGGGAGGCCCCGGCCAGCGGCTCCCCTGTCTGTGGTGCACGGAGCACAGGGGTGATCTGGGCTGAGAATGCCACGCCCTCAGGTTTGAGGCCACCTCCCTGTGTGTGGCTTTGGCTCTGCTGCCTCCTCTTAGCCCTCTGTGAAATGGGCTGAACCCCTGGGGAAGATCAGAGGACACTGTGGGAGGAGGTGGCCTTGTAAAGGCAGATGTGATGGTCTAGTATTAATTATAACCAGGAATGATGGCTTACATATGTCACCAAATTCAAGTCTTAGACTGTTGAATCTGGGAACTTTTGAGGCCCTCTCTAAAAAGAGAAAAAGGCAGATTAAAGCGTCTGCTTAGGCAGATGCAGGGGCCAGGAGTTCAATCCCTGGACTTGCTGTGCTGGCTCCATCCCTGGGGCACCCTGAGAAGGGGATTGAGACTGACTGGGTGGCGATTGAGACTGGGCGTGGTGGCACGTGCCTGTAATCCCAGCACTTGGGAGGCTGTAAACAGGAGGGTCACTACAAGTCTGATCTGCACAATGAGACCCTTTACACCCTGTACACCCTGTCCTAAATACAAAAATAATTAAATACATAAATAAAAATAGAAAAGGGTTAGGGAATTAGCTCAATGTGAGGAATGCTAATGCTGTTGTAAAATATAATTTTAAAGTTCTTCATGGAGAAGGGGGCCTGTATAGGTCAGAGTGCCTTATTGTGGTGAGGGTTCTAGGCAGGGGCTTTTATGGAAGTAAGGAGATTGCGTCTTGTGCACAGAGCCTTGAGCAGCTAGTGGGCCTGCAGGCCATAGAATTTAAACTGGGGAGAGACAGGCTGTATTTGAATCCACACCTCAGCCCTCACAGGCTTTGTACCTTGGGCAAGTGATTCATAGCTTAACCCCACGGAAACTGAGGCCCAGCACAGGACTCTGACCTGAAAACTGCTCAGTGGTGAGGTACAAAGTCAGGACTCAACCCTGGGGCCAAGCTGAATGCCAGGACCCTGAGTTAGCCCAGCAGGAATGTGCGCATGCTCTGCCCTGCAGAATGGGGTGCTCTCACTGGACCCCATGGCCCTGCTTCCCTTCCCTGTCCAGGCAGCTGGGACTGGAGTTTGCTCCAGGCAGCTGGGACTGGAGTTTGGTCCACAGCTGCCCTCCCTCCCCAGAACGTCATCCCAGCCCGAAGACAGCATCCTGACCCACAGCCCTGCAGGGTCACAGCTGAACCTGGCCTCTGGGACCCCAGGAAGGAGCGGGGACCCCAGGAAGGGGCCAGGACCCTGAGCTATGCCTACGATAGGCTGCTGGGGCTGCACCTTGCCCCGGGGGCTGTGAGAGGGATCCCAGGCCAAGAGAGGCCCAGCAAGCACAGAGGGGTAGGGGCTGGGGAGATAGCTCAGTGGAATAAGTGCTTGCCTGGCAAGTGGAAGGTCCTGAGTTTGATCCCTAGTACCACCAAAAAAAAAAAAAAAAAAAAAGCACAGAGGGGTGAAGCCCGGGCAGGTTCGAGGAGCTGGGGCTCCTCCTCCAGGGCCAGGCTGGTGGGAGACCTAGGGTGTTGGGGTGTCTGGGGAGGACCATGCATAAGCCTGTTGCTAGGTAACCTGTTACCCAGGCAACAAACGCATTTGTTCCCACTATCCCTTTTAAAATGAATGAACCCTCTTATCCCTGACCTCTCCCCTCCCCCTTAGGGTTGCACTCCCAGGCTCTGCCTAAGGGTGACTGAGTGACCACACCAAGGGGCTGTCTGTCAGTGACCCATTGGTCTGTATGTGCTTAAGGGGCTTGACCACTGCAGGCTCAGAAGTCGCCCCCATGGAGCTCTGACAGCAGCGCCCACGTTCATTCTCACTGGCTTTTCATAGCTCGAGGCGCCTACCTTCATTCTCAGTTCTTTCTAATGGCACGAGGCGCTCAGCTCCCTGCAGAAGATGCGATGAGCCAAGGAGAATAGAGTAGAGCCCCCCCCCGGCCCCCTCCCGCAGGCGCCCTGCTGTCTACCTGAGCGGCTAGGCGCTGGGGTAGGGTGGGTCCTGTGGGGGCCCAAGAACAGGCCACTCTGCGTCTGGGAGCCTCAGCTTCCCTGTCTGGGAAAGGGAGTGACCTTGCCGTCTTGTGGACTCAGGGAGGCCTCTGAGATTGACGCGCCAGAAACGTGGAGCAGTGTGGTATCTCACTGAGGGTCCCAGGGAGGCACTAGGGAGCCATGGCAGTGTGAGCGCGACAGGACGTGGCCGCTGGGCTGCAGAGACCCCGCTCCCACCACCCTGGGGCCGGCCTGGCCCTTCTGGCAGGAGACACTGGCCAGAGCCAGCCCACCAAGGGAGGCCGGCCGCTGGGCTCCAGGGTCCAAGAAGCAGGCCAGTGGTTGGCCGAGAGTCAGCCCCACATGCAGCCCGGGCAGCGGTGCCTGGCGCAGCCTCCCCCACGGGTCCCAGCAGCTGGGCGGGAGCACTGCTGGACTTGGTGCCGAGCCCTCGCAGGGACCCTGGATGCACCTAGGCCAGAGCTCTGCCAGCCCCTTGTCCCTGCGAGCCTGGAGAGCTGGGCTGTCATTCTCCCCATTGGTCAGAGGACAGAACTGAGGCCCAGAGAGGCGATGTCCCTAACCCAAGGTGGCTGGGAGCAGAAGCCACAGGCCTCGGCCCAGGCTGGACTCTGGGGGCAGGAGAGACTGTGACCCGGACCCTGCCCTGGCTGGCAGAGGGGACAGAAAACACGATGGTGATTGGAACAGCAGCGCTGAACTGGTGTGCAGCAGTGGGGAGTCCTGAGCAAGTGGCTTTCAGGCTTGGTTTGATCCAGCAACTGCACTAACCCTGCACGCGGTTCTGATTGTTACCCGCCCAGCAGGAGTCTGAAACTTATGGTTTCCACTCTGTCGCCAAAGAGATTCTCATTATGGAAAGACGCAGAAAATAGAGGGAAGAGGGGTCAGGAAGATGGCTCAGTAGAATAAGTGTTTGCCTGGCAAGCACAAGGGTCTGAGTTCAATCCCCAGTTCCCCAAAAAAAAGGGAAGAAGGAAAGAAAAGAAAAGAAAGAAAATAGAAGAAGCCAACAGAGTCAGACTGAAAAAGAAAGACAGAGCCAGCGGAGCAGTGTGTGTTCACAGCTATGAGACAAAATTCTCAGGCTTTTCTCTGGTTGGATCAGTGAAAGGTCCATCACGCCTGAACCAATCCTCTAGAGCCACAGGGGGGGAAAAAAAAAATGTGTTTGAACCAAGATCTCTCTGTAAGGCAGGGTGGCCTCAGACTCTTGGGGCTTCTTCTGCCTCAGCCAAGTGAGTGCTGGGACTACAGGCATTTACCAAGTCTGCCTAGCAAAGAAATTAGTATGTTGCTGACCTATGGGCTTCATGGTTTGGCGGAGTCGATGTATTTTTCCTTCTTTTTGTGGTAACATGGATCAAACTCAGGCCCTTGTGCTTGCCAGGCAACCACTCATTCTACTGAGCCATCGCCCCGGTCCTTATGATTTTCTTTGGGAGGGTGGTGCTTGTCAGCCTGGTAGACATTAGCTGGGCTGGGCAATGATGGGGCACTGGAGGGTCCAAAATAGCATGGGTTGCCAGTTGCATTTACACACAAAAATGAAGAAGAAAGAAGGAAGAAGAAGAAGAAGAATTCCTGTGTCATATTGTACCCTTTTAAGAACAATGTTGTATTATGTTCATTTGGATAAACTGTAATTTAACAACTGATTTAAATAAAATATTTGCTTTCAAAAAATTTGAAGATTTCAGTGTTTATAATCAATCAGGTGTTGTGTCTCAGAGCCAATGCGACCCCACAAAGACCCTCTGTTGGCCTGGTCGCACACGCTTGTCACCCCAGTCTTCAGAGGCAGAGGCAGGAGGAGTGCTCTGAGTTCTAGGCCAGGTTGTGCTACATAATGGGACTCTGCCTCAAAAGCCCAATAAATAATAAATACCCTTCTGCGTCAGGCTGGGACCAGGTTTAAATTAAGAACATTGGGGTTTGTTTTTTAAATTTTTTAATTTAATTTTAATTTTTTTGAGGCAAGGTCTTGCTTTGCAGTTCAGGCTGGTCTTGAGCTCACTTTGTAGCCTGGGCTGGTCTCAAACTCACAGAAGCCCTCCTGCCTCAGCCTCCTGAACGCTGGGGGCACAGGCATGCACCACCATACCTGGCTAAATTAAAAGTTTATCTTTCCTACATTTCTTACATGACTAAAGTCCCTGAGGAAACATGACCATCTAAAAAGGACAAGTAAGTAACTTCTAAGTAAAATGTCAGGGCCAGAGATATACTTCAGTGACACAGGGCCTGCCTGGCAAGCCCAAGGTCCTGAGTTTGATTCCTGTTTAAACCAAAAAACAAGAGCCAGGGAGATGGCTCAGTGGAATAAGTACTTCCCTGGCAAGTGCAAGGGCCTGAGTTCAATCCCCAGTTCTGAAAAAGTAAAATAAAATAAAAATAAAACAAAAAGCTATCTTATGCACTTGTGTTTGTTGAGCCAAGCAAGGTAGTGAATGCCTGGCATCCCCGCACTGCAAGTTCAAGGCCAGCCTGGGCTACAAAGTGAGTTCAAAGTCCTCATCTTGTACAACAATTAACCACTAAGAAGAATATATGCAGTGTATTATTTGTTGAAACTGTACTTCCGATTTGATTTGAAACTGTCTCATTGCTGTTTATCAATAAAACTTTGAAAAAAAAAAAGATTTCTACTTAAAAAAAAAAAAAAAAAACAAAGTGAGTTCAAGGGCAGCCTAAACTGCATAGTGAAACCCTGTCTCCAAAAAAGACCACAAAAAAAAAAAAAAAAAAAAAAAAGAAAAGAAGTTGGTAATCAATGTCCATGTGTGTCGTAATACCCCAACTCCCTGAGCCCTAGGAGTCACTTTGTGTGCATGAAGACGGTAGCCAAAGTTGAACTCAGGACACTGCGTGCCTCTTCAGGGGAGGGGTGGGACTCTATATATATTTGCTTTACAATATTTTATTTATTTATGTATGTGTGTGTGTGTGTGTGTGTGGCCAGCTCAGCCCACCAGGGGGCGGGGCTGGCTGGCATGTGGTGCTGGGGGATTGAACCGTGGTCCCTGTGCTTTGCCAAGCTTGTTCCAAGTAGGTGCTTTAGACCACTGAGCCATCTCACCAGCCCTTTGCTTTACAATAAACTCTATACTCTACCTCTGTATAGCTATGTGTTTTGTTTGTTTTGTTTTTGTTTTTCGGAGACAGGGTCTCACTACATAGTTCTGGCTGGCCCTGAATTGGCAGTGATTCTCCTGCCTCAGCCTCCTGAGCCTAGGAGGGCGGGGATCACAGGTGTGCACCACCATGCCCAGCTTGACTGAATTTTTCATTAAGGGTACAAAGACCAGAGAACCAAGGAAGCGAAGAGACAGTGCCTCACCGCACCAGGACTGTCCCCACTGGAGATAGTCCTGAGGATGGAAACCAGGCCTCACACTGAGCTGACCCACAGCCTATTTTACATTTTATTTTGATACAACATGTCAGTAAATTCACCAAGATGGCCTCCAACTGGCAACCCTCCTGCCTCAGCCTCCTGAGTACTAGGATGATAAGCATGCACTACCACATCCAGTTGGATCTGAACATAGATAGACCTGTTTAAAACTTCATGAAATTTTACATATAGAACCCAGGGCCTCACACTTGTTCAGTAAGTTCCTTATGTCTGAGCTGCACCCCCAGGCCCCAAATACTTTGCAATGAGTAAAATGCTCAAAAATGGCCATGGCCCTGGAAGGCACAGAGCTGCTGGGACACCAGAAGGCCACCCTGGGCCCTGAGTGCATGGCACCCTCAACCCCTCTGCCTGCAGTGCAAAGAGGAAGTGGGGGGCACCCTGGACATGGTTCAGCTGCTCCCCAGGGTCACCCAGCTGGTGCCCAAGTCCCGCGAGAACTACCTGAGCCGCTGCGTGGACCTGGAGCGGCTGCGCCGGGAGAACCCCAGCCAGAAGGAGGTGGACAAGGTCGGTGCTCTGCGGCGGCTGGGGCTGCTGCCTGAGTGACAGGCGTCACACAGCGAGGCCACCCCGAGTCCCTGGCTGGTGACAAGGCTGGCTAAGTGACCCATGCCTCCTAGGTGGAAACCAAAGCCAAGAAGGCAGCTGAGAGCCTGCAGTACTCCGTGAAGTACAACTCAGCCCGGGCTGACTTCGAGCAGAAGATGCAGGACTCCACACTGGTGAGGACTGGGTGCAGGTAACCGGGGACTGACATGTCCCGGCCTAGGCTGCCGCGAGCCCTCAAGAGCCCAGAGACGTAAACCCCCACCCCAGACCCCTCTGACCAAAGGCTGCCCGCCTGCTGCTGCTGTTGACATATGTCAGACGCCAAGTTGGGCCATGCCTCAGTTTCCCCCTTTGCAAAATGGAGACGGTGAGAGCACCTGCCTTGTAGAGCCATGCAAATTAGATGAGTCACACTGTGAAGGTCTCAGGCTTAGTACCAGGCTCACGGACACCACCCATGTGCCACTTTATTTCTATTATTCTTGAGATTTTTGAACAAAGCAGGACAGAGCTTAGAAGCCAAGAGCGTCCTGACTTTCTTGGCCACAGACAGGCCTGAGTTCCCGTCCAGCCTCCAGCCTCACAGCCGGGTGAGCTTTCACAACGCGCTGTGTCTCGGAGCCTCTGTCCCCCGCGTGTGCAACATGCAGATCAGAATCTCAGCATTAAGAATTGGAATTTTGGGGTCGTGGAGATGGCTCAGTGGAGTAAGTACTTCTCTGGCAAAGTGCAAGGGCCTGAGTTCAATCCC
Source organism: Octodon degus (assembly GCF_000260255.1). Lineage (NCBI taxonomy): Eukaryota > Metazoa > Chordata > Mammalia > Rodentia > Octodontidae > Octodon > Octodon degus. Next base: position 868,298 of record NW_004524858.1, read on the forward strand.
TGGTTCCACCAAAAAAATAAATAAATTAATTAATTAATTAAAATAATAATAAATAAATAATAATTGTGTGGGCCAGGGAGATGGCTCAGTAGAATAAGCACTTCCCTGGCAAGCTCAAGGACCTGAGTTCAATCCCCAGTTCCGCCAAAATAAATAAATGAATAATAAATTTTAAAAATTGAGGGGCCAGGGAGATGGCTCAGTGGAATAAGCGCTTCCCTGGCAAGCGCAAGGGCCTGAGTTCAATCCCCGGTTCCACAAAAACAAACAAACGAGATGGCTCAGTGGAATAAGTGCTTCCCTGGCAAGCGCAAGGGCCTGAGTTCAATCCCCGGTTCCGCAAAAAAAAAAAAAAAATTGTTTTGAGGTGGGGTTTCACTGTTACTGAAGCTGGCCTTGAGCATGCAGTGAGCCTCCTGCCTCAGCGTCCCGAGCACCGAGCTTCCAAGCATTGACCACACACCTAGCCCAAGTCCCCCCCCCTTTTTTTGTTTTGCAATACTGGGGATTGAACTCAGGCCCTTGGGCTTGCCAGACAAGTGTTTATTCTAGGGGGGCGGGGAGATGGCTCAGTGGAATAAGCGCTTCCCTGGCAAGCCCAAGGGCCTGAGTTCAATCCCCGGTTCCACCAAAAACAAATAAGTGCTTATTCTACTGAGCCATCCCCCAGCCCCCAAACCCCTCTTCTTAACTCTCTCTAGCTGTGGGGAGGGGGCTCCTGCCCCGCCCCTGTCCTCTCCAGATTCAGGGTCAGGGTTCCTGGCACACAAGGTGGTCCTGAAGTCTGCACCCACGCCCAAGTCTTATCCCCCAGGCCTGGAGACCCTGCTCTTGGAGCTGCTCTGGAGGTGTCCCGTGGGGTGGGGTCCACACCCGAGGCCCAGCGACTGAGCTCCCTAAGAGTCTGTTGCAACTGCCCAGCCCAGGCCCCATGTACTCTGGTCCACATAGATGCCCATCTACAGTGTTTCTGACAGTGCCCAGCCCTCATCCACGAAGGCCTCCAGGACCAGCTGCGTCCAGGACGCCCAGCCCCCAGAAACCCCAAGAGGTGAGCCTCACGTACACCCAACCCCAGGCTCCTGGCCACCCCAAACAAATGCCGCAGGTCCTCGGGGCCGTGGGGGGGCCCAGCCGCGTCGTGTGGTCCCTATCCTGCTCCCACCCGCGAGCTCTGAGGACGACCCGGTGGCTCCGGTTCAGCACTGGGGCGCGGACAGCTCCTGACAGGCATGAGGAGCCAGTCCTGTGCAGGCTCCGCGGCGGGACAGAGGGCCCCATAGCTGCCTTCCGGGGCCGGGGCGTGGCGCTGTCTGGCCACCTTTCCCCCGCTGGGCCTGGCTTCTGGCTTCAGGTTACTGTCCCATGTCTGCCTGTGTCTGCTGCGTGCCGTCCCTTCTCCTGATGTCTGTTCATGCTCCCTCAGTCTGCGCATCTTCATTCCCCGGTGTACCCAAAATACCTGCTTCCCATCAGCGCTCACGGCCCACATCACCTTCCCCAAGAAGCCTTCCTGTGTGAGGCCTTATTCCCCCGCTCTAGACCCTGCAGCCCCCATCCCTTCCAGTGGCCCTGACCCCACCTCGGCTCTGCCCACTGCCCTCCACCACAAGCCTTGCAAACCTGTTCCCAGCACCCAGACAGCACTTGGGCCAAGCCCTGCACCCTGCCCTGTGCTCACAAAGGAGGCTCATAAATGCACAATATGGGGCCAGGGAGATGGCTTAGAGGAATAAGCGCTTCCTTGGCAAGCGCAAGGGCCTGAGTTCAATCCCCGGTTCCGCCAAAAAAAAAAAATTAA
>NW_004524858.1:870493-895743 GCF_000260255.1 Octodon degus
AAAAAAAAAAAAAAGACTTGGGGCCGGGGAGATGACTCAGTTGAATAATTGCTTGCCTAGCAAGTACAAGAGCCTGAGTTCAATCCCCGGTTCCACAAAAACAAACAAACAAACAAAAAAAAACCCAACAGATGCACACACAGGCATTCACAGGCACACATCCCCACGGCCTCCACCCACCAGCAGGAACCTGCAGCTCACCTGAACACTCTGTGCCTCGGTTTCCCCATCTATGGATGAAGCGCATTAATGGGGCCCAACCTCCCCGGGTTGCAGAAGCTAGAAAATGTGTCAACCTTGATAGCTCTGGGAGGTTGCGATGCTTAATATTAACCGTGGTGACATTTTTCACCTCTTTTTAGTTTTTTAATGTATTACTCATTTTGAACATTTATTTGGGGGGCCTGCCCATTAGCTTAGGTGTTTAAGTGCCTGCTGAAATAAAGCAGGCAGGCTCAGGATGCTGTGGTTCGATCCCCTCATCCTCAAGCCAGACCTGCCCTGAAGGCATCCTGAGCGGCCCCCCCAAGAAAAAATTTTATTTTGTGGTATCAGAAATTGAACCCACCAGTTCCACCAAAAAAAAAAAAAGAAAGAAAGAAAGAAAGAAAGAAAGAAATTGAACCCAGGGCTTTTGCCAAGCTACCTCTACAGTCCCTTTCTCAATTTCAAAAATATTTTATTTTGGTTTTGTTTTTTTGAGACAGGGTCCTGTCATGCAGTTCAGGCTGGCCTTGCACTTACTCTATAGCCCAGGAGGGCCTCGGGTTCACAGTGATCCTCCTGCCTCAGCGCTTGGCTTTGGCACTTCATGTTTCCTACGTCTGTGCAGGTCCCTGTGGAACCCGCTCAGCAGTTCCCACACAGCGTGTGCCCCATGGCAGGTCCTGTAGGACCCTGTCCTCTTGGGCAGCCCTGCAGGGCCGCTTCTCTTCCTGAGGTCCCGGCAGTTCCCACCATCACCACCAGGGAGCAGAGTGTGGGCCTGGAGGAGCGGGGCGGGGGGTGGTGTGGCCCATGCTCCCTGGGCTGCATGCAGGTCTAGGCCTCCAGGCCACCCGCAAGCTGGCTGCTTCCGCAGCCCTCCACTCTCCTTGAGGCGTCTCTGCCCAGTGCCCTTTCCTGGTTCCCTCAGTGTCCAACACCTACCCTGGGCAGGGATTTCTGTGCCTGGGAGGGCTTGGCGGATACTGCCAGCCGTGGGAAGCCCATGCACCACGCGTGTGCATGCTGCAGGCAGGGGACGGCTCTGGGCCACATCACGGGGCTGTCACAAAGGGCCTGAGGCCAAGGCTTCATAGATTAAAGAGGTTGTTTCCTGAGAGTCAGGCAGGGAACTGCATGGGGACCTCCAGGGTGGTGTCACCTGGCAAACTACAAGCTTGGGCTGGAGAGATGGCTCAGTGGTCTAAAGCACCTACTTGGAACAAGCTTGGCAAAGCACAGGGACCGCGGTTCGATCCCCCAGCACCACATGCCAGCCAGCCCTGCCCCCTGGTGGGCTGAGCTGGACACACACACACACACACACACACACACACACACACACAATAAATGTAAAAATAAATAAATTAAACAAAATTAAAAAAAAACTACAAGCTAGACAGAGGTCACACGGTCTGAGAGGACATAAGAGTCACTTGGGGCGCTTGTGGGTTAGCTCAGTTGTTTAAGAGCCTGCTGGGGCAAACCCAGTCAGGCACAGGGGACTTAGGCTAGATCCCCAGCTCCCCAAGCCTTATCAGACTCACCCTTAAGGCAGCCTGAGCCAGAAAAAAAAAAAAAAAAAAAATCCTTCTCAACTTAAAAAAAAAAAAAGAGTCGCCCAGATAGAGTGGAATTCACTTCTCATGAGGTGCTTTCCTGGTACCCACGCCTGCCCTCGGGGATCTGACAGCCAAGGAGCCTGGCCCGGGGTGGCTGGACCTCAGTGCCTCCCTCAGGCCCTCCCCTGGAGTCCCGTGTCCACCCCACACTTTCCTGTACAGGCTTTGCAGCAGGGATCTCTCCCTCTGTCGTCAGCTATGGTCTCACCTGTGTCAGGGACTGCTGTCCATTTCCCTACCGTGCTGGTGACCACTCGGGAGAACAATCACACTGCATGTCCCTCCCTGAAGCACAGGCCCACCCTGAGCCACATGACCGCTGCCCCGTCACCCTAGCCCGGTCTCCTGTTACCCTTTTTTTTTTTTTTTTAATGTATCCATTATTTAATTAGGTTCTTAGTAAGAAATTTAGAACACTAAATTTATGAGGATAAATTTCATTTGTCACAGCAAAAACAGATCGCAGGTAGCCCCAAAACTGAGGAACAACTTTGATTTTTGCTGCAATCTGTGACTCCACCGCTTTCTGATCCACCTTGCACTGCTCCGAAATCTGGTATCTGTCTTTCTCAGTGTCGAAGATCTCACCCTCCTGGTGTCTGGGTTTCCGAAGCTGCTTCTTCTTGAAGTAAGCATTAGTGAGGTGTTTGGGGATTTTCACTTTGCTGATATCAATTTTTGTAGAGGTGGCAATGACAAATTTCTGGTGTGTTCTTCATAAGGCTAAGAGGCCCAGTCACAAGCAGTAAGCCACTGGCCAACTGCTTTGCCTCTGTGATGTCCAGTGAGGATGATCAAGATGGTGCCGAGAGTGATGCTAACTCAAAGTTTCCTCACTTGCTGACTGAAGGGTTTCTCACCACATCTCAAGAGCTTTCGGGGCACATCTTCAGTAGGGTAGTATTGAGGCATTTTTTCAAAGCTTAGGGGCTGGGGAGGTGGCTCAGTGGAATAAGCGCTTCTCTGGCAAGCACAAGGGTCTGAGTTCAATCCCTGGTTCCATAAAAAAAAAAAAAAAAAAAAAATTAGGGAGGCCTGCCCATTGGCTCTGGTGTGTGAGTGCCTGCTGAAACACAGCAGTCAGGCTCAGGATGCTGTGGTTCGATCCCCTCATCCTCAAACCAAACCAGAACAGCCTTGAAGGCATCCTGAGCGGGGCCTGATCCCCCCACAAAAAAATTCCTTCAAAGCTTAACCACCCACGTACCTCCATTCTTGTCCCCACTGACCGGTTTTGTGATTGTAGCAAGAACTTTGTCCTTTTTCTTCTCAGTCTTTGATTTAGCAGCTGTACTTTCTCTTGTACAAAGTCTTTCTGGAATACACAGCAGATCGGCAGTATCTGCCAACTCCTCTAACCAGGACAGGACTTTGGCGCAGTGGGGCTGCCCCTTCTTGGACTTTTTTGCCTTCCCCTTCACCTGTTTACCGGCACCGCTGGCAGCAGCCTTCGTGGCTTCAGGTTTCTTCTCTTTAGTATCTGTCTTCTCAGTCTTTTCACCCGCCATCTTGCAAGATGGGAAAGAGCACTCTCCTGTTACCCTTTAAGTCAGGACTGGGGACTGACTCAGCATCAGCCCAGAGTTGGGACACTGCGGGCATCACAGGCCCCTGAGGAGTGGGGACTCTGCAGAGCCCTGGTCACGGTGGCCCAAGCAGCTGGGCTCGGATGCCTTCCGGAGAGCTGAGGTTCAGTCACCCAGGACCAAGGGTGGTCCCCACCGCTGGCCACCCTGCAGGTGATAGAGCTGGGCGCTGCCTCGCTGGCCACAGCCTCCAGCAGAAGGAGCAGCAAATCAGGGTGTGGCTTTGCAGGAGGTCCTGCCTGGTCCTTTTTAATTTTTATTTATTTTTGGAGGGGAGTTTTGTTTTCCCTCCCCCCACCCCACCCTTGAACCGGGGATTGAACTCAGACCCTCGTGCTTGTCAGGGAAGCGCTTATTCTACTGAGCCATCTCCCCAGCCCCAAGAGGAGGGTTTTTTCAGTTAAATTTTATAGACAAAATGACCAGATTCATCAGGGAGAACTATACCTGTACATGACACAACCTCTTTTTCCCCTCACCCCCTACCCTCACTTCCAACCCTCTTCAGGGTGGGAGGGTTTTGAGACAGGGTCTTACTATGCAGTTCAGGCTGGCCTTGAACTCACTTTGTAGCCCAGGCTGGTCTCGAATTTGCACCAATCCTCCTGCCTCAGCCTCCAGAGGGCTGGGATTATAGCTGTGCTGCACCACGCCAGACTCACATTCAGACTTTTTCTTTTGCAGAACCAGGGATTGAACTCAGGTCCTTGTGCTTCAAGGCAAGTGCCTATTCTGCTGAGCTATCTCCCCAGCCCCCATTCAGACTCTTGATCCTGCTCTATCTGTTCCCTACACTTGGAACTGGCAATAACCACACCCATCTCTCCTGCTTGTCACTAATTCTGCAGGGGCCTGGACAGAATGTGACATTGCCACACATTGTGGGTGCTCTGGAGATGCGGGCTGCGTTGGAGCTTGGAAGTGCGGCTGGGCAACCTCAGGACTGTGTTACTTAACTGCTCTGTACTCCCCTATTCCTTCAGCCTCAGGAATAAGAAAGCCGGACTGCCTGGCAAGTGCAAGGTCCTGAGTTGGAGTCTTGGGGAAAAAAAAAAAAAAAAAATCTGGGCTGGGTATCCGTGGCGGCCCCTCCTGTCAAACAAGCACTTAGGAGGCTGGGGCACGGAGATCAGCACGGGTTCGAGGCCAGCCTGGGCTACATGATGAGACTCCATCTCAAAAACAAAAACTAAATAAAAAGAGCTGGAAGTGTATGAAAGCCTCTGAGTTACACCATCAGTACTGAAAAAGAAAGAGATAGAGATCAAGTCAGAGAGAGTGAGAGAGAGAGAGAGAGAGAGAGAGAGAGAGAGAGAGAGCCTTGACCTGTGGGGGTCAGTACTTGGCAGCACGTGTAGGAAATCAGGGTCAAAGGAACCTGCACAAGTGCTGTTGTGACAAGACTCACACTGGAGGTAAAGAAGGCTGCAAGGCACTAATACATCTGGATGGGGTTTTGAGGTAGAACTAGGAGTTCGATAGGTGCACTCAATCTCTCAGGCCTGGAAGGATGGCAGAAGTGAGGGCACCATGATGGGAAGCACTCAGTGTGGCCTTGACTGGTGCAGGCATGAGGAGCGAGTGCGGGGGGGGGGGGGGAGGCTGCCGTGTGCCTGGGGCACCCTCCCCAACAGTGGTTCCTCAGGTGCTGCTGGAAGCCTGACTCTTTCCCAGGGCCAGAAAGGGGCTCAGCGGGCCTTGGCTGTGGCTAATGCTTCACACACAGCATGCTGCAGAGGAGAAAGTGGTTTCTCTCCATGTTTAAAAGGCAGAAGGCGGAAGGCGCTGGCACTCGGGGTCTGCCCCCGAAGGGGACCTCAGGCTTGAGAGGCCTCTCCCTCCCTTGCACCTGCGCCTTGGCATGGAGCTCCATCCCCATCCCTTTGAAGTTTTTATTTAGAGATGGTGTCTCTAAATTGTCCAAGCTGAGTTCAAACTCCTACGTGTCTTGCCTAGGCCTCTGGGAACAAGCGCAGGGATGGCAGCTGTGCAGCACCGCGCATGCGTAGCTCCTTGTCCCTTCCCTGTTCCCTTTCTTCCTCGGGACAGATTACACTGGTAGTTAAGTGCTTATCTGTGTCACTGTTGGTACAAAATCCAGCTCCCTGGCTCCAGAGCAGCTCAGAGGGGGAGGGACCCATCCTGCCCTTCCTCACAGGACCGGGAGCCAGCGTTTGCTGCATCTCCCTTCTCTAGTCTAGAGCTAGAAAGCTGGGCTTGACAGTGGCCCTTGCAGTTCAGGCTGCTCCGGAGGCTGAGGCAGGAGGCTCCACTGGTGCGCCTGCTTGACACGCCTGCGGTCCCTGCAGCCCCACAGGAACACACAGATTTCAATTTTATCACTCAGGGCCTGGGATACAGCTCATCAGCACGGCAGCACAGCGCCTGCTTGGGAAGCACACGGTCCTGAGTTCGATTCCTAGCTCAAAAAAAGTTAATAGTTTTACCACTCAAATCCTTAATTTTTTTGGGGGGGTACCAGGTATTGAACTCAGAACCCTGTACTTGCCAGGTAAGCGCTTATTCTACTGAGCTATCTCCCTGGCCCACCCAAGTCTAGAAGGCAAGAAAAAAGGCAGGCTTCAGATAGCTCAGTGGATTTTGCCTGCTTAGGCAGATGAAGTGGCCTGGGTTCCACCCACCTGCTGTGCCTGCCCCGCCCCCAGAGCAAGTTGAGACTGAGACTGAGACTGGGTGTGATGGCGCACGCCTATGATCCCAGTGCTTGGGAGGCTGAAAACAGGAGAACCACTAAGAGTCTGATCTGTGTAGTGAGACCCTGTAGATCCTGCACTAAATACATAAAAAAAAAAAAAAAAAAAAAAAAAAAAAAAAAAAAAAAAAAAAAAAGCCAGGCCTGGGTCGGGGAGATGGCTCAGTAGAATAAGTGCTTGCCTGGCAAGCACAAGGGCCTGAGTTCAATCCCTGGTTCCGCAAAAAATAAATAAATAAAAGTTAAAAAAAATAATAATGATAATAAAAGGATTGAGGATGTAGCTCTAGGCGAAGGCCCTCCATTTAATCCCCAGTATTGCAAAATAAATAAAAAAAGAAAGGAGTATTTCAAACATGACCTAAAGGAGAATTCCTTCATGCTATCCCAATAATAATCAAAGTCCATTTGAAGGCCAGGGACACGAGATAAAGATTGGCCTCAAAGTAAACTTTCAGTTCATTTCCTCAGAGGATTGTCTATAGCCAGTGCTGTAGGTCCTGCTTCCAAATAGCGGAGTATTTGTCTTTTTGAGGGAGGGCCAAGCATGTAACACACATCTGCCTGCACAGTAGTGGGTTTGTGAGGGTCTGCCGCTATTTTTTTTTTTTTTTTTTTTTGAGACAGGGTCTCACTATGTAGCCTCCCACAGCCTGGAGCTCACAGTGATCCTCTCCAGGCCTGGCTATTGTTATTTATTTATGTTTTTGTGGAGGTCAGGATGGAACCAGAACTTTTACATGACAGGGAAGGGCTCCGCCTCTGAGGTCCACCCCAGCCCAGACATTAGTGGTGGTGGTGTTTATATTTGGTATTTTAGGGTTTTGGGGGGAGTTTTTTTGGTGGTACTGGGGACTGAACTCAGAACCTTGCCCTTGCCAGGCAAGCGCTTATTGAACTATCTCGCCAGCCCCATTTGGTATTTTAGTTTATTGTTTATTTCTTCATTCATCTTGTTTACTGCAGTTCCTTGGCCACCCTGTAACAGGCATAAAAGGTGCAGGTGGATGGGTGAGGGCGCTCACTGCAGATAAACATTCTATCTTTTTTTTTTTTTTTTTTTTTTTTTTTTTACGGTACCAGGGATTGAACTCAGGACCCTGGCAAGTGCTTATTCTACTGAGCTATCTCCCTGGGCCTGCAGATAAACATTCTGCAGCTCAAGGATGGAGGGATGGTGCCAGCCCAGCCTGGGTATCCCTGGAACTCACATGGTGGAGCCCAGTTTGGGGAATGTAGCAACTTAGTAAAACCCTGTCTCCAAATGAAAAATAAAATTCCTTGCCAAGGGGGCTGGGGAGATAGTTCAGTGGTCTATGGGCCGGCCTGACAAGCACGAGGACCAGGGTTCAATCCCTAGGACTGCGTGTTGTGCCAGTCCCTGAGCTGCGGGTGCACTGTGCGTGCCACCAAAGCGGGGCATGTTAGAACAAGTCTGTAATCCCAGTGCTGGGGAGGCTAAAACAGGGGTTTCCCTAAGAGTGCAAGCTGCGCAGTGAGACCCTGTACTAAATAAATAAAAGATTTTTTTTTTTTTTTTTTTTGAGACGGGGTCTCATTACGCAGTTTGGGCTGGCCTTGTGCTCACTTCTCTAGATTCTCCTGGCTCAACCTTTCGCGTGCTGGGATTACAGTAGTGCACCACCACACCCTGCTAAGATTTTTTAAAAAAACTAAAACAGGGGGGTGGGGTGGGGACAACAATTTTGTCGTGGTTGGGTTAGTGTTGGGAAGTAACTGGGACAGTACGGGTGAGGCGAAGAGCAAACAAGCCTGAGATAGGCAGATCTAAAGGAGGGTGCCACCTTCTCCAGGCCTGGCACCTTATCTCCCTGAGGCCCCCACGGCTGCTATTGAGTGCCTGCTGCAGGCACCAGATAATTTTCCGGGAACCACGTTGCAGAGCACGTAGGAGGGGGCGGCTCACTTTGTGAGGTTCGCAGTGGGTCAAGGGTCGTCCTGGAGCTGCCCATCCCGGACTCAGGATGCCCAGGGCAACACTACGTATTACGGTCCTCCCACGAGTCCGCAAGCTAAAAGTGCACTTAGGGCGGTGCGTACCCACATTTTTCTGATGAGTAGGATGAGGCGCACCCCGCAGAGGCGGGGACTTCACCTGGCTGCACAGCGAACACCACTTCCCAAGATCCAACTCAGCGCCCCCACCCCTGTCTCCCGTGTTCCCGAGGCTTCGGTCCCTTTAAGAACACCCCGCGCAGCCAAGCAGGAAGGGGGAGGTGCCTGCGCATGCGATGGACGTGCGTGAGAGCCAATGGATATGGTCGTCTTGGCGGCGACAGCCAATAGGCGCGGTGGGGGCGGGGCCGGCGCCCGAAGCTGGTTCCCGAGGCGCGGCGGCCGCGGCTGGGGGCGGGGAGGGGGCGCAGGACCCCAGGCGGGGGTCCCGGAGCCGAGGCACGTGTCTTGGGGCGCGCGACAAGGGCGCCCCAGGCCTGGGCGGGACCGGGCTGGCGCAGTGGGGGCGGGGGCGAGGGGCGGGGCCCGTGGGGAGCTGGGGCGGGGCGGGGGGCGCGGGCGTTGACTCGGAGGGGGTCGTTGGCCCAGCCGCGTGGGGCCGGATGCTCCCTGGAGTGCGGGGTCCTGGCCTGCGCTAGAGGCGTCGGACGCTCGTCGGGCGCCGCGCCGGGGTTAGCGTCGCCGGGCAGGGGCGGGGGCGTCGCGGTGACGGGATCAGAGGCGAGGTGGCGGGACAGCGGACGTTCGCAGGGCTGCGGCGGGACCAGGGGCGCCGGCCGGAGTGAGGGCGCGAGGGGTGGGCCGGAGGCCGTGGAGTGCGGCGCAGGGGATTGTGGGGGTGGGGAGCCCGGAAGGAGCCTGCAGGTGAGGCCGGCGGAGGAAGGGCGCAGTGTGCGGGGCGCAGGCCATGGACCTCCTTAGTTTGGAGCCTGGGCTTGGTTTGCGATGGTAAAGCCGTGGACTGGAGGCTCCCCGAAGGCCTGTGGCAAAGAAGAGGCCCGGAGGGCCCCCCTACTTGGAGAAGGCACCGTAGAGTGTGGAAGGTTGTTGGCTTGGGGTCCCTGGGTCCCTGGGGCTCCTGTCGGCTCCTGCTCCGGGAGTAGGCAGATCGCTTTGGGAGGCCGGACACGAAAGGGCCTGTGAAGAGCCAATGCCCCAGGTAGCCTAGAGGCTGTAAAAATGGCTTCCCCAGGGCCTCAGGGCCGCCCCCCCAGGCATCCCAGCAGCCTTTTCTTGTTATTTAAGAAGATGAAGCTCCAAGGTCTGTAGCCCCAGGTTACAGTCCTACCCTTGCATTTTTGGGGGCTTGCTCTGTGACCTTGGGCAAATGGGGCTACCTCTCTGGGCCAGGATATCCTTTTTCCAGAATCTAGAGGGGAGGTTGCCCCATGTTCTGGAGTGTCTGGGGTGATTAATAATTACCGCTAATAATAGCTAACGTCAGCTGAGCTTGCTGCTTGGGCGGTTAATTTCTTTCAACAAGCCATAGTTGTGTTGAGGTCCATTGTACAGATGAGGAAACTGAGGCCCAGAGCGCCGGGATCTCAGCAGCAGCACAGGCAATGGCTGCAGAGGGGACTTGAGGGCCTCGCGGGATTCTCACCCCCGTCTGTCTCCCAGGGCCAGTTCCCGTCCCCCAGCAGCATGGCATCTTGTGCAGAGGAACCCTCTGAGCCTGCTGCCTTGCCACCTGCTGGGCTTCCCCCGCTTGAGGACTTCGAGGTGCTGGACGGGGTTGAAGGTGCAGACGCTGAGGAGGAAGAGGAAGAGGAAGAAGAAGAGGATGACTTGAGTGAGCTGCCACCGCTGGAAGACATGGGACAGTCCCCAGCAGAGGAGGCTGAGCAGCCGGGGGCGCTGGCCCGAGAGTTTCTGGCCTCTGTGGAGCCTGCACCTGCACCAGTCCCGGCCCCGGAAGAGTGGCTGGACATTCTGGGTAAGCTGGGGGTGGTCCGCAGAGCTGGACGGCCCTGCCCAGGTATGACCTTGGCCAGGCCTGTCCCCCTTGACATGCTCCTGGTCTGTGCTGTTTGGGTTGGAGCTGGTGACTACTGTGACTTCTGGCTGGATGGTGAGCTCTGTTTGCACAATCGTGTGTGCACACGGACACACACGCACACACACGTGCTGCGTCGTTCCCAGAGCTGTTAATAGCAGCTCAGAGAGGCTGAGTCACCCCCCCATCGCGACACAGTGAGCCTGCAGCACCAGCACCGCTGTTTGTCTTGACACGTGCAGGTCCCCTGACAAACATGTCCTGATGTCATGGAGACCGGAGCAAGAGTCTTTTGTTCGCCCCTCTGGCTGGTTCCTGTGCTTGTTACTATTCTTTAACAGCTTTATAACCCTAATTTGTAGTCACTGTTAAATTTGGGGAGGGGGAGGGTTTTTATTTTTAATGTTTTTGTCAGTGCTGGGGAGCAAGGCCAAGGCCTCATACATGCTGGGTGAGTACTCTGGCTCTGCGCTGCCCCCCAAGCCCCCCATTTTTGTTCTAAATGTACAGAAAAGTGTCTAAAGAAGAGGATAGAACTAGTGGGGTGTGATGGTACAGGCCTGTGGTCCCAGCTACTGGGGAGGTTGAAGCAGGAGGAGCCAAAGTTGAAGGCAAAGCTGGGCAACTGAGTAGGACCCAGCTTCAAAATAAAAATTTAAAAGAAAAAAGAAGGGTGGTTGGAGTTGAAGCTCAGTGTGAAAGCAAAACATCATTCTTAAAATTACCTTCCCCAGCACTAATCCTGCACCACCCCTGGCAACATCTTACTTTCTTCCAACAACTGTGTGGCAGTGCCCAGGCTGGGTACAGAGAGCACAGCGGACTGCGAGGGGCCTAGGTTTCTGCCCAAGGTTACACAACCTCCCTGGCTGTCAGGAGACTTGGAAGCAGTTTTACTGTTCAACGTGCAGGCTGTGTGTGCCCTAGGCGTGTGTGCTGAAGTTTGTCCTTTGCCCCAGGTGCTGTCCGAGGTCTGACCCAGGCTTCCGGGCAGGGGTGTGTTTGGTGCTGAGAGCTCCCCTCAGTGAAGACCTGGATTTCCACCCCGACACTGCAGAAAAGCAAAAGAACATGAATTGAGGCCTCTTCCAGTTTACAGATAAGGAAGTGGAGGCCTTGAGGGGACAAGGTTTGCTCAGAGTTGCAGGGTGGTTGGCTGTGGTGACTCGCTACGCAGCTCAGGTTCGTCTCAAACTCAGAATGATCTGAGTGCTGGGATGACAGTGTGTGTCGCCGTGACCAGCTCAGTATGTCCAGGGATTTTTTTTTTTTTTTTTTTAATGTATTTAGTACAGGGTCTCCCTGTACAGCTCAGATTCCTAGTGATCCTCTTGTTTCCAGCCTCTCCAGCGCTGGGATTACAGGTGTGCACACCTTACCCAGTCTCTGTGACCAGCATGCTGGGGCTGGCACAGCACGTGGTGTTGGGGATTGAACCCTGGCCCCTGTGCTTGCCTAGGCAGGCGCTTACTGTCCCTGGGGCTTTAAGACTAGGGATCTGCTGGGATTCCCGTGCCTAGTTGTTCTCAGAATGGGTGCCCGTCACATCCAACTTGGGGAACAGCAATAAAATTTGGAATATTCTAGAGTCTTTTAGACTATGTCAGAATATTCTAGAGTAAGGATGGTTGTTATCAGGTGGTGTCTAAGCTATAGTCTAGGGTTGTTTTATTTTTTTTTTTAAAGGTTTTTTAAAAATGACTTATTTGTTTGGTACAGGGTCTCCCTGCACAGCTCAGACTCCTAGTGATCCTCCTGTCTCAGGCTCCCCAGCTCTGGGGTTGTAGGTGTGCACCACCATGTCCAGTTTTGGTGGCCAGGACAGTGTACCCGAGGTTCCAGAGCCATGATGGCATGGCGTGCAGGACTGGGAATCACACCCGGGTCCTCGTGCTTGCCAGGCAGGCACTCAGACCACCAAGCTATCTCCCAAGCTGGGTTGGCTTATTTTTGTGAAATGTTTTGTGCCAATGGGATGTGACAGAGTGCAGGGACATGTTGGGGTGTGGATGACCACAGGCTCTGGCACTCTCTTGAACTCCCAAGCTCTGTCCTGTGGCACAACCTGGGGAGCACACCGAGGAAGGTGTGGGCCATGTGTCCCACGGCCAGTCACATGCCCACTGTGCGCCCTGTTGCTGCGCTGTCACACGTCGGCCCGCGTGGCCATCACTGCAGCAGCCATCATGCGGTAACAGTGGTCGTCATGTGGCTCCTTCGTACACCTGACCTGGTTCTCCGTTGCCATTGGCTGATCCTCATTGCCCAGGCATGGAGGGCGCCCCAGGTCGGTGGCCACGTGAGGGTGGTGGTGCTGCTTGTGCGTTGCAGACTGTTGGGGCAGCCTGGGCTCGAGATGCGCTTCTGTTCCAGATCTAACTTCGAGGTACTGTCCGTGAGGCCAGTGCTCTGTGGACCCGGCAACGGTTGTGTGTCACAGGCAGACCATTTCATTGCCAGTCTTAGGCCTGGGTAAACTGAGGCTCAGGGTCCCAAGGCTGACATTTGAACTGGAAGAAGGTGTCTCTCTTATTTTTTGTGATACTGAGGACTGTATCCAGAACTTTCGCACAAAACTACATTCCCAGCCTATTTTTAATTTTCTTTTGAGGCAGGGTCTCACTATGAAGCTAAACTCCTCAGGCTGAGCTAGAACTTGCGATCCTCCTGCGTCAGCCTCCCAGAGTATAGGGATCACAGGTGTGTAAACCGGGTCTGTCTTTTAATTTTCGTAAGACAAAACCCAGAGTAGCTGTCATTCTGGGGTGTCAGCTTCGTCACCCTGTATCTGCCCCATCGCGGCTGGGGTGTGGCTCAGTGGCAAACACTTGTCAAGCGTGCACGAGGCCCTGGTTCGTCCCCAGCACCATGCTTGCATGCACACAACCACATAGCGGGGCGTGCATACACCCACACAAGCACACACAAGCCCGCTCTGGTCTCCTGTACCGTCTTCTACTGGCGTCCAGGGGAAACTCAGCTTGGGAGGTGAGTGGACAGGCCAGGGTGTATCCTGTCCCCATTTCCCAGCCGCGCACTGATGGATCTATCCCCGCCCCGGCAGGGAACGGGCTGCTGAGGAAGAAGACGCTGGTCCCAGGCCCTCCAGGGTGCAACCGTCCGACCAAGGGCCAGGTGGTGACGGTGCAGCTGCAGATGTCACTGGAGAATGGCACACGGGTGCAGGAGGAGCCGGAGCTGTCCTTCACTCTGGGCGACTGTGATGTCATCCAGGTGGGGCGGGGACTGAGGAGGGTGAGGTGGAGGGTGGGGACCCTGGGGGCCTAGTGTACCTGACCGCCCCTGACCACTGTGCGGCCCCACCCCTAGGCCCTGGACCTCAGTGTTCCCCTCATGGATGTGGGTGAGACGGCCATGGTCACTGCTGACTCCAAGTACTGCTACGGCCCCCAGGGCAGGTGAGTGCTGTCCGGTCTCCCTGCTTCCCTTCTGCTGATCCACGAACTGCTTGCTGCAGCTCTGGGATGGAAGCCACCAGCCAAATCCTGCTGCTGTAGGGGACAGAGTGACTTCCTGGTGTGGGACTCAGGTGATGCTGGGCTGTCAGCCCTGAGTGGCATCTGCCGCCCCCCCAGCAGGAGCCCCTACATCCCCCCGCATGCGGCGCTGTGCCTGGAGGTGACCTTGAAGACGGCAGTGGATGGGCCTGACCTGGAGCTGCTCACAGGCCAGGAGCGTGTGGCGCTGGCCAACCGGAAACGCGAGTGCGGCAATGCTCACTATCAGCGCGCGGACTTCGTGCTGGCCGCCAACTCCTATGACCTGGCCATCAAAGCCATCACCTCCAGCGCCAAAGGTGACTGGTACCCTGGTATTCCTTAGCCCCTGAAGCCCCCAAGCCCATGGGAAGGTGGGAAGGTGGTTACTGCAGTCAGCACAGATGGGGAAACTGAGGCCCTGGGGTGGGTGGGATGGGGGGCTGCTGACCACTCTCCCTCGCAGTGGACATGACTTTTGAGGAAGAGGAGCAGCTGCTGCAGCTGAAGGTCAAGTGTCTGAACAACCTGGCGGCCTCGCAGCTCAAGCTAGACCACTACCGCGCTGCGCTGCGCTGCGCTCCTGCAGCCTGGTGCTTGAGCACCAGCCCGACAACATCAAGGCGCTGTTCCGCAAGGGCAAGGTGGGTGCTGGAGCCGCCGGGCCCAGCTGTGGTGCCCTGCCCGCTGCTTGGTGGCGGCTGTTCACTGTGCGGACCTTCACAGCTCCCATCCCAGGGCCTTTGCGTGGCGGGGCGTCTGCTTCTGTTCCCGCCCTGGTCCAGTTTGGGGCTTGTGTCTTTCCTTCAGTGCTGGGCCAGAACCTGCAGCCTTGCAGACCATTGAGCTCTAGGGTAAGGAAACAGGCCTAGATACCATGTCAGCTAGGTGTCCATGAGAGGCCTGGGGGGGGGGGGGGCCCCCTCAGCCTCATTTAGTGTGCTCCTGTTGGGGGCAGAGAACCCCAGGATTCTGGGAATTAAGCTGTTTGGTGGCTCTAGGAGACATGGGGTTCCTGCTAGTTGAATGCGACAGAAATACAGGCTCAAGCAGAAGGGAGAGCTTGGTCCATGCAGCCACCATCTCCTGGGCGGCTGGCATCAGGCATAGCTGGGTTCAAGCACGTGTTGTCCCGGGATGTGGGGTCCGCTCTGTTTGGGCCCCCCTTTAGGCTGACTCTGCTCTCGGCTGCCGAGCTGCCCCCTACTGCAGGCTCTCTGCCTTCCTCCGGCGCCTGCCTGCCCTCGGCCAGGCCCTGGCCCCATACCCTCACCCTCTCCCTACAGGTGCTTGCGCAGCAGGGGGAGTACAGCGAGGCCATCCCCATCCTGAGGGCAGCGCTGAAGCTGGAGCCCTCCAACAAGGTGAGCGTTGTTCTGGGCCTGCTCCAGCCTGCTGCTGGCCCTGCCTGTCATGGGCCCAGCCTGGCCGCAGTGCCCTCGGGGAGGGACAAGCTGGGAGTCTTGAGTCCCAGCAGCCCCAGGAAGGCAGTGCACCACGTGGCCTCCGCTCCCTCCACAGACGATCCACGCTGAGCTCTCAAAGCTGGTGAAAAAGCATGCAGCGCAGCGGAGTACAGAGACTGCCCTGTACCGGAAGATGCTGGGCAACCCCAGCCGGCTGCCCGCCAAGTGTCCTGGCAAGGGTGCCTGGGTGAGCCAGGGATGCGGGGAAGGTGTTCTGCAGGAGGGGACATTTGAACTGGGCTTTGATGCACATGTAGGCATTTGGTGGGTGGAAGAGGCAGGGACAGGCTATGATGCTCCAGGGAGCCTGTCTGGATCCCCTCGGGACCTAAGGCTCCAGAAGCTGTCTTCTTCCCCTCCAGCCGCCTGACCATTTCCCCTTGTCCCTCTGTTCACAGTCCATCCCATGGAAGTGGCTGTTTGGGGCGACTGCCGTTGCTCTGGGGGGCGTGGCTCTCTCTGTGGTCATCGCTGCCAGGAACTGACCACCCAGGTGGCCACCACCCTCTCCGCACACCGTGGACCCTACCTACCCCCCCAGGCTCCCTGTCCGCTGCCCACTCTGGTCTAGCCCTTCCCCCGGGCCAGGGCAGCAAGGATGGGGTCTTGTGGCCCGGCAAGTGTGGGGTCGAGGCCCCGGGAGGGCGGTGAGGTGTGGCCCGGAGGGAGGGTGCGTGGGGGCCCTGCTCCTCCAGACCCACTCCCCGCCCGCCCGTCTCCCGTCCCCAGGGTCAGGCCTCAGTTTCTCCTTTCTGCTTTCTGCAGCCGGGGTGGCCCTCCCCTAGCACCTGCCTTCCGCCCGCCTGTTGCCCTCCCCAGGTCCCCACAGTGAAATAAAGCCTCTCCTCTCCCCGCACTCCTGCGCCTCCGTCCCGTTGCCCGGGCAGGGTGGGGCGGGCTTGGGCCAGGTCATGCTGCTGACAGGAGGCACACAGGGCCTGCTTCTGGGCAGCAGCGGATGCGCGCAGGCCCTGGCCTGGCACGAAGAAGCCCCACGCACTGTTAGTGCCCAGCGCGGCAAGAGGGACAAGACCTGGATGGGCTTCAGGGCAGCCTGAGCTCTAGCATGGTGGTCATGCCTTGAGTGCTGGGTTGCTCCAGGAGGAAGCTGGGGCCCAGCCTATGGGCCAACCCCAGGCCTTGGGTTCCCGTGGCCACTGTGTTGGAATCTGCCCTTTCTGCCATCCTGTCCCCAGGCCAGAAGGAGAAAGGTGCTTCCTGACCACCGTAATGCCTCTCGGATGCCTTGGGTGACCTGCCACCTCCTCCCATGACAGTCCCCGAGGCTGTGCACAGGGTGGCACTGTCTGCCAGGTCTGACCTGGCTTTGCCGCAGTTCCTGAGGGTGGGAGTCCTTGGGGGTGCCACCTGTGACCTCATCTGCCCCTGAGGCTGAGGCAGGAGTATGGAACTTCTGAGCCTGCATGGGCAACTTGGTGACTCGGCAGGACCCAGGCTCAGAAAAGTCAAAGTGGACCGTGGATGGAGTGCTGCATAAGGGTCCAGAGTGGGACCCCAACTCCGCAGAACCAAGAGCAATGGGGTCACTTTGGTGGTTTGAGGCAGGGTCTCACTGTGTGGCACAGGCAGGCCTCAAACTCGCAGAGATCTTCCTGCTTCAGCCTCCTGAGTGCTGGGGCAGCCGTCATGTGCCACCAGGTCTCTCAGGGTGACTTCTTACTACTTTGTGTGCTGTGGTCCCCCTGAGTGGCCCAGGCTGACCCTCGAGTCCTGCTGCCTCAGGTTCTCGAGCAACAGCATCCAGCACAGGGATAGCTGTAGTCGCTGGCTCCAGCATTTGCTTGGCTCAGCTTGCTGCGCAGCAAGACAGTGAGTGACAGGGAGCAAAAAAACGGGGTCAGTGGATGACCTCCAAATGATACAAGGAGAAAAATGACCTCCCAACCTAAGAGGTACCTGGGACAAGTTCGTGTTCTCTGAAACCAAGGAGTGAATTATAGGAACAAACAGAGGCCATGAGCAGAATGTATTGAGGGAAAGAAAGCTCCTGTCAGAGAGGGACAGGAAAAGGGGCCTGAGCAGGTTGTCCCCAGGAAGCTGTGTCTTCCAGGGACCATTTTTTTTGGCAGAACTGGGGCTTGAACTCATACCCTCATGCTTGCCAGGCAAGCACTTGTTCTGAGCTATCTCCCCTGCCCCTCTAGGGACATTTATAGAGGAAAACCTTGTGGTGAGGCCGGTCTAAGGTGGTGGAGAAGACATGGGAACTCGCATACATGTACATGGGCATGAGGTGGGACAAAACCATGGTTAACCAATGAGATTACAAGCACCGTTGATCAGGTGAAATTGATTAAATCCACCACACTAGCAAGTGGGCACAAATATGGGAGAAGGTCTCTTCCTGTTGGGGGCTGGGCTAGTGCCTCATCTGGACTTTGAAGGTGATTGATACCTATTTAGAGTATCAATCCCTGAAGCCCCTCCCTAGGGAAGTGTGTAGCTGTTTCCTCTTTTGTCTCGAGGTCTGGCCCATTCCGAAGTGTCTGTCTCTTCCAGGTTGCAAAGTTGCCTTGTCTTCCATGTTGTCCTTGCAGGCCTGGCCCTGTCTGACTGCCTATAATATTTCTGTCTAATTCAGCTGCCTACAACAACAGCAGAACAGAGGCTGCGTGCTGCTTCCTCCTGGTGAGGGCCGGTGTCCCTGCCCCGGGTGGGTACAGCTGGGCTTGTCACCTACCTAGCAGCCTCCTTAGGCCTTGGCTCTGGGCCCTGGAGGCAGCTGGTAGCTGCTGTGGCAGCAGAAATGAGCTCCCATTATTCACTCAGCACACCCCAAGTTGCTAAATTACTGGGGCTTTTCTCAAACTTGTGATCTTCCTGCCCAGTGCTGAGGTTACAGCATGCACTACCACACCTGGCTATTTTTTTTTTTTTAATTGGGCGTGGATTGTTGTCCAGGTTGGTTTCAGACTCCTGAACTCAAGGAATCCTCCTGCCTCAGCCTCCTACGTAGCTTGGTTGTAGTTGAACACCACTGCCAGCCTACTTGTCTCTTTAATGCTGGGGATAGAGCCCAGGGTCTGGGGGTGCACAGCTGTGGCCTCGCTGTCCTCTTGGGGTGTTTTTTTTGGTGGGGGGTGTTTGGCGGTACCTGGGATTGAACTCAGGACCCTGCACCTGCCAGACAGGCACTTATTCCACTGAGCTGTCTTCCCAGTCCTCGCTGTCCTCTGGATGTATGACAGTGAGAACAGGGTGGAAGCAGCCGTCCTGCCAGGTCTGTTAGGGAACTGGGGCAAGAAAATGCCTGCTCCTGCTCAGGGCACAAACTACGGTGTTTAGCGTAGCAGCTCAGCCTGCCATCTGTGCAGGGCATCGAGCGTGAGGCTCAACTACCCCAAGAACATGCTGGGGCCCCAGGGCTGCTGTAGGGTAGCAGCTGTAGTGACTGCTGCCCAGGCTTACATTGTGACAGGGGACAGGACCCAGGTGTTCAGCAGTCAGGGCAGCAGGGGTCTGAAAGGTTCCTACTCATTGGCACAGAGAGCCTGGGGCTGACCCTAGTTCTGGCTTCCCGTGGACTCAGACGGGTGAAGCTGGCCCATGGGGTGCAGTCCACACCTCCCAGGCAGGCCCAGCCTAGCCTGTGACCCAGCAGTTCATTCCTGGGTTAGAACCCAAACAAAAAGAAGAATCTGTTCATGCTAGGCTGGCGCTGTAGCCCGGAGGAAGAGTGCTTAGCACCAGCGTCCATCAACAGCCCTGAAAACAAAAACAAAATACCATGTGCGTGAATGTTCCCAGGCACCACTCTTCACAGGGAGAGCTCAGGCAACTCCAAGGTCTCTTAATGGGCTAGTGGACAAACCAAATGTGATAGGCCCATTCGATGGCGTATTATTCAATCCCAAAGGGAGGAGGGGACGGCGGGGCACGCCCACCTGTAAGCCTAGCAAGGGGTTGGAGGCTAAGGCAAGAGGACTGTTGCTAGAGGCCAGTGTGAACTATATAGGGAGACATCTCAAAAAAAAAAAAAAAAAAAAAAGCCTCACAAGACACTGATACATGCTATGGAGATAAAAACAAAAAACAAAGGTGAATCCAAAGAAAGGAAGCGGATCAGTGGCTGCCAGGGGCGAGGGAGGGAATGGGAGCAGGCGGAGTGATGACAACACGACAAAGGCAGTAAAGGCCTCTGAACTGTAATGTCAGGGGAAGGTGTATGGAGCCCACACTATGGCGCAGGGCCAGGCATGTAGCTTAGTGGCACAGTGCCTGCTGCCTAAGTACAAAGCCCCAAGTTCAGTTCTCACACAAAACAAAACACCCTGTGGTGGAGCACGCGGGTTTAATCCCAGCGCTACAGAGTCGGAGGCAGGAGAAGGCCAAGCCGGGGCCCAGCCTGGCCACCAAAGTGACTTAAGGAGATCCTTATCGCAAAATGAGCATAAGCCGGGTGTGGGGCTGCACACCCATAATCCTCGCTCTCGAGGCTGTGGCAGGAGGCTCACCGAAGTCAAGGCTAGCCTGCACTACTCGGCCAGATCCTGTCTCAGAATAAAAAGAGAAAAGCTTTAAAGGGCTGGTTGTGTGGCCCAGTGTCAAAGTGCTGGGTTAGCAAGCAAATAAAACCCCAAAACAAAGAGAAAGACCTCGGGCCAGGGATACAGCTCGGCACCACACCGCCTGCCAAAACAGAACAAAAACACAAAGCAAAAGATACTATTTTCTTCTTCAGCAACGAAATAAAATTTAAAAACTCAACGAAGTTGTCTTTTGGACATGGTGCTGGACCCCGTCACTTGCTGAGACGGTGGGGAGTTGGGTTGCAGCCTCCGAGAAGTCTCTCTTCCTAGGAAGTTTCCCTGATCTCCTCCTTCTCCTCTTCCCAGCTTTTCCGCAGCTCCGCGACCGGGAATCCCAGCCGCCCACCTTAAGGGAAGCCGCAGCGGTCCAAACCCGCGTCCAATGCGCGCCTCCTCTACGTAGCCACGCCCATCCGTCAGGCCAGCCTCGAGCCCCGCCTCCCACACGCCCTCTCCGCGGCGCCCTGCGGAAGCCAAAGACGGAAGACCTGAGAGCTCATAAATAATGCATGCGTCAGCAGCCTGTAAGGCGGGGCTTCGACGCGGTGTCCAGTCAGTTTTATGAGTAATACATAGAGGTGGGGCCTGGCGGGGTGCGCGTGGGGAGGCGG
Organism: Octodon degus; assembly: GCF_000260255.1. Lineage (NCBI taxonomy): Eukaryota > Metazoa > Chordata > Mammalia > Rodentia > Octodontidae > Octodon > Octodon degus. Next base: position 890,716 of record NW_004524858.1, read on the forward strand.
AGTTGTGTAGCGCGGAAGTGTCCTCCTCTAGGGGCTGGAGAGGTGGGGCCATCAGCGAGTTATTAATATTCAGTAGTTAGGGGCGGAGACTTAGGGGGCTCGTCGGGTGCGCGGGGGCGTGGACATTTATGTGTCATGAATAATATAGCACGTCGGCGAGCGGTCCAACAGTGCCTGTTGGTTCCGTGAAGACAGGGGCGTGGCCAACCGCACTTCATGAATAATGAAGCACGTCGGCAGGCGGTGGGGCGGGGCGTGTCCGGCGCGTCGGCGTTGGAGCCGGGAAGGGGGGCGGGGGAGCGATGGTCGCAAGATGGCGGCGCTGAAGGAGGCTCGGAGCTACGGGCTGTCGTGCGGGCGGGTGAGCGAGGGCAGCAAGGTGTCCGTGTTCCACGTGAAGCTCACAGACAGTGCCCTGAAGGCCTTCGAGAGCTACCGCGCTGGCCAGGTGAGCGGCGCGGGGTCCGGTGCGGCGGGCGTCGTGGTGGGGGACGCTGGCCGGCCTCTTGCGCCTGTCCGGGGAGCGCGGGTCCGGGGGTCGCTCGGAGGTCGGGGGCCGCGGGCGCTGTGTGGACTGAGTTCCGGAGCTCGGCTTCCTCACCTCATACGAAACTGGGGCGACACAGGTTGGCGGCGACCGCGGGTCTGGGGCGTCCGAGGTGGCACTGGGGTGCCGGGCCCGTGCTGTCTGGCCCGGTATCTGGGCAGGGTCCGTGCGCACCTGGCAGGGTGGGGACAGCGCCGTGCTGGGCCGGTGTCGGGCGGGGGCACCTGAACGGAAAGGTGGGGTGACAGTGCCTGTGTTCTGGGAAGCTGCTTTAACGTCCTGGTCCTCGCTGGGCGGGGGCACTGCTGTTGGGGTACCTGTGGGTCCGGAAGTCTGGTCGGCACTGGGCGTGTGCGGCTTTCCTGGAGACCCTTTGGTTTGGGCCCCACTGTTGATTCTCAGGAGCGGTGAATTGGTCAGAGACTGACAGCTGTCCCCACCCCAGGTGACCCTGTCTTCCTGAACATCACTGACTAGACGGAGTGTTGGAGGGGGTCAGACTGCGACATTTCCCAAGGCACCTGTGTGTGTCCGGTCACTAGCCAGATGCCTTTCTCAGGCAGCTACTTCAGTGGCTCTGGCCACCACACCTGCTTGCCGACTCTTAGACTCCACGCTGGGGAACTTTGAGACCTTTCAGTTCTGCCCACCTGGCTGGGGAGAAGGGTGGGGAGATTGCTTGAACCCCTTTTCAGGCCTAACTTTCGGGAACATCTGGCGCTGTGATCAGAAACCCGTGTCTTCCCATTTCTGTTAGTGTCATGGCACTGGCCACCTGGACCGGGGACAGAAGTTGCCGATCCCCGCGGTCAGGACCTGAGGGGAAGTGGTTTGGGAGTGCTGTGCCTCCTTTCCTGGAAAGTGGGGCGCTGTGATCGGAAGGTGGCTCAGACCGACCCTGTGTGTGTGTGCGCGAGCGCGCGCGCAAGCGCGCGCGCTGTCCGTGGGGGGGCCACGGGTGGCTGAGCAGAGTAACTCGGAAGGAATGTGGCTTTCTTCCTGCCCTGGACTTGTTCAGCACCATGAGCTCAGCTGGGAATTTCTCTTGATTTGTGTTCCCCTGGACTCGCCAGAACCCACCTCTCCAGCGTGGCTTTCCTCTTCTTTGGGCAGTTTTCTTTCTCTCCCGCTGTCTCAGTTTTCCCCTTTGTGGAAAGGGGATTTCATTTTTTTTTCGGAAGAGCTAGGTCTCACCTTGTCTGATTCCCCATGGTGAGGCTAAGGCGCCCCTGCAGGTGAGGAGGAGCTGGTGATGATGACGTGGGGGGGGGTGGCTGTGGCTGCCTGGTGACCAACCCAAGCCACTCTTCCTGGTGGAAGTCCAGTTCCTAGTTGTTTCCCCTGGGGGATTCTGACTTATCCAGATGGAAGGTGGCCTTCCCAGAAATAGGCTGGGTGAGCGTGCCTGTGACGTAAATTAGGTGAACGTGGTACCTGGCCACTCGCTGGGCTTTTTTGCGGGGATGCGCAGCCCTGCCCTTCTCTCCAGAGGCTCCTGCCCCCTAGTCCAGAAGGCCTGCTGTGGGCCACCTCCTGCCATCATGCTGCTATTTTTAATTTCGGGTGTGGGTTACATCCCCTTGCTAAGCTGGCTCTTCCTCGTGTAAGGGGGAAGGTGGCAGCAGATTGGTGAGCATGTCCCTTCTGGAGCCCAGCTGTGGATGGCAACATATCACCCAGCCAGGAGGGGCTCCCTCAAAGGAAACACTCAAGCCGCCAGGGCAGCCTGGCCATCTGGCTTATATTATGGGGCCATCCACGCTTGTGCATTTTGCAAAGGCTGACTGACTGGGCCCCGAAGTGGCATGGCATTTAATGGCTCCTAGCCTTGCCCAGTGAAGCAGCGCTGTGGACAGAGCTGAGACCAGTGGCAGGATGTACCTTAGTGGAAGCCTGGCTTTGTGTGGTGGGCAGTGAGACCACCTGGAGCCTTTGGGCAGCCAGAGAAGTGTGTTGGTTGTTAGCAAAACCTCACGTACCCAAGTCTGCCAGTCACCAGCTAGTTTTCTATTTTCTAGCTCTGTAGATGGGGTATCTATTTATTTGTGATACTGGAGACTGAACCCACGGGTTCTTCTATTACTCTGCCACATCCCTAGCCATTTTGAAAAGATTTGAGACTGCCTTGCTGTGTTGCCCAGGTCAGACTTAAACTTGCCATCCTCCTGCCTCAGCCTTCCACAGTGCTGGCTTATTGGAGCATTTTAATTGCAAAGATGCTTTTATGAGCACAGGTGTTAGAAAGGTGCTCACTCTGCTGTGGCCCTTCCTCTGTAGCTCCTGGAAAGGCCTCTCTCTAGGAAGGGGCTGCCCTAAAATGTGGGCTGGTAGCGGCCAGATGGGGGTCGGGCAACGTGTGCCTCCTGGTGCCCTCCTGGGCTGGGAGAGTATGGGGGAGGTGTGCAGGTATCTTCCCAGGAGTGTCACTTGCCTGCTTAGAGTATCCCCTGACCACCCAAGGAAGTGACCAGCCAGGCCCCAGACCCCACCGCCTGGACCATTTTCTTCTGTGACTTGGGTGGGGTGCTAGGGTCAGTACTAGAGAGGAATTGGTGGTGAGATGGGGGGCGAGTGTCCCATGGGTGCTGCTGGGAGATGACACCTATGGTCTCCAGGCACAGGCTGGGTGATGTAGGTCAAGGGGGTGGCCCGGTAAAAGGGAGGGGGACTGCAGGGCACAGTCCAGGTGCAAGGGGTGCCAAGTGCCCTGCTGGCTTTGCCCACCTGCTGCTTGCTGGATGGCTGCAGGGACAGCAACCCAGGCAGCAGTGGCCAAGCAGCCTTCCTTAGCCGGAGTTCCACCCAGGGCTCGGCTCTGAGGCCAGGCTCCCCTCGCCCTCCCTAACCCCTTCTGGGGTGGGGCATCTGCTTGGACCAGGGCCCTGGGGCCTTGTCTTTGAGCCTCTCCCCAGGTGCATGGTCCCGACACTGTGGGCTTGGATGGCTGGCTTCTGTCCAGTTCCACAAGGGAGACAGATGAGTCTCTGAGGCAGTGCCACCACTCTGTCCCAGGCTGCCTGTGCAGTGCCTGACCTTGGGTTTGGTGGGAGCAGCTGCTTGCGGGGCACAGCTTGGAGAGAGTTGCGCTGCCAGCCACACTCTTGCCCCAGGTGGCCCCGACATTGTGACATGGGTGGCTGCGCAGATTCCTCCGATCACTGGCTGACTGTTCGGTGCCATACCAGGAGGTGATGGACGACCAGTCAGTCCTCTGTCCCCTTCAGCCAGTGGGCTTGGGTGTTGGCTGGAATGCTGAATCCCTGTGCAGGATCTGCGCCAGGCAGTGAGCAGGAGGGCATCAGGCTGGTCCATGGCAGCCTGCGCCTCTCCTCCACCTGTGTTTCCTGGAGAAGCCCTTCCAGGGTGCTGGGGACACACAGCCAGTGCCAGGCCGGAAGCTGGGGTCTCTGCAGGAGGTGGGCAGGACAAGTGCAAGCTCAGCCCGGCCCTCTGGGTACCATGACCCTTGACCGGGCATCAGGCCGCCGCCAGCCGTGGCCACAGTGATTGTGTGTAAACAGAGCTCGAGGAGAGCCACCCCTCTATTGACTCATCAGAGGCCAGAGTTCATCATCCTCCAAGCAGTTTTGACATCACACCAGGGTTGTGACACTGCTGCCACTAGGAGGCCTGCAGGGAGGACCGGCCAACTTGAAAAACAAGCCCGCACACAGCCAGACACGCAGCAGGGCCGGGCTTTGGGCCTGGCTCAGGACAGCGTCCCTGCCAGTGTGGCTGGTGGGCATGGACTTGCATTTAACACTGTGCCTGTTGGGGGGCGTTGCCCGTGTGCTTGGTTGGGGTGTTGCTCCTTTGATTCTGCCTTTCTGACCTGCAATGTCAAGTTTTCTCCTTGGTACCCTTGGCCGGGGAATTACATAGCTAGATTCGTGCTTTCTCGTTTCCATTGGCTGCATAGCTCTAAGGGACATTTGGAACTATACCCCCAGTGATCTCTGACCTGTAGGTGCAGTGATTGACAGAGAGCTGTGCGAGTGGGCTGGTGTTGGCACCTGTTCAAGCTCATATTCACATAAGCCGTCTCAAGGGGTCCCTGATGGTGAAGCAGGTCACAGGGACCTGTCTCCACAGGATGTGGCCTGCTGCTAATTATATCCTCCTAATCTCAGGGACACCTTTGTGACGTAGCACAAGTGTTTGGGAGGGACAACCCTGGGGTCCAGGTGATGTTTGCAGAAGCAGCTGAACTTGTGTTAAAACAAACAAAAAAACACATGTGAGGAAGTTTCTCTTTTCTTTCCATGGCATACACAGAATAGCTTAGTGTGGGAAACCTGCTGAAAGCCTGACAGTAGCAGCCCTGCTCCTGCCTCTAGGCAGAGGCTGACGGTGTCCCCTCCTCTGTCACTGCCCTCCTTGGCACAATGACATAAGGACGTATTCATGTGACTCTCTCTCCTTTCTCCCTCCTGTGCTAGATAAGCTGTCTGTCTGTCTTTTTTTTTTTTTTTTTTTTTTTT
>NW_004524858.1:895843-913092 GCF_000260255.1 Octodon degus
TTTTTTTTTAGAATTGGGGATTGAACTCAGGTCCTTGCGCTTGCCAGGGAAGCACTTATCCTGCTGAGCCATCTCCCTGGCCCCTGTCTTTCTTTCTTTCTTTCTTTCTTTCTTTCTTTCTTTCTTTCTTTCTTTTGTATTTTAGGGAAGGGTCTCACTGGTAGATCGGACTCTTAGTGATCTTCCTGTTTATACCCTCCCAAGAGCTGGGATTACAGGCGAGCACCACCACACCCAGTCTCAATTGGCCTCTCAGCTCTTGCTGGGGGCAGGGCCAGCACAGCTTTTTGTTTTTGATGCACAGTCTTGCTATAGACCAGACTGGCCTTGAACTCACACACAGCTTTCTTATCATTAACTATTTATTGTCTTTTTTTTTTTTTTTCTTCAGAACCGGGGATTGAACTCAGACCCTTGTGCTTGCCAGGCAAGCGCTTATTTTATTGAGCCATCTCCTGGGCTCCCTATTTATTGCCTTTTTGAGACAGGGTCTGGCTATGCAGCTCAGGCTGGCCAGGCTGGTCTCAAACTCCCAATGAGCCACCAGCCTCCTGTCTCCTGCCTCCAGCCTCCTAAGTGCTGGGATTACAAGCTTACAGGTATGTGCCATCACACCCGGCGTCTCATTAACTTTTTTGTTTTTTTAAATACTGGAACTGGAACCTAGAGCCTTTACATTCAACTATATCCCTAATCCCTTTTTTTGTGGCCTGCTCAGCCCTCTTGGAGGTGGGGCTGGCACAGAATGTGGTACTGAGGATCATCCAGGTGGTCCCTGCCCCTGCGCTTGCCTAAGCAGCAGACTGCTGAGTTATCTTGCTGGCCCCCTAACCACTTTTATGAATATAAAGCAGGATCTTGCCAAGTTGCCCAGGCTGGTGTCTACTCAACACCCTCCCACCTTGGCCTTCCAAGTACTGGATTACAGGCATGTGCCACTGTGCCCGGCTCCAGGCTTTCCTTTTTAATGGCTATCTCCTGCATACTGTGGCCCTAGTAGGGCACTGCTCCTGAGCTCTGGGCAGAGTTGAGGTGGAAATTGTGTACGCATGGCTGTGGGGATGCTGGCCTGAAAATGGCATTGTGAGCTGCTGCCTTTGTCCCCAAGCGTGGGTCCTGAGGGCGCTTTGCACAGGTCCCCATGTGTGCTGTGCACAGTGGCTGTCAGGAGCCATGACAAGTCTATAGGCTGGAGCCTTTGTCCTGGTGCTTGGATCCAATCCTATGCTTGGGTAGCCGGGTGCCAGGTTTCCCATGGTGGTGACCAGCCCAGGGGAACTTTCTGGACTGAGGTGCTGTGAGACCTAGGCTGGATGGAGGGGCTATCCCTGAGAGGGTTCACGGATGTCACTGGGGGGTCACTGCCTGGCTGCCATTGTCAGGGTCTCCCAAGGCCCATGGAGGTGAGGCAGTTCCCGCTGCACTTGTGATCTGTGTGGTCTGGCTTGTCCTCAAGGGATGGCACCCTTATTTGCACACGCCAGGCTGCTTGGGTCTCCCTTGGATGTGACGTGGTCCCAGCCTGTCTGGAATATCCCACTGCATGACTTAGAGCAAGCGTTGGGTCTGCAGAGCCTCTGATACCTCATTGGCTAAGGACCAGCTTAGGAGTTTCCAGGTCACAGGTGGTAGAGACCCTGGCCCTGTGGCCACAGAGGCACCCAGCAGCTTCAGAAGAGTTGCCTGGGCCCAGGAGAGGGGGAGGGACAGAGTGAACCCAGGGCAGCGCCGCAGTGTATGACAGTGAATGACAGCCACTGTCATGGAAGCCAGGAAGTGGGACCTGGCTCCCATGGGAGTGCTAATAAGTCAGTGAGCCTCTGTGGTCCTAGGACCATGGAAGGGGCAGGGGCTGGGCCCTGTTGTCGCAGCCTGGCAACGCCTACCTCTGAGCACTGCAGGGAAGCAGGGGCTGGGACTCCCAGGGAGGCAGAAGCTGCTGTGAGTTTAATTCTTTGTCAGGCATCACAGGTGGCTTGTGGGCTGGGGTAAGGCTCAGGGGTGAGCCTCACCCCTGAGCCTTACCTGGCATGCCTGAGGCCCTGGGTCACATCCCTGGCACTGCAAAAGAAAAATGGCAAATTAGTAAAATCTAAAAGATAAGTGTGACCTTGGACCGCTCCTACCCCGGCCTACCAGGGAAGGACAGGAGGAGCCACGTGCTCCAGGGTCCTTGGGTAGATGTGCCCCCGTGCCGGGGAGTTGGCCCTCCTGTGAGGCAGGTGTGTGTGCCTGTGGTGGTCCACATTGTACTCTCTCCCTGTGCAAATAGGAGTCTGGCCCTCAGCCTGGCAAGCGGTGTGAGGACCCAGAGGGCAGCTGCCTGTCACTGCCTTTCCTGTTGGGTGCCCGGCTGGCTGCAGGTAGTCTTCTCTCCTCTCCCTGGTGGCAAGCGGGGACCAGGGGTTCATTGTCCCTTCCGTGCTGCTCATGAACAGCACCTCTGGAGGGTGGAGCGGCTCCCCGGTGGGCCTGGGCTTCCTTGCGGAGCAGGAGACCTTCGCAGTCACCATGGGGCAGCCCTCAACGGCAGGTGTCCTTCCCAACAGCAGTCCCGGGTATGCTGCATGCCCTTGGCCTTCCACGCTGCACCCCACGATCTGATGAGGGACAATCCGAGTCCCTCACACCTCCCGCTGGCCACCCCGAGGAAGCTGTGGCATGGGGCAGGGTGGGTGACACGTGTCCACAGCTGTCCTGCTCATGCCCTGGCATTGGGGCATCTGGGCATGGCGGTCCCTTTGCTCTGTCAGCTCAGCCCACCCCTGCTAAAGCTCTCTGCAGGTTTGTCGCTGTTAGCTGGACAGACCTGAGAGGGATACCCACACAGCAGATACCACAGTGGCCTCTTCATTGTGCACTGAAAGGGCTAGTGCTGCTGACAGGGCTGGCAGGCTTGGCAGGTGCTTGCCCAGCAAGGGTGAGGCCTGGCTGCCAGCACTGCGGGAAGGGGGAGCAAGAAGTCGGTTGAAGCATGGTGCAGGGGCAGGCACGTTTGAGACATACTGGGCGGCATGAGGTGCTGACCCTGTCTTCTCACAGGAAGAGTGGCTGGCTGCGGGCCTAGAGTGTCCAGCTAGGTGTGACAGGAGGAGGTGGTGTGCTGGGAGCACCGCTGTTCTGGGGCTCAGCGCTGTGCCTAGCAACCTTTGGCAGCTGTGTGCTCCAGGGCCAGACTTCACAGGTACTTTTGTTCCATCCTTCTCACTGCTGGGGAACACCTAGACGGTGGTGTGTAACCATGGCTGATGGTCAGTGGAGACAAAGGCAGGCTTCAGCTAAGGGTGTCATGACTGGGACCTGCCACCTGGTGGCTGCAGACGATTTCCACCCTGGGAACTTCTCACAGGAATAATGACCAGCCTGGTGTACCTTCTGGTGTGACCAGATGTTTTCATGTGGCCTCTTTGTGACCTTTGGAATTGGAAGCAAAGCATACTCATGCTCAGGCCAGAGGGAAGGACTGGTGACCAGTGACTGCCCCCTGTGGAGTCCATAGTGGCTGCAGTGTGGAGGCAGCCTGGGCTAGGGGGTGTGCGCTGGGCCTGATCAGATTCCAGCTGGGCCCCAGCCACTGTCCCTAGCTCTCCAGCTCAGCTCTGTGGTCCACTGCAGTTGGTGTCCTCTGCAGTGTGGTGGCGAGCAAAGTTTTGGTTGGTCACATAAGTGTTTCTTAGATGTCACTGGTGACTGGTGGTAAAGCAAGGTGAGAAATCTGTTCTCTTTGCTGAGATTCAGAGAGCAGGGCCCTGTTAGCCAGGCATGACCCCATGGCGGGGCTGTGATGGCTATTGGTGCAGAGGGTGGGCACCCTGGGCTCTGGGCTTGGGACAGGTGCGGCTGTCGATGACACCCTGTTGGACCGCAGAGGCTGCCTGGAGCTCTCTGTGGGGAGCTGTGGCGGCCTGGCCTATGCTCTCCTCTTCATCTCCCTTGGGGGTGGGATTGTTGGCCCTGCAGGTCAGGTGAGCAGGAGCCTTTCAGGGAGCCTGCTGAGGGCAGGAGTGGGCATGGCCAGCAGAGCCTCTTTCGGGCTCTATGGGCACTGTTTTTAGAGCATACACTTCGTTCGCTCCCTGATGTCTGCTTGTTCCAGGGAAATGTGCTCAGCTCCTGGGACATCTGGTGAGTGGGTGTGAGGGACAGTCAGACACTGTGCTGGGTCCCTGGGACCACCTGCTCCTGACCCATCACAGGGGGCCCACAGTGTGCCAAGCCCAGAGACTGAGTGGGCTCTATCCTGCAGATTCACAGGTGTGACTCAGTCAGCAAGTGTCTTACTTTATCATCGCCATAAGGAGATGGTTATTTGGCTCAGTTTGAGGAGATTTCAGTCTGTGCTCAGTGGCTGTAAGGCGAGTGGTCTGGCAAAGGGGAAACAGACCATAGCTGGGTTGCAGGAAGCAGTGAGCTATCAAGGCAGAAGGGAGCTGAGCCCGCAGGCCTCACCCCAGGGACCACCTCCTCCTGGCAGGCTCCCCTTCCAGCACCACAGCTGACTATAACTGTGTCAGTGCACCGAGCCCCTGACCAATGTCCCAGCCCACGATCTTGCCCCTCAAAGCTCTTGCCAGTGAGCATGTGAGGCTTTGAGGTCATCCAGATATAAAGTACAACAAGAAAAGTCTGAGGTGGCGCCTGGCCTGGTGTGGACTCAGGAGATGAGCAGCCCCTCCCCACATTTCCTCTGTGCAGTCTTGGGGCGGGACCCTCTCATGAGAGCCCAGTAGGGCCCATGGTGCAGGGCGAGGCCTTGGCTGGCGAGCGCAGCGTGGGCCGGGGTAGCCTTCCTGAGGCGTGGAGACTCCGATATCTTGCTCCTTGGGCGAGTGTGCTGGGCCTCGTCTGTCTCCTCAGCCGGGCCTTTCGTGCATAGGAACTCACAGAGGTCTGGCTACCTGGGATGGGCAGCAGGTGTGGCCCGTGGCTTGGGTGTGTGTTGCTCATTTGTGGTTCCAGTGATGGCAAGCCTGGGGATTGGTAGATGGGTCCCCTGTGGTGTTAGAAGCAGGGCCCAGGCCCAGGCAGTGCAGTAGAGCCACACTGCTTTAACCTGGTTCTGAGCCTTCTTTTTTTTTTTTTTTTTTTTAATCTTTATTTGTCTGGTAGAGGGTCTTGCTATATAGCTCAGACTCATAGTGATCCTGCTGTCTCCACCTTCCCAGCACTGGGATTATAGGCATGCACCACCATGCCAGGTTTCGGTGGCTGACTTGGTGTGGGGCCATGCAGTACCGGGGATTGAACCCAGGTCCTTGAGCCTGCCAGGAAGATACTTAGACCACCATGCTATCTCCCCAGCCCTGGTTCTGAGCCTTCTACAAACTGGGCACACGCCTGCTGCCACCCTGTGGCCACATAGGCATCACATGGGGAGGAGCTTCTGTTGTCCATGATGACTCCCAGGGACAGCCCAGGGTGTCTAGGGATAGCTGCCGTCTTCTTGACTTGTGTGGAGCCCAGAGGGCTGGCCAGGGCCAGGTGCCAAGCGGATGGATGTACCTGGAGCCCCTGCAGGGTGGTGCAGTGCCAGCCTGTGCCCAGGTGGTCAGACCAAGTGTGCCCTGCTTGCCCCACAGATTCCCCTCTCATCACCTCTTCCTCCTCTGTGTCAGCCCAGGATTCAGGGAGCTGCATCCCCGAGCCCTGGGGGCATTTGGCACATGGCCTTCCTCTTGCGGGATTTCTTATTTTTTTAGTACCAGGGATCGAACTCGGGATCTTTCACTTGCCAGGTGGGCACTTGTGCCAGTGAGTGTCTCCCTGGCCCTGTGTCCATTCCTTTGCTCCGCCCAGCCACTGGCTGCCTGAGAATCCCTCTGTGCTCTGCCGTATGTCTCGCTTTTGCTCACTCTCTGTTGGGATACATTCAGGACCTTTATGCTGAGCTTTATCTCTAGGTCCACCTCCCTTGTTTGTTCTGAAACAGGACCTTGCTTTCATTGAGCTGCACAGGCTGGGTTTGAGTTTGCGCTCCTCCTGCCTCAGCCTTATAGAGGGCTGGGGTTTCAGGTGTGCACCACCAGACGCTCTTGGCTAGTCTATGCCCAGCGGCGGCACTGGGGCGGTTGAATAAGTGAGAAGGTAGGAGCTTGGACAGGACAGAGGGTGTGTGGGCAAGTTCTGTGCCCTCAAAGCAGGGGTCACAGCAAGGCAGGGGCTGTGGGGGCAGATTGGCGTCAAGGTCTTTTTTTTTTAATATTGAGAGTTTTTTCTTTTATTTTTTGGAAGAAAAAGTATTTATGTTGCATTATAAATAAAAGAATAACAACATTTAATACATTGAGTATTGTTATCTTTAGAGTTGTTGCTTCGAGTACAAGATACGGGCATGAAAATATTCTCCAGGAGTCAGTGAGATAGCTCAGCAGACTAGAGCACCTGCTTAGGTAAGAGCAGGGACTGCAGTTTGATCCCCAGCACCACATGCTGTGCCAGCCCCACCCTCAGGGCTGGCTGACTGGCTACAAAAAAAAGAAGAAAAAAGTTCTTCAGATGATACTAGTATAAACCTTCTTTTCAGTGAACTAAGGGAAACTATAATAGTCTTTATTTATTTATTTTCTTATTTTTTTTTGGTGGTACCGGGGATTGAACTCAGGACCCTGAGCTTTCCAGGCAGGCACTTGTGCTGCTGAGCTATCTCACTGGCCCACCTGTCCTGTATTTTTGTCCTTTTCTCTTTGTATTTAGTACAGGGTCTGCAGGATCTCACTACACAGATCCTCCCAAGAGCTGGGATTATGGGCACATGCCACCACGCCCAGTCTCAGTCACTGTCTCAGTGCACCCCTGGGGGCAGGTGGGCATGGCATGCCGGGGACCGAACCCCAGCCCTGTTTCTGCCTAAGCAGGCGCTTTAATCTGCTGAGCTCTCTGGCTGGCCCTTTCTTTTTTCCTTTTTCTGTCCTTCCTCCCTGCTTTCCCCCATCCTACTTCTTTTTTTCCTTTTGAATAGTTTCTTCCCATTTCACAATATCTATTACAACTTTTGGATCTTGTTATTCAGTTTCTCACACTAGGGAGACAATAGGGTGTTTACACATCTGAGTCTGGTTTATTTTACTTATGAGAATGATATCTAGTTGCATCCATTTGCCTATAAAAGTCTTGGCTATCCTTCTTTATGGCTGAGTAGTATTCCACGTATAAAAAACTGCTTTCATGGGGCCGGAGAGATGGCTCAGTGGAATAAGCGCTTCACTGGCAAGCTCAAGGGTCTGAGTTCAATCCCTGGTTCCGCAAAAAAAAAAAAAAAAAGAAAAAAAACTGCTTTCTTTCCTCTTTTTTTTTTTTTTTTTTTTGGCAGAACTGGGGATTGAACTCAGGCCCTTGTGCTTGCTGGGGAAGCGCTCACTTATTCCACTGAGCCATCTCCCCAGCCTCTAACTGCATCTTTTTTATCCATTCCTTGGTTGATGGTCATTTGGGTTTTTTCTAAGATGTAGCTATTACAGCAATGAGCATTGAATCCAAGGCCTTCACACAGAGCTCCATTGCCAACCCTTTATTCTTTTTCTTTTCTTTTAAAGACTTATTTGTTTGATACAGGGTCTTGCTACACAGCTCAGACTCACAGTGCTCCTCTTATCTCAGCCTCCCCAGCGCTGGGATTACAGGCATGTGCTGCCACACCATTTCAGTGGCAGGGCCAACGTAGTGTGCAGTACCGGGGCTCAAACCCAGGTCCTTGCACTTGGCCAGGCAGGCACTTAGACTGCTGAGCTCTCCCCCTCGGCCCTGTTTTTCATTTTGAAACAGCGTCTCGCTGAGTTGCACAGACTGAGATCAAACCTGTGATCCTCCTGCCTCAGCGTCCAGTAGTGCTGGGATAACAGGCATGTGCCACCTACCCAGCTCCTTGTGGCTTGCTAGCCCCCTGGTTCACCCCGTCTCAGTACTGCTGCTGCCCGACAGAAGACAGTAGCAGGCCTCACTGCGGATCACGGCTGCAGTTCTTCCCCCAGGTGCAGGTGCTGGTGTTGTTTCACATAGGAGTGGGACAGGAGGCCAGAGCTCGCAGATGATCTAGGGCAGTGGTGGGGAACCTGTGGCCTGCATGCCGTTCCTGGGCTCTCTGTAGCATGCGCGGAAAGTGCAGAAAGGTTCACCTTTGGGGGCAAGGCCTGGCCTCTTGGTGCCAGGGTGACAGCTCAGAGGGAGCATTTTGCTGCCTCTTCAGGACGTCCCTACTTGGTAGCCTTGGCTGAATGTCCTGTGCTCCACAAAGTTGTCATCACACTCTGGCCCGGCACCACTGGGGCCCGTAACCCGCTGGGGACGCCCTCTCTCCGCGGGCTCTCTGGCTCCATGAGGCTCACTCGCCCTCTCACCGTTCGACAGTTCTGCTCTTCTGCCAACTGCCTTTTCCAAAAATAAAGATAGGGGTGAGGACAGGGATGGGGAAGCTTCGTGGTCGCCCTTCCATCCAGCTCACCAGTTCTCCCCTGGGCGCTGTCACTTGCTAGGCCTGCATGTGGCGCTGCCCAGCGAGTATCATGCCTTCTCCTTCTTTGCTCTTTTCTCTTATCTCGCTCTCTTGCTGCGTGTAGGGGTGGGAGCCAGGACCTCCGCATGTAGGCAGGCGCTTCCCCCCAACACACATATGCACACACACACATGCACGCACACACGCACACATGCATGCCTGGCCCTGAGCGTGTTTTCTTTTTCTTTTCTTTTCTTTCTTTCCTTCCTTCCTTCCTTTTTTCTTTTTTGGTCTGTTTGAGACAGGGTCTCGGTATACAGTTCAGGCTGGTCTTGAGCTCACTTTATAGCCCAGGCTTGGTCTTAAACTCACAATGATCTTACTGCCTCAGCCTCCCAAGTGCTGAGATTACAGGAGTGTGTCACCACACCTGGATGTCATCTATCTATCTATTTTTCTTTTCTTATATATGTATTTGGTTGTTATAGGGTCTCACTACACAGCCTGGACTCATAGTGATCCTCCTGATTTCAGCCTCTCCAGCACTGAGATTACAGGCATAGGCCACTATGCCTGAACTCTGTGGCTGGCTCAGCCCACCCTAGGGGCAGGGCTAGTGCAGCATGTGGTGCCAGGGATTGAACCACGGTTCCTGCGCTTGCTTAAGCTTGCCTAAGCAGGTGCTTTAGTCTGCTGAGCTATCTTGGGAGCCCACTGGATGTCACTTTGAAGCTGGTTTCCTTTTCTTTCTTTCTTTTTTGTCTTTTGTTTTGGTGGAACCGGGGATTGAACTCTGGCCCTTGCGCTAGTTTCCTTTCCAATCAAATGAAATCAGCCATTAGTGCCCCCTTTGAATTGGCTGCTCTGGCAGGTGCTGGGCGCCCCTGAGGGTGGCTCTGTGCAGACACTGGTGGCCCATGCTTTGCTGGCCTCGGTTCCTGGCAGTGCCCTGCCTGGGCCTCCTTGCCCTGTCTCCTGCCTACAGCGGGCTCCTCCCCACAGCCCTGGGGTACAGGCTCCCTGAAGTGGGCTCCTCCCTGCAGCCCTGGGGTGCAGGCTCCCTACAGTGGGCTCCTCCCCACAGCACTGGGGTACAGGTTCCCTACAGTGGGCTCCTCCCCACAGCACTGGGGTACAGGTTCCCTACAGCAGGCTCCTCCCTGCAGCCCTGGGGTGCAGGCTCCCTACAGGCGGGCCCATTGAGGGTCTGCTCCAGTGCAGCTGTTTGCTTCTGTCTGTGGCTCAGTTGGTGGGGATTATGGATGTGAGTGTTGCACCAGCCTGGGGTGGCCAGCCTGAGTGCACCTTGAGGGAGACGGACTGCTCTCTGCAGCCCTTGCTGCTGCTGCTTCTCCATTGGGCTCTCTGCTCTTTGCCGCTGCCATGAAAGGTTGCCCTCTGCGCTGTGCCACTCTGCCTTGGAGCCAGCTGGGTATGGACTGAAACCTCTAGTAGCTGTGAGCTAAATAAACCTTTCCTTCCTTCATTTTAGGTGTCAGGTATTTGTCCCAGCAATGAGAGGAGAATAACTGAGAACAGAGGCTAAGGAAAAAAAAAAAGAGGCTAAGGCAGGAGGATCTTAAACTGGAGACAGTATGGGGTACGTAGTGAATTCCATGTTGTTTTTGGACTACATATTGAGACCTTGTTTCAACAAAACCAAAAAAACAACAACCCCACATTAATAACTGAAAAAAACAAAACAAAATTAGGCTTTAGTCCAGTGTTGAGACACAGGAGGTAGAGGTCACGTGTGTGGCGGTGCCCTTCGTGCTGCCGTGTTGTCATTTCACCAGCCACAGAGATGAGGCTGCCAGCACCTAGTGGCACAGCTCAGAGAGGTTAAGCAGCTGCACAGCTTTATTTATTTTCTTTTAATACACGGTCTTGCTACACAGCCCAGACTCATATTGATCCTCCTGTCTCTGCCTCCCCAGAGTTGGGGTTACAGGCGTGTGCCACTGTGACATTTCAGGATGGCACAGTGGCACAGCGTGAGATACCAGGGATTGTACTTGAGATCTCGTGCTTGCCAGGCAGGCGCTTGGGCCGCTGAGCTATCTCCCAGCCCAGTCCCACAGCTTTAAATGACATTCTGCATTGAAACCAAAGCTCCTCTCAGCTCCTTCCTGAGACACAGGCTTTGCCTTCAGCTCCAACAAAGCCAGCGTCCTTGGTGTGTGGTCTGTTGCCTGTCCGCACTGGCCCAAGGATGGTGCGTGGGCAGCCTGGAAGAGGGGTCCCCGCGCAGCATGGACACCTGCATCCATGTGAAGATCTAGGCTGTTCTTCCTAGTGCAGGTGTGGCTGCCTGGCACCTGCCTGGCTGGGCGGCACGCGGGTCACGGGCTGCGTGGGGAGCAGCAGGCCCCAGCCCCACTGTGTCATCCAGGTGGAGAGGCCTGGACGCTTGCCTTCCTCAGGCTTGTCTCAAGTCTGCAGTGAGGCATTGTGTTGGGTTCCGTTGGCTCTGGGCAAGGAAATGAGTAGGAACGTGAGAGATGGGATGATTTTTTTTTAAATTTGAAGAATTATTTCAGAGTAGTTTAAATTTTACAAGAAAATTGAGTGGAGGTATAGGAACACCCCATAAATCCCCTGACCCCTCACATGTACAGCCTGCCCCATTATCACCATCCCCTTCCTGGGTGGTACATTTGTCACAGTGGGTGAGCCCGTGGTGACACATGATTGTCATCCCAAGGCCATAGTTCACACAGGCCTCACACCTGGCCGCATCTGTTCCGTCTGCGTGAGCAGTTCCACCACCCTTCTGTCATCCTCTGTGACCACAGCTCTGCCTTGTCTGGTGCCTCAGAGTTGGACTCTTTCTCCAGCCCCCACCCCCGCTGTGCTGGAGCGGGTTTCATCTTTTGTTTTTGGCCTGCTCAGCCCACCCTGGGGGTGGGGGCTGATGCAGCATGTGGTGCCAGGACCTAACCATGGTCTCCTGTGCCTGCCTAAGCTTGCCTAAGCAGCACTTTAGACCCCTGAGCTGTCTTGCTGGCCCTAGAGCAGGTTTCTGTTCCCACTGCCCTGTGGTGACACAGTCTGTGGACTCACCTGTGGAGCATGTGCTGGTTGCTTCCACATGTGGACAACTATTCACCAAGCTGCTGTAACCGGCACAGTACAGTTGGTTTGGTTTTGTTTTAGTACAGGTGTTTTGTGTTATTTTGCACCCCTAGCCCACCAAGGCTTTTGTGTGGTTGAACCCAAGGGGATGAGCTTGCTGGGTTGAAGGGGAAGAATTCCCATGGGCTTCTGGGTAGCTCCCACCCCTGTGCCTAGCAGGAGTGGCTGTGAGCCCTGGTGCCTTACCCTTGCCTGCGTTGGTGCTACCAGAGTTCAGGATTGGCCATTCTAATAGGTGTGCAGAAGTGTTGCTGTTATGCAGAGACTGGGGTTTGCTGTTAAGTAGTTGCTTTTGCATGACTGAAGTAATGTTTGTCCTCTGCGGAAGACATGGTGTCAGCAGCCATAGCTTTAGGCTGCCAAGCTGCCCATTGCCAAACCCAAACCCATATGGCCAGTGACTGTAGCCTGCCTGGCCAGGCAGGGTGACTGGGGACCCTGAGGAAGGGCCTGGGCCTGGGTCTGGGCCCCAGGCCTGGCAGATGTGAGTGGAAGGCCTCAGTCCGACTGCTAGGGACCTTGGTCCTTCTCTGCCCAGGCCTTCAGCGGGTGGGGTGATGTCCCAAGGTGAGAGGGCACTGTGCTTTTGTTCATCTGCTGAGTGGCTCTGCGTTTTGTCTGGAACACTCTGCAGCACTTGATGGCACCGTGTCCAGGCTGGCCTGGAACTTGCTCTGTAGCCCAGGGTAGCTCTGAACTCTCAATCTTCCTGCCTCAGCCTTTTGAGTGCTGGCATTAAGTCTTGTGCCACTGCACCCAGTGTGGACTGCTGCTTGGCCCACTGGGCAGCTGTGGTGGTGAGCAGCCCAGAAGCGGGAAGGGTGCCTCTCCAGGAGTGCTGGGAGCACAGGCCAGGCCGGAGCCCAGCCCTGCCCGCACACATCGTGCCTGCAGGGACCACAGTAGGGGAGTTTGCAGGTCATGGGCGGCCCCTGGTCAGGGCAGATGACACACAGACCCTTGCTATGCTCCTCAGCTCTCCTGCAGTCTAGGGCGACCTCCCATGTCCCACAGAGATGTGGGTCAGAGCCCTACTCTGGCACCATGCATGCCGCCAGTTCTGCGCCACCTGGCTGGCCAGTCCCTGGGGCTCCAGGCTACATGCACCATCAGGGCTGCTCTGGGCCTCCACTGTGCCATGAGGGCCATATGCTGGCTCCTTGCAGCCAAGCCTGGCTTCAGGAGGAGAGCGCACTCCAACCTCTGACCCAGAGGATGCAAGTGTCCTGGGAGAAGTGTTTCGGTGGCAGCTTGGACCCATGGTGTTGTGTGACTGCAGTGAGGGCCTTGGGCTGCAGGGTTGTGCCTTTGGCCATGGTGACTGCCGTGTGGCCTTCCATGTGGACAGTCGTTTGGACCAAGTCCCTTTGTAGGAGACCAGGCTCAGGGCTGACCACAGGGGCCACAGAAGGGGACCGAGCCTCTGGGCTTGGGCTGTGGGGTCCTCTGAGTGACCAGACATAGAGGCAGCCCTTTGCTGCGTACAGCATCTGCAGGGCCTGCCACATGTGGGTGTCCAGGCAAGTATCTGGTGCTGATCTCATCACCAGTGGGAGGTCAGTGTGGAGCAAGGTGACACAGCCTGACTTCGTAGAGGACCACGTCCCTTGTCTGGGGGTCCTGCTCTGAGCCCAAGCACAGCCCTGATTGGGCTGTGACTGCGAGCAGTGCCTGCAGTCTGTGCCTCGCTCCCCTGCGGTGCCAGCCACCCTGCAAGCACAGTCTTCCTGTCACAGAGGCATGGGCCAGCTGCCCGGCAGAACTCTTCCTGCCTCGCCTGCCTCCCAGGCCACCCCACATTTGGGACCTGTCCCAGCATCACCCCACATGTGACCTCAGCGTGGCCTGCTAGTCCCACCTGCTCCTGTAACCCCCACATATGCCACTTTCCTGGTGGCCAAGTCTTCTGACTTCTGTGCTGTGGGTTGAGGAGCCCTAGTGGTGACTTGGGGGGGGGGGGCTCTATGCCCCAAGGGTTGGTCATCTTCCTGGGAAGGAGCCAGGTGGTAGGTCCTGGTGCTGGCAGGTTGGTGTCCAGGCAATGGGTGGGGGCAGGCCTGCTGGCAGTTGGCACTGCTCAGCACAGGCACTCTAGAAGCACAGGCTATCCTGGGAAGGTGCCACCTGGTGTGTCTGTCACAGGTCACTGTGTAGCAGGGTGATTGAAGTGTGACGGGGCCTCAATAGCTCAGCTCCAGAGGGACTCAGTTCTGGTCCTCCATGACAGCCATGCTGTCTCCCAAAGGCCACTGTCTCCCTGGCACTCCATGGCACTCCAGTGGCCTCTCTGGGGACAGTGCAGTAGATGGCTACATCAAGTTCTGAATCTTGAAGAAAAGTTAAGCTAAGGGCCGGCCAAATAACTCAGTGAATTAAGGTGCCTGCAAGCAGGCACAGAGGCTAGGGATTCGACCCTGCCCTGGGGGTGCACTGAGATGGCAATTGAGACTGGGCACGCCTGTAATCCCAGCTCTTGGGAGGATGTAAATAGGTGGATCACTACAAGTCCAATCTAGTAGTGAGACCTTGGACACCGTGTAGACCCTTCTCTAAAATACAAAAAAAAAAAAAAAAAAAAGAGAGAGAGAGAAAGAAAGAAAAAAGAAAAGTTAAGCTGGATGTGGTGGCTCATGCCTGTGTCCCTGTTGCTTAGGAGGCTGAGTCAGGTGGATGCACAAGTTCAAGGCCAGTCTTAGACCCAGTCCAAAATTTAGAAAAGTAGAATAGGCCAGGGATGTTGTTCAATGGGAATAGTGCCCATGACATTTTTTAATGCCCTGCAGTTTTTCTACTGTGCAGAAAAACTAAAACAACAAAACCAAGACCCTGGGCCCCTGATCGCTGGCTGCCCTCCCAGGGAACAGCTGGCTTTCAAGCTGTTGGTGTGCATGAGGCCCTGGCAGCTTTGTCCTTTATCTGCATTTCCCAGAGCTCTGCTCGAGCTAGGAACCAGGGGCGGAGCCCGGGCCTTGGGGGCTGCTTGCAGTCGCTCCCTTCCCTGCACGCTGGGGCAGCAGGTGCTAAGGTCAGTGTCCGAGCAGGTGTGATAGGCAGGGTGGTGCCAAGGAGAGCATGGTTATGTGGTGAGAAGGTTGGGAGCGGGCATGGTACCCTCCCTGCACAGGAACCTGGGAGGCAGCTCGGCTGCTGAGCCGCAGGTCTGCGCCTGCGACCTCAGGTCCTGGTGGTCCTCAAGCTGACTGGAACGGTGGCAGTAAATTCAGTTGCTCAGGAAGCCAGGCTTGGTGTTCTTGACGCTGGGGTCCACCCTCCTGTGGGATTGGCACTGCAGGTGACCTGTCCTATCTGAGCCTCCTCTTACTCCTGCCAGCCCAAACCCCAATGCCTACTCCATGGGGCATGCAGTGGACTGTGGAGGAGGCTGGCCAGCCTCAGCACCTCAGCTGGCCTCTTGGTTCGGCAGGGGTTCTGTGGGGAGCCCGTGAACCTGTGTCTACCCCTGAGGCAGCAGTGGAGGTTGCCCTGGACATGTGCGTGGATGAGAGGGCCGAGCTATGTGGAGGAAAGGCCTGAGTGAAGTCCTGGGGTGGACAGCAGGGCTGGGTGTGAGCACCTGCACAGCAAGCACAGGCCCTGGGCTCCAGCCCCTGTGCTGTCCTAAAGAAAATCCTGGGACTGGTGAGATGGCTCGGTGGTCTAAATCACCTACTTAGAACAAGCTTAGCAGAGCACAGGGACCCCGCGGTTTAATCCCCCAGCACCACATGCCAGCCAGCCCCGCCCCCTGGTGGGCTGAGCTGGACACACACACACACACACACACACACACACACACACAAATAAATAATTAAATAAATAAAAAATAAATAAAATAAAGAGGATCAGGGCACATGAAACAGACATAATGTTTTTTTTTTTTTAATTTTTTTAATTTTTTATTTTTTTTTTGGGCAGAACCAGGGATTGAGCTCAGATCCTTGCATTTGCCAGTCAAGCGCTTATCCTACTGAGCCATCTCCTTGGCCAACATAATGTTTTTAAAAAAAAAGAAAAGAAAATCCCCAACATTCCATAAGAAAAAAACCCCACCTCATGTAATGTGTAAAGCTCTTCTAACCAGAATGTGTAAATAACCCATAGAATTTAATAATCAAATCTCTTTCTCTCTCTCTCTCTCTCTTTTTTTTTTTTGAGACAGGATCTCTCTTTGCAATTCAAACAACTGAGCTATCAAGCTAACGGGCAAGCCCCCAATTGGAGAAGGATTCTGTGCAATTCAGGCTGACCTTGAGCTCACTTTGTAGCCCAGGTGGGTCTTGAACTCACAATGATCCTCCTGCCTCAGCCTCCCTAGTGCTGGGATTGCAGACATGCACCACCATGCCCAGCTAAATATTGCTGTTTTTGAAGATGCTTTAAAAATTTGGACAGGGCCTGGGGAGATGGCCCAGTAGAATAAGTGCTTGCCTGGTAAGTGCAGGGTCCTGAGTTCAATCCCCGGTACTGCAAAAAAGAAAAAGAAAAAAGAAATTGGACAGCTTCACTAAAAACAGGAGAAGACAGCTGCAAAACCAGTCTTGAGGGGAATGCAGATTCCTACCACGGGCAGCTGTCGTGGTGGGCCTCCCGAGAGGCTAAAACACCTGGACCAAAGCTGGCTCGCACAGGAGTGCTTGGCAGCGCAGCTTAGGTGGCAGCCAGCAGCTCCTGGGGGGTGGAGCACGTGGATCCCCACGAAGCTGCTGGGAGTGCCCATATGGTTTTTTCAGCAGGCCTTTGAGATATCTGCAAGGAGGAATCCTGAGTGCTATGCGTAGTGGAGTGGTGGCCCCGAGGCCCTGGAGTCACCGTGACCCAGGTTGGCAGAAGGGACTTTGCAGGTCGGGTAGTCGGGCTTTCTCCTCTTCTCTTTCCTTCATGTGCTGAGGCTGAAACCTACGGCCCTGTGTAGCTCTACCCCCAAGCAGGCCTCAGGCCACACAAAGGATGCTGAGGTAGAGCTGGCCCTGAGCTGGGCATGGACCTGTCCATCATGCCAGTGACCAAGTGAGGAAGACACAGGGAGCCCTGGCCCAGAAAGGGCCACAGGGACAGAGGCACACAGGTGGGAGACTCAGGAAGAACCCTTGCCAGAGCCCCTGGCCGCAGCCTGTGATACTGAGTTGAGATTCCTGGCCTCCCTGTCCATGTCAGAGGAAATTCCTGCTGTTTAGAGCCACCCAGGTATGGCCATTGTTTGGACAGGCGAAGGGCAGCTCTGCTGGCTTGTGGAGAGGTTGCTGGCTCCAAGGAAGAGGAGTGGGGTGGGGCCCAGGGAGTGGCGGTGGCCTGGAGGGTGCCGGCTGCCTCTGCCTGAGGAAGTGCCGGGCTTCTCAGGTTCTATGCCCTCCTCTTTTTTTGTTTTTTTAAACATTTTTTTTTTAAATTTTATTTGTGTGTGTGTGTGTGTGTGTGTGTGTGTGGCCAGCTCAGCCCACCAGGGGGCGGGCCTGGCTGGCATGTGGTGCTGGGGGATTGAACCGCAGTCCCTTGCTTTGCTGAGCTTGTTCTAAGTAGGTGCTTTAGACCACTGAGCCATCTCACCAGCCCCTTTTTTTGTTTTTTTTAATTCATGTTAGCCCAGGACTCAAAACTCTTTTGCCTCAGCCTTCTGAGCACTGGGGTGTGTATATCCCACTAGCATCTTTTTTTTCTTTTTTTTTTTTTTTTTTTTTTTTTTTTTTTT
>NW_004524858.1:913542-919051 GCF_000260255.1 Octodon degus
TATTAATTATTAATTATTATTATTATTATTATTATTATTATATTTATTTTTGGTATTACTGAGGATGGAAACCAGGGCTTAATGAATGTAGACAGTTATTGTGTCACCAAGCTACAACTGCAGCCCTTCGTATTTTTACTTTGATGGGATTGGGCTTGTTAAGGGTGGTGTCTCAGGTACTTTCCTGTCATTGCTGGGACAAAGTAGCTCACAGTTTGTGGAGGTTTCAGTCCATACTCGGCTGGCTGCAAGGCAGAGTGCCACATGGCAGAGAGCAGCAGCTCATGTCAGTAGAAAGCAGCAAAGAGCCAAGGCAGAGGGGGCAGCGGCAAGCCTCTCCTCTTTTCTGTTGCCTTCAGGCTGTGTGCACTGGATGGCTGTAGTGCCCATAATCCCAGCAGTACTCAGACCCATAATCCCAGCCTTGGCTCATGAATTAATCACAAACCCTAGAAGCTGACCAAATGAGGCTTTGGGAGGACACCTAGATACAGACAGTAACACGTGGTATGGCCATAGACTTTTTAAAATTTTCAGAGTCTTGCCAAGTTGCCCAGGCTAGGTTCAAACTCGCAGTCTTCCTGTCTCAGCCTCCTCAGTAGCTGGAAGGGCCACAGTAGAACTTCTTCAACTTTCCCTGTACTCGTCTGTGTGGCTGTTCAGCTTACACCTGTCACTGAGGCTGGCGGACTGCTGATCTCCACACAGCTGTTGCGCCCTCCAGCAGTCAGATGACTTTCTTTTGGCCCCACTGGGGTGAACTCTCCAGACTCCCCCCCCCCCCAGCATCCTGACATGGGCGATCTTCCTCTTGGCCCTGGTCAGAGTGCACACTGTAGCCCTGACAGCCTGCCTTCTTCCTACCAAGGATTCTCAGGGAGGAGGCAAGCAGCAGCTCCTGGATGCTGTGCTTGGGGGAGAGGGGGGCTCCCTGCCAGGCAGGCTAGCCAGGGCTGTCCCCGCCTGTGCCCCCAGGCTCCCTGCCTTGGGTAGGGCTGTGTGGAGAGGGAAGAAGGCGCTGCCCTTGCATGGGGCTGTCCAAGCCACGGGGCAGGCGGGCCCCATGGCGGCCTAGGCCGGCAGCTGCTGGCTTTGCAGAGGTGCTTGCGTCACTGCACCGGGTATCTTTGCCTGCACCTTGACAGGTTCAGTGATGGGTTTCTCTCATTGAACGCACCCCCCCCCCCCCCCCCCGGCAGCCCTCATGACTGTGGCCACCTTTGCACGGCCCTGGCCCTGGGGTCCGATGGTGGCCTTCCCATGGGGCCATGTGCTTCTCCT
Source organism: Octodon degus (assembly GCF_000260255.1). Taxonomy (NCBI): domain Eukaryota; kingdom Metazoa; phylum Chordata; class Mammalia; order Rodentia; family Octodontidae; genus Octodon; species Octodon degus. Next base: position 914,824 of record NW_004524858.1, read on the forward strand.
GCCATTCGTCTGATGAAGGAAGTGGGTTTCTTACTTACTCAAGCATCCCTGGCTTCCAGGGCAGGGTCCCCTGGAGTAGCAGGGGGTGTCCCGAGCACTGTGGGTGTCAGGCAGCAGGTGCTGGCACCCTGCCCTGAATGCGCTCCCATGCCCTGGGCTGAGTGCGGCTAGCAAGACTCCTGCCAGCTCAACACTTCTGTCAACTTGCAGGGTGGATTTCGCAAGCACTTCCTGTTGCTTCACCTCGGAAGCCTCTTGGCTTTGGGGAACAGATCAGGGGTTTCTGGGTCATCGCTAGCTTCCTCCTCGGGCACCCTGTCAGCAGGAAAGGTCTGGGCCAGCAGTCACCAGTTCTCACCCCCACCCCGACTCTCCCCACAAGGCAGTGAGATCTTGCCATAGTCTTGTCCTTGTGGCAGGGCTGGTGGGGTTTGCCTGCTTGTGCTCGGCGTTCTGGTGGTGACTGTGGGGCCCCGTGTCCCTGTCCCTGCAGGGCCTGTCCTCTGTGTGGTGTCTCAGCCTGGGCAAGACCTTTTTCCACTGTCACAGTGCCCTCAGCACACAGCATGGCTCCTGTGTACCATCTGTCTCTGGGGAGTGCCTGGCAAGCCCCCAGGCCTGAGCAGGCCTGTTCATCAGCGCTGTCTGCTAGAGGCTCCCTAGGGGCCTCCAGGGACGGGGCCACAGTGCATCTGCCTGAGGTGCGCTCCTCCCCAGCTCTGGAGATGGCCGCCGTGTGCATCCTGAGTTCCCAATCTGGTCCACACCCATTCCAGGCTGTCCCAAGTGCCACTGCAGTGATAGGGACCCTGACGGTGCCCAGAACCTGCTGTGTGGTGAGGCAGTAGTGCCTTGAACAGTGTTGCAGCCGGGCCTGGCTGATGGGGTTTGCCCGCTTGTCTCCCTCCTCACAAAGCCCAAGGGACTAGCTGGCTCCGCATGGCTGTGTAGTCCTTTGAGAGGAACCCTCCCCACGGGAACAGCATACGCACCCAGCACTGGTCCAGCTCTGCCTGGCTCAGGGCTTAGTGTCACCAGCACTCTTCCATCTGCTCCCCTCTGCTCCCAGGCTTTGGAGGTGCAGCCCAGTCCTTTGTCCTCCTCCAGGTCCCACCAGCTCCCAGCTGTGAGCAGGAAGCTTCCTTGAGGGGCCAAGTAGGTGACGACTCTGAAGTGCCCCCCTTGGGTTCCTGCAGCCTGACCCACCATGTCTGCTGCCAGGAGGCCAAAGCAGGAGCTGAGTGCGCTTCCGCAGCTGTAACCCCAGCATCTGGGGAGGCTGATGCAGGATTGCAGGCATGAACCTACCGTTAGAACTCAAAGTTACTGAGACCCAGTTTCAAAAAATGACAATGGTTGGGACTAAGGAGATAGCTCAGTAGGGCCTGAGTTCAATCCCTGGTTCTGACCCCCCCCAAAAAAAAAATGGCAATGGTGGTACTAGGGAGATAGCTCAGTGGTCCAAGTGCCTGCCTGGTAAGCACAAGGACTGAGTTTGATCCCGGTGCCACATACCATGCTTGCCCCAGAGCCCTGGGCATGTTGTGCCGCCCCAAGACCTGTGTGAGTGCTGAAGCAGCGGCTGTGTCCATGGCCCCCAGTCACTGGGCCGTGGGGGGAGCCAGTGAGGCTGACACCGCTCACAGGCGAGGCGGGGCCCCTGATGGGCAGGGCTTCACCTCCGGAGGCCCCAGGGATGAAGGCAGCAGGTGTCCTGCAGGCAAAGTGCACCTTACGGCGGTGCTGCAACCTGCGGATGCTGTGCAGGGCCAGAGTCTTGGCTGTAGTCCTAAGCAGGGCCCGTTCCCAGCACCGCCACAGAAGGGCCGGTGCCCCCACTGGTGTAGGGCTGGTGATGTGAGTCATCTCAGCGCACTTGGAATTCTTCAGGAAGCCTACTTTTCTTCAGCTCTGCTGCAGGGACTTGATTTTGTGCCCTTGCTTCAATGCTACCCCAGGAGTTGTGACGGGGGTGGGGGGTGGCATGTGGGTCCTGGTGCCCCACTCAGGCCAGTGTGACCTCCTGGCTGATGGTGATGGTGAAGGTGCCCAGGCTGCTGCCTGAGGGGTGATGGGGCTGGGCTGCCCAGCCATCCTCTGTCCCACTTGTGCCCCAGCGATGGCCAGGCTGTGGCTCCCAAGCCAGGTGTGCAAGGGGTCACTGTAAGCACGTGTGGAAGGGGAGGGGATAGCGGGCCACCGTGGCCTGTGAGGGAAGGACTGGCACCCAACCTGAGAGGAATACACCTGCACGTCTCCTCCTCCTGGGGGGAGCCTTGGTCTTAGGGTGCCCCAGAGCAGGAAGAGGCCTCTGGGAGGGGAGGAGAGAGGTGGGAGGGCGGGAGGATCAGACGGGCTATGGGAGCAGTCGTCCTGTGCGCCATGGCCCTTGGTAGGCATCCTGGCTGCCCCATGTTTGCGCTGCACCTGCTCCTGGCTGCCATACAGGATGGGGACCAGACAGCAGTCACAGTGCTGTCGCCACATCCTCAGCCCCGCTCCAGCAGGAGCACACCTTCCTGGCCTAGCCGAGCCAGGCACAGTGCACACGCCTATAACCAGCGCTGGGGTGCTGAGGTGGGAAGATCTCCAGCTCAAGCCTGGGTAATTGAGTAGCTTCGCCTGCTTGAGAACAAAAAATAAAGGGCTGAGAATGTGGCTCTGCAATGACCCTGAATTCTGCCCCAGCCCTCCAAGTTGACAGAGCCCAGGCTCCAGCCCGCACTGGGAGAAAGGGTTCACGATGGGAGCTGTCCTGTCCCCCACCTGTCCTTTGTGTCCCCAGATGGCACCAGAGTCCTGCGGGCAGTTTCCGCCTGGGCCCCCGATGCACCCTGATCTGCTGCTGTGCCGGCATCACCTATCTGGGGTGGACACATGGACATGTCCTGCAGGCCCTGTAGGCTTTGCTGCCCCCCTTGTGCCGCCTGTCCCTCTGTGTCTGCTGCCTGGCCACCCTCTGGAGGGGCCATTGCGAGGTGGCACTCGGCCGAGCTGATGGCTCAATGCGCTTATAGCGCTGCGTGAGGTGTCGGGAGTGGGTGTGGCTGGTCACCTTGTCCTGCCTTCATTTCCTGCACGAAGTCTTGCAGTTCTCCCACCTCCCCCTCAGAGTCACAGCCCAGTGACAGCCTCCAGGACACGCGCAAACTCCTGACCCACGGTCCCAGGCCCACTGCCAACCTCTGTCAAGGTTGCCTGGCTTGAGGCGCTGGTTTCGACTTTCTTGTGGCCCCAGTCCTGTATCCATCAGAGGAACTCCTGTTGATGCTTCAAAATCTGGCTCCAGTGACCCATCCTGAAGTGTTAAGACACATGCATGTTCTTCCTGCTTCCCTTGGCAACAGTGTCGCCATTCTGCTCTTGTGTAGCTGGAAAGTCTGCCTGGGTTTCTTAGTCTGTGCTGACATTTTCCCATTTTGTTTGGTTGTAGGATTCTGTGTCATTGAGACCGACGATCCGATTTCAAGGAAGCCAAGGGGTGAGTTGGTTTTGTCTCTGTCTCTGTTGCGTTGGATTATGGGGTCTTGCTGCAGCAGCCTGTGCTTGCCCTGTCCACTTCTGCATTGGGGTTGGGCCTGAGGCCAGGGTCACTGAGCCAGGCTGTTACTCTGCGGGCCACTTACAGGTAGAGTGGCTGCACCATTTTGGCTGAGGGAGGCACAGAAGCTTGGTGGCTGGCATGGGCATGCACCTGGCACCCAGGAGACAACAGCCCTATCTCGAAGAGAAAAAACAACTCTGTACCCTCCTTTCCCCTAAAGGAGGCTTCATTCTGTTCACAAAACCTGGTATAGAAGTGAGGCTCTTTCCCTTGAGTAATTCCCCCAGCTCTGTTAAGTCCCTAAGTTGCCCGGGTTGGCCTCCAACTTGGCGATCCTCCTGCCTCAGCCTCCCACAGTGCTGGGGCTGCAGGTATACACTACTGTGCTCCCCTAACACACTCCTTTGAAATGGCCCTCTTGGAGAACCATGGGAGGTTCAGGTGTCCACCACCCCTGCCCCAGGTCTCAGACGCCCTGTTGGCTCCTTGGTGTCTGACCCCAGCCTGTAGCCCACCTCCGGCGGCAGAGCCCCAGAGCCCCAGAGCCCTGTGCTCAGTGCTGGGAGCAGAGGTCAGGATCAGCATCCTTGTGCTAGCCTGGCACAGGCACCCCCTGGTGAGCCGTAGGCACGTGTGGTGAGGGCCCTGGTAACAGTGCTGTCCTCTCCTTCCCTGGCCCCCCCC
>NW_004524858.1:919151-949016 GCF_000260255.1 Octodon degus
GCCTGCCCGTGTGTACTGCGCCCCAGTCCCTGGTGGCAATGCCGCAGAAGACACCCTAGACCTCCAAAGCTGCAAGCTGGGACTGGCGCACGGGCATGCGACAGCAGCAGGCACCACCAGGGGGCGCTCCCCGCTCTCGGTCGGCTTCTCTGCCTTCCGCTGTGCTACGCTGGGCTCAAGCAGAAGGGCGCAGGGGGGCCTCCCCTCTACCTCAGTCCCTGGCACCCTTCTCGGTTCAGGCTTGGCTCTGGGTGCCTCAGCTTCCTTCCCTGAAGATACGCGGGGCTGTGACAGTGACCAGATAGACCCATGTTCTGGAACTGGGCACCATTTGTCTGGGCCCTGGCCTGAGGCTTGAGCCCAGGGGTGCAGGAAGCTGGCCGTTTTTTAGGTTTTCTTTTTTCCTTTGCATGTCTGTAGTGTGGCATCAACACAGCCATCATGCGCAGAGCCGGTCTGAGCCTGCCACCCCACCCACCCCTTTGTCCCGGTTTGCAGAAGCACCGTTTCCGTTTCTTGTTTCACTTCCTTTTTTCTCCCCCCAAGCCCCCTCTCCAGCTCTCGACCCCCTACCCATTTGAAAAAGGTTCCCCCGGGCTGGTGAGATGGCTCAGTGGTCTAAAGCACCTACTTAGAACAAGCTTAGCAAAGCACAGGGACCGGGGTTCAATCCCCCAGCACCACATGCCAGCCAGCCCTTCCCCCTGGTGGGCTGAGCTGGCCACACACATAAATAAATAAATTTTAAAAAAAAAGAAAGAAAGAAAAAGAAAAAGGTTTCCCCACTTCCTGCTCTGCTTCTTTCATTTTGCTCTTTCTTGTGTCTTGGGCTCATATAAGGTAAGCCTTGCAGGGCTAAAGCTCTGTGCGTGAGTCATTGCGCTCAATGGCACGCTCCCACAGCGCATGGGCCTGCCTGCCAGTGCGCAGGGCTGCCCTTCTTTGCAGCACGACTGTACTCTACGGGGTGCGATACTGCATTTTTTAAAATACCCCATTTTCTTTATCCATTCATCTGTCTACCAACAGGTCACTTCCAAGATTTAGCTATTAGGGTTCTGATGCCCTGAGCACGGGTATGCAGGGATCACTGTGATATCTGTGACTTTCCTGAGAAGGTGCCCAGAAGGGGGATCTGGGCAAGAGGATTTTCTAGTTTTAGAATGCTGAGGAACTCCACCCTGACCTTCACAGTAGCTGTATCGGTCTGTGCTCCCACTGGAACTGTAGGGAGTTCCTTGCTCCTTGACCTCTCCAGCCTGTGTTATTTGATTTCTTGGGGATGGCCATTCTTTCTGCAGTGAGATGGAATCTAAATGCAGTGGTTTTTGGGTTTTTTTTAAATGTATTTGTTGGGGCTGGTGAGATGGCTCAGTGGTCTAAAGCACCTGCTTAGAACAAGCTTAGTTAAAGCACAGGGACCGCGGTTCAATCCACCAGCACCACATGCCAGCCAGTCCCGCCCCCTGGTGGGCTGAGCTGGCCACACACACACACACACACACACACACACACGTAAATAAATAAAAATTAAAAAAAAAATAAATAAATAAAAATAAAATGTATTTGTTTGCTTCAGGGTCTCACTATGCAGCTCGGACTCGTGGTGATCCTCCTGCTGTCAGCCTCCCTAGCACTGGGATTATAGGCATGCACCACTATGCCCGAACTCTGGCTGGCTCAGCCCACCCTGGGGGCGGGGCTGGCGTGGCATGTGGTGGCAGGATCGAACTGCGGTCCCCACACTTGCCTAAGCTTGTTTAACTAAGCGGGTGCTTTAGTCTACTGAGCTAGCTCACCAGCCCTCTAAATGCAGCTTTATTGTGGCTTGTTATGCTGGGATTGGAATCGAGGTCTCAGCCATACTATAGGTAAATTCAGCCATACTGAATTATGTTCTGAAACCCCAAGTGTAATTTTGTTTTATGTGTGACTGGCTCAGTCTGCCCTGAGGGCAGGGCTGGCACAGCAGGTGGTGCCAGGGATGAACTGCAGTCCCTGGGCTTCCGCGGCTTGCCTAGACAGGCGCTGAGCCTGCAAGCTGTCTCGCTGGCCCCCTGTAGTTTTAGTCTGTGTTTCTGTAATGGCTAGTAGTGTGGAGCATGTCTTCATCTTCTTACTGGCCAGCTGTACTGAGAAGTACCTACTCCTCTTACTTGACCTTTCTGTACATATCTTAGTGCCGGGTCTACAGAGTTTCACTGCACAGAGCAGACTCGTAGTGGTGCTCCTGTTTACAGCCTCCCAAGCGCGGGGATTACAGGCGTGCGCTAGCACACTCAGTCTCAGTCGCCCTCTCAGTGTTCCCCGAGGGCAGGGCTAGCACGGCACACCAGGGATCGAACCCCTATCACTGCGCTGGGCCTTTTATTTTGAGGGGGTCTACTTTTTGTAGTTCTTTGTGTTCTCTAGATAGGAATTGTCTGAACAGTAGCTGGCGTTCTTTTCTTTCCCATTCTGTGGGTTGTCTCCATTCTTTTTTTTTTTTTTTATTTTTTTATTTTTTTTTATTTTGAGGAAGGGTCTACAGGATGTTCAGGGTCTCATGACTAGATTGGACTCCTAGTGATCTGCCTGTTTGCAGCCGCCCTAGGGCCCTGGGGGTGGGGTCAGTATGGCAGAGTGTCTCCATTCTGTCTGCAGTTTCCTTTGCTATGCAGAAGCCTTGCTAACTGAACAAGATTCCATTTGTTGATGTGCAATGTTCTTTCTTTCTTTTTCTTTTTTTTTTGCGGTACCGGGGATTGAAGTATTATTTCTTGTACCATTGTGGTTTTGTTCAGAAGGGCCTGCCTTGGCTGTACCTGGGTCTTCTGAACTTTTACTTGGCTTATATGTCTTGCAGCAGGTTAGGTGCTTGTGCCTTAGTAACTTATAGCTTACTGCACAGCGAATACAGTGCCGAGCTCAGTCTGCAGCACTGTGCAGGAGTTTGCCCGGCACTTGCGTGGTGCTGTCCCCTCCAGCGGCGAGGGCTGGAAGCAGGGCAAGGAGGCCCCAGCAGCTGCCACAGCTGACCCCCTGCTCAGCCTGCAGTCCAGGCACAGGGCCTGCAGCTCTGGCTGCTGTCTCCTCTAGAAGGAAAACTGGTTTTTGGGAGCAGTCACTCCTGCCCTCTCTCTGCCCTGTCCCTCCTGACCGAGGGGCTTTTGTCATACATGGCCTTTGACACTCAGGGTCACCTTGTGGGTTCGCAGGCCCGGGCTGCTAACTGGGAAGACAGATGTGTCAATTCACTGACTCCCCTATATCTGCTGTGACTGTGCCCTCACCACCAGCCCACCATGCTGGTAGGGGCGACCAACACAGAGCGCGCCCCACCATTCTGCCCCACAGAGAGAAATGACACAGGGTGTCAGTGCCTGGCCCCTCCGTGCCACTGCCTGGCCAGTGTCCCTGCTCAGTCCTCTGCCCAAACACCAAACCTGACCCCACTGCCTCCTGTCTCCTTGGGCTACCCCCATCATCCTGCCCATCCTCCACAGCCCCCATCCTGGGTCCCTGAGCAGAGTGGAAGGGCAAGTGGGGAAGAGGTGCCAGGCAGCACAGTGGGGCCCTATGCATGGCTCACATTTCATAGCAGGCCCAAGCATGCCAGGAAGACCCTGGTCAGCAGCCTGAGGCTTCCTCCTGGGGCAGGATGGGCTGTGTGGGCACGGGCATGTACAGCCCCTACCCCCTTGTCCACCTCAGTGGCTGTGCCCGGAGCACCTTTCTTGGGATGGATTAGCCCTGGGACTGCGTGCATTTTCCATGGTCCTGCACACCCCTGAGAGCTGCATGCCAACAGGAGCCTCAGCGCCAGGAGGGCAAAGCTTGCTGTCTCTGCATGGGGTGTGGCAGCTTCGGGCTGGGGCCAGCTGTGCTGCCTGCCCCACTAGCTTCTTGGGAGTCCTGTGTTGGCCAGCTGTGAGGATCTCTGTCAAGCCCAAGGTGAGACTGGGAAGGGTCCTGAGTGACCCTTTCTCAGCAGTGGGCATGGTGGCACCCAGCAGAAGTGTGCCACACTCCTGCCCCACTGTGCCCCGGCTGACCCATACCATCTGCCTGCCTGCTGCCTGCCATGGGCCATCTGTTCCTCTAGAGAGCCTTCAGCTGTGCCTCCAGGGACAGGCATTGTCTGAGGTCACAGTGTGTCAACTGTGGCACACACTGTGTCGTGGGCTGCTTATGAGCCCACCTGGGAGCTGTTCAGGTTGCTGCCTGCCTCACCCGTACTCTGAGACTGTACATAGCTACTTGGGTAGCCTGTGTCACTGGGGCCTGATGCCCAAGGCCATGCCTCCCTGTCTGCTGGGCTGGGAAATCCAAGCCACTGCCCCATTAGGCTGCTGCACAGAGCCACACGATTGGGCTGGGGACCTTTCCTCCGGTGGGTGCAGACCACTGCTGGCTGCTGCCCCAGGTACCATTTCCCTGTTCAGTGTCATGATTGGCAGCTGGGCAGGGGCATCACAGGGCAGAGCAGTGTGGTGTTCCCAGGTGGCATGCCAGGGAGGCTACGCGGGGACAGCTCAGATGCATAGGACGCCTGGGCCAAGCACAGCCTCTGTGACGCTCCCCTCCTGTCCTCTACCACAGCACATCTGCATCCCCCAGCCCGACTGTCCTGACGAGGTCCGGACCTTTGCCTTCTACCTCTCCAACATCGGCCGTGATAGCCCGCAGGGCAGCTTTGACTGCATCCAGCAGTATGTGTCCAGGTGAGGTCCTGGGCCTGGCCCCAGCCCCTCCTCCTGGGCCTGGAGTAGTGCTGAGCCCTGTCCTGCCCCTGCCTTGTAGCCGTGGCGACATCCACCTGGACTGCCTGGGCAGCATCCAGGATAAGGTCACCGTGTGTGCCACCGATGACTCCTACCAGAAGGCCCGGGAGAGCATGGCTCAGGCGGAGGAAGAGACGCGGAGCCGTGGTGCCATTGTCATCAAGCCTGGAGGCCGCTACCTGGGTGAGCATGAAGGGGGCAGAAGTGCACTATGGGTGCCAGAGGGCTGGCCCTGCACAGTGTGCCAGGACCTGCGCCTGGGGACACCCCCATCTGGAAACTGCAGGCTCCTCTCAGGGTGCCAGCCTCGGGGACCTTCCCCTGCCAGGCAGACCCAGGATCCTGGGAGGCTGCAGGGTGTGGTGCAGTGAGTCTGCTGCCCAGGAGCTGGTGCCAGCATGACCACTGCACACGTGGACACCACGCTTCATGGAGAGGTGCAAAACAGGAGGCGTGGGAGGAGAGGCCTGGCTCCAGGGAGCCTCCGCCGCCATGGGCTTTGACTCATCTCCAGCAGTTGGGACGTGGGCCGCCAGGGCGCCCAGCTCACCCATGGCCTTGAGGCTCTATGTGCATGGTGGGAGAGGGGCAGTGGGCAGGGTGAAGCTGGGTGCTTCAGGTAGAAACGAGCATGTCTGCTCACAAGAGTGTGGTTCTTTGGCCCAAAATTTGGTCAAAAGCTTTGTCTTAGCACATTAATTGTGTCCAGTGATGATTTTTGAGATGGTTGGTATCTATCAGTTCCTGCACACAGGAAGACTGAGGCAGGAGGATCTCAAATTTGAGGTGAGCCCAGTCAACATAGTTGGGGCCCTGTGTCAGAACTTTAAAAAATGGGAAGCCTGGGATGTGCTGCACTCAGTGCAAGATGCTGGATTCAGTCTGCAGAAGCAAACCCTGTACCAAGGACTGGGCGCGGTGTGAGCGCTGCCTCGCCTGCGCCAAGCCCTAGGCTACACCAGGCACCACATTCAGACAGCAGCAAGACTGCCTGCAAGCACATCCTGGTCCAGAGGTCTGGGCCCCCCTCTGCCACGTCCTCCCTACAGCCTATGAGGACCAAGGCCAGGACCTCCCTGAGCACAGCCCAGAGGCTGCATGGCAGCCCTGGGTCCCTGGAGCACGTCTGTCTCTGCTGTAATAGTCAGGTGTGAGGAACAGATCCCGAACTTCCCCAGGACAATCTCCACTGCAGCTGAGCCTGTAGTGTCAGGGAGCTGGCTGGGCAGCCTGTGGCGCCCACTGCCACTCAGCCCCATTGCAGACGCCGGGCCCTTGCCACCCCTAATGCCTAGGATCTTATTGCAGGCAAGAAAGTCCAGTTCCGCAAACCAGCCCCAGGGGCAACGGACCCCGTCCCCTCCCGGAAGCGGGCGACCCCCATCAACCTGGCCAGTGCCATCCGGAAGGGCAGCGCAAGTGGAGCTGGGCTGGGCGCGGTGGCCCAGCGGCCCTTCCGGGACCGGGTGCTGCACCTGCTGGCGCTGAGGCCCTACCGCAAGGCAGAACTGCTGCTGCGGCTGCAGAAGGACGGGCTGGCACAGGCAGACAAGGACATGCTGGATGGGCTGCTGCAGCAGGTGCGTTGTGGCCGGGTCCCAGCCCTGGAGCCTGCCGTGGAGAAGCACCCCAGCTCCTCCTCTGCCCTTGCCCACCCCCAGCACTCCCACGCCTGAGGGTCAGGGTCTGCAGAATGGGCCTCCCCGTGGGGGGTGGCTAAGCCCTGCTCAGTAGCCAGGGCTGGTGAGAGTCACAGTCAGCTGTCCCAAGCCCACCCACCTCGCTCCCGGGACACGCTGCCTCCTGACAGCTGGGCATTGGTGTCTGGGGGAGGGCACACTTCCTGCCTACTACTTCCTTGCCAGGCTTCTCGAGTTGGTGGTCCAGGGCACACACCCCCAAGGCTGGTGCTCAGGGGGACACTGATGTGGCGCAATCCCAGCCGTGGCTTCCCTGTAGACCTGAGGGTAACTCTGAGCACATGTGGGTAGTAGGGGGGTCCCCCCAGCACTGTACCCCAAGAGTTCAGCACACAGGACAGGGTGGTGACATGGGACCTCTACAACCCCTGCAGAGAAGGCAGAGTCACCTTTCTTGAGCTAGCACCGGCCCTGGAGACCAGTGGCCCAGAGCCATCCCCACTCTCTGAGGAAGACACTCTCTGAGCCGCTGTCCCGAGCAAAGACTCGTAGCAAGGACTGGGCCCTGGCCCTTCTTCCACTGTGCCCGGAGCAGCCAGATGATTCCTAGTGCTTGGTTTCATGGCCCAGGCAAAGGAGCCTGAGGAAGTGTCTAGAAAGTTGTGGAACTGCACTAGACCTGAAGTCCTTAGCATCTCAGTGTCGGTCTCAGGAACACAGAGCTAAGCATGGCAAGGCCCTTTGGGGCCATGTGGGGAAACAGAGGCAGGCTGCCTGTGGCAGGCAGGGGTACCACAGGGAGCCATCAGGTTGTACCTAGCTTACCCCTTCCTGGGGCAGACCGGGCTGGGCCCCAGCTTTTCCTAGTGACAGGCTCAGTGTCCCTGCCGCTCACCTCACCCGTGCCCTCTGAGCAGCTGGCGGTAGCAGGACTACAAGCTTTCAGAAGAGGCATCCTGGGGATGCACCACACCCAGGCCAGTCATTTTCAGCTTTCGTAGACCACCAGAGATTGGGGACCAGCAGTGATACTGCACTTCAGCCCCTTGCTCTTTGTGAAAGACAGAAGGTGTTATGTGCAGCTTGGGGACCCCAGAGCCAAGAGGCATGTCCTGGAGGGCAGGGCTGTGCTGACAGCGACACAAGAAGAGTCAGGAGCCTGGGGAGCTGGGACCCACTGGCCCCACAACCCAGGAAAGTCACAGATACGCCTTGGAGAAGAGTCCCTTTGTGGTGCAGCCAGTGTGCAAGGAAGAGCGGCCACAACAGGGTTCCGGAGACCCGGGCACCCAGGAGGCCACCGTCGTTGCCTAGTCTGAACAGCGACCTGGCCCCTTTAGCCCCTATAGAGCAGATGCCCTGAGTCCACCTGGGCTACAAGGCCTTGAGGATAAGCTTGCTTCTGGAACCAGTAGGAACATGGGGAGGGGCTCCACAGCCGTCTGCCGCTGGGCTGAGAGCTGCCTGGAAGGGGTGGGGTAGCAGTGGGTCTCAGGCAGAGGTGGGGTGCCGTCCTGCTGAAGCTGTGTCATGGCCTTCCTCGCTCGCCCTTCTGTTTTCCAAAGTTCTGCTCAGGGAAGCCAGGGTCAGAGGTGTATGGGGCAGGAGCCCGCAACCCCTGGCCCTTCTCTGTTGGGATGTCCAGATCTCCACCTCACTGGCCTGTGGGGCTGCCTGAGTGGTGACAGAGCTGTCTTGCAGGTGGCCAATGTGAACATCAAGGATGGGACTTACACACTGCGGGACTGCATGTACAAGGACGTGCAGAAAGACTGGCCTGGCTACTCAGAGGGCGACCAGCAGCTGCTAAAGCGTGTGCTCGTGCGGTAATGCCACCTGCCCCCACTGTCGGGCCACCAGCTGTGACCTGAATCCTCAGGCAGAAGCCCTATCCAGTGGCCTTTCTTACTGTACCAGCTGCCCCTGTCAGGCCCCAGAAGGGGTGCTACACCACGGGTCCCCATTGGCCTGTCCCTTAGGAGACGGAGAGCACTGTATAGCCATGGCCCTCCTGTTAACTCACGCATGGGCAGAGGGAGCGGCAGTGCAGTGTGGGTCTCACATGGGGCCCAGGCCAGGGCAGGACCAAAGCTTGGGCCCTCTGGAGTATGCAGTTCTCTGGCTCAGCACAGCGGTGCAGTGGCAGCGTCAGAGTGGAGCACGCTGGTGTTCTGTTGTTATAGGCGGCATCCTGGGAAGGGTGAGAGTAGGCCTCTTGAATGCTTCACGCTGGCACCCACCTCCAGGTGTCTGTCCCTTGAGTGAGTCTCCTCAGCGTCCCCAAGTCCTGCCATTCCCTGCCCTGTGAGACCCCATGCCCTATGTGTACCCCTGCTCCTCGTTGGAACTGGTTTTTTTCCAATACTGAGGATTAGACCAAGGACTCACTGAACTACATTTCCAATCCTTTTTTCTTTTCTCTTTTCCCCCTTCTTTTTTTTTTTGAGACAGGGCCTTGCTGTACAGTTTAGGCAGGCCTTGGACTCACTGTGTAGCTCAGGCTGATCTTGAACTTGTGGCGATCCTCTTGTTTCAGTTTCCTGAGTGCTTGGATGGCAGGTGTGTACCATCACCTCCAGGTTTTGTTTCTCATATTGAGATGGGGTCGCGCTACGTTGCCCAGGCCGTGCTTGGGCTTCTGAACCACCTGCCTCTGGCTCTGGGGACACACAGCCCTCTGTGGTGCACCTCACAGTCACAGGAGGCGCCCTGGGCAGGCACCACGACCTGCGGGCCCAGGAGCTCGGTGTCTCCTCCAAGCCAGCAAGCCTTCCTGGGCTGAAGGACATGTTTTCCTGTCCCCCTTATTTTCCTGTCTTTCTTTTTTTCTTTTATTTAAATTTTATTCATTTATTTATGTGTATGTGTGTGTGTGTGTATATGTGGCTAGCTCAGTCCACCAGGGGGCGCGGCTGGCTGGCATGTGGTGCTGGGGGATTGAACCATGGTCCCTGTGCTCTGCCAAGCTTGTTCTAAGTAGGTGCTTTAGACCACTGAGCCATTTCACCAGCCCCTTTCCTGTCTTTCTTGAAAGCTCTGTTCGCCTCCCAGCCCTCCCCGTGTCTGTGACCCGTCCCGGGCCTCGCTGCTGCTCTTCCACAGTGCTGTGCTCGTTTCCGGCAGTGATGACATTTCCACCCCTTTCTCTGAGGCCATCTAAGCAGCAGCCCTTTCCCAGGCTCGGTTTCTGTGAGCAAGTCTCTAGCGAGCTGCCTCTGGAGGCGGGGTCTTGGCCTGGGCCGGGCGTCCGTCCATGTGGTGTGGTCACCAGGCGTTGTGTTACACCAGGCACCCTGTGCAGCAGGCTGTCCAAGCCACACCTCTTCAGGGCTGAGTGTAAACTGTCCTGTGGCAGGGATGGCTCATGGTGCCACCTTCTGCCCTACGTGTTGCCCAGGTCTGAATATGGTCACCAGCCAGCCACTGCCTTGGACACAGGATTGGGTTACATGGCATCAAGATGGCATGATCCCCGAGGGGGACAGAGTGGAGAAAAGAAGTTGATTGCGGCTTCTGGTCAAGACCTGACCCTGTGTAGCCATCTGCTTGCTGGGGGTTCTCATGGTGGCACAGGTGTCCCAACACAAGATGATCCCACAGAGCCACTGTAGGGCCCCACCCCATGACCTCATCGAGGTCTCACCCGTCCGGAGGCCCTGCCTCTCAGCGCCACCTGGAGCCTGTGCAGCCCACAGTGACGCCAGCAGGGCATCCTCTGGGTCACCCTGTGTGTACGGCTGGTCTTTCCTCCCCAGGTGTCTGTGTGGTAGGAGACTCCACGGGGCACAGGGGGCCCTGACCACCCTTTCCCCTCTGCAGGAAGCTGTGCCAGCCACCGAACACTGAGCCTGCCGCCTGCAGCCCTCTCGCTGAGCACGGGCGCCCTGCCTCACCCGCCCAGGTAGGTGCTTCCTGCCTGCCCTGGCTTGCACCATGCCTGGCTCACTGGCCCCTGGCTGCCTGCTCTGGGTTCATGTCCCTTGGTATCTTGGGCTTTGTGTTGCTGACCCTACCGGTGCTTGCCACACGTGCCCTACAGGCCAGTGTGCAGCCAAGCCCTCAGCGGGCTGTGCCATTCCACAGGCCCAGTGTGGCCTCTGGTCACCCCCTTGTGGCCAGCGCAGGCCCTAGAGGAATCCCGGCAGCTGCTGCAGCCCTGGTGTCTCCTCCACAACCTCTTGTTGCTTCACAGAAGCGGCCACAGCCTTCCGACGTCATCGACCCCCTGCTCCACAAGAAGCCCAGGGTCTCACGCTTCACGCAGAGAGCCCAGCCTGCCCTCAATGGGAAGCTGAGCACACCCAATGACCGAGAGGCTCTGCTACCCACACCCAGGCCACCCGCTGCCCCTATGCCCCCACGGCTGGATCTCCCACGCGCCCATGACCTCTTGGCTGGTGTCAGCAATGACCTGGGCCACAGCGGTCAGGACTGCACACGCGGGGAGACGGCTGCCCTGGCACCCGCCGTGCCCCTCGGCCTCCCCACGCTGACGGACTGTGCCCAGCCTGGTGGGCCCTGTGGCACCCCTGTGCGCAGCAAGCCTAAGAAGAAATCCAAGAAGCACAGAGACAAGGAGCGGGTGGCAGAGGACAGGCCCCATGAATCAACACCCCGCCCAGAGCCCGGTGCCCATGGAGAGCCCCCCAGTGCCCCGGGTAGGTGCCGAGGCCCCCTGCTCCCTGCCTGCCCGCTTCCTGAGGCGCAGCTGAAGACTGTGCTGCGTTACCTACTTGGGTGGGCTGGCTGGCTGAGGGCTGCAGTCTGCAGGAAGCTGAAACCAGCACTCATGGAGGGATGTGCAAAGGACAGGAATGTGTCCAGGGCCTGGGCCAGGCAGCCAGGATCGCACCTCCTGGGCCAGGAGAGCGGGAGGGTGAGCAGCGCAGGCAGGTTTGGGCACAGGGCCTGCAGGAGGGCAGCACCTGGGTCCAGCCCACCGATGAGCCAGGTCAGTGTGGAGGAAGTGTTGGTGACTTGCAGGAGGATCGAGAATTTGAGATCAGGGTGACACAGGGCAAAGGATGCGGTCATGGGTGGGAGCAGGGGCCTGTGCTCTTGACTGTGGGGTCATGGGTGGGGCCTGCTGGGGTGACAGCATGGTGCTCCCCAGAGGCAGAGCAAGGATGTCAACCCAGCACAGAGGGCTAGCTCTGGGGCCAGGAGACTGCATGTCATGCCAGGTGGCCCCCTTCCTGTCTAGCACCAGCTGCCCGGCACAGGTAGGGCCCTGGATGGGATGCCTCCGAGAGTGGTGCTGAGATTTGCTCTGTGCCCCAGAGAGCTATGGCCCTCTTCTGCACCGTGACTGGCATCATGGGGCTCATCCTGCCTGGCAAAGGTTGCTGAGCTGTATCATGGCCACCATGCTGGGACTACCAGGGCTGGGCTTAGGAGCAGGTGCCACAAGGCTGCGGGCAGCTCAAGGCAGCACACCCCCAGTGTACAGGCCCCTGGCTGTGTCCCCCCCCCCCATCACCACAGGAGAGGAGGAAAGGGGCAGCAGCGGGGACACTGCACAGTGATTGGGCCTTGAGAGGACGGCTGATACAGGCGATACAGCAAGCAGTTCTCCGAAGTGCTACAACCCAGGCTGAGTGTGCGCCAGAAGGTGGCTGGGGCTCTGTTGCCGGACTGGCCTCGGTTTACCCATTTGTCCCAGCCTGGAGGGTTGAGCGAGGTGTTCCTGACTGCCTGGCCTGCACTGTCCTTGTCACTGGGAGCAGGGGCCACAGGCAGGACCCACTTTGCCTGCAGCTGTAAAGAAGCTGAGAAAAAAAAAAAAAAAAAAAGCTGGGGCGGCAGCCTTGACTCCTGAGGGCTGGGGGGCGTGCCTGGGCGTTCTGTATATTTAGCCTGGCTCAGGCAGGGTCCTTGCTCCAGCCTTGAGTGGAAGCAGCGGCACTGTCTAAGGCATGAGCCTCCCTCTGCCAGCACTTTGGAAGCTCAGACAGCGTCACATCTTGCTGTGTCCTCCAGGCCAGCCTCAAACTTGTGCTTCTCCTGCCTCAGCCTCCAAGTGCTGGGAACACAGGCGTGCGTCACTGCACCTGCCTGGTTGTGGATCTTACCTTGCAGGGTTCTTGTTTCCCCTGGCAGAGGCCTTCATGGCTCTTGTCTGACCCACATCCACTTTGTCCCTGCACTAGGGAGGCCCCACCTGGGGTGGAAGCCATGCCCTGCTTGGTGAGAATGGTGTTCTGGGGTTGACCAGCAGGCGGCGCAGGGGTGCGAGGAGTGGGGTCCACCTGCTGGTGGGCAGGATGCAGGGCTGTGGGCAGTGAGCTGGCTGCTCTGGGCACTGCGGGAGGCTGAGGCAAGATGATCAAAAGTTCAAGGCCAGCCTGGGCTGCTTAGACTCTGACTCAGAATAAAAAACTGAAAAGGGCTGGGCATAGTTCAGTGTTGGGACCCTGGGTTCCATCTCCAGGACCACAAGAGCAAGAGGTTTCTTTGGGCAGGGTGTGTGGGCTGGCTGTGGTTGCAGGCACAGAGGTGGAGCAGCCAGTGCCTCTGCCCTCCAGCTTTTCAGAGGCATGTGGCTGGCCCACGTGTGGACAGCCATGCAGTGTGGCAGCGTGGCCCAGGTCCTTCCTCACTGGCCCAGGCTGCCGACGTCCAACAGAGCAGGAGAGGCTGTGGGTGGGAGCTGGGCTGCGGTGAGCAGCAGGGCCACTGTCCCTTTGTGCTGGGCCAGAGCCTCAGCCTGTGCTAAATGCACCACACTGCAGCTGGTGTCAGCACACTGCCCTGCCTGGCCCCACAGGGACTCAGGTCTACCTTGGCTCTTGCAGGCCTGAACGGAGCCTGTAGCGCTGGTGCCAGTGTGCCCACGTCCACATCGGAGACGCCCGACTACCTGCTGTGAGTCCAGGGGGCTGGCTGGGGGGCAATGTCCCGACCCCCACCACTGTGGTCTGCACTGCAGGTGGCGTGGCCTTGCAGTGTGGCCGCCCCAGCTCGAGTGTCTCACCAGGGCAGGCGCAGGCCCTGAGTCTGATGGCCCTGTGTCTCCTGCAGCAAGTACGTGGCCATCTCCTCCTCGGAGCAACGCCAGCGCTACAAGAACGACTTCAATGCCGAGTATAGCGAGTACCGCGACCTCCACGCGCGCATTGAGCAGATCACGCGGCGCTTCACACAGCTGGATGCGCAGCTGCGGCAGCTGGCACAGGGCTCTGAGGAGTATGAGGTATGGTCCCAGCAGACCTCATGTACAGCAAGAGACAAGCCATGGTGCAGGGCTGCACCTCCGGGGCGTGGGGCAGGAGGAGTGCTCAAGCCAGGGGGACCCATACAGCCAGACAAGGCCGAAAGGGAGTCATTGGCGTGGGTGGCTCAGTATGCACTGGCCCAGTGTGGGCAAGGCCCTGGCTGCTGTCCCTGGAGGGAAAGCGGAAGTCGGGCAGCAACGCGTGTGAAAACAGGGTCAGGGATGCTGGAGCCAGACAGAGTTCCTTGGACACAGTGGGAAGTGAGGGTAGGGTCCCAGCTCCTAGAACGCATGTGGAGGTGCTGTGGCCCCTGAGCTGCAGCATTCCTTTAGTGCTGGGCCAGAGTCCTGGCAGAGCTGGGCTCAGAGTCATGGGGTCAGGCCCACCAAGCCCAGTTGGGTCTCCAGAGGATCCGGGGAGGAGTGCGGGTCGCAGAGGTCCTGGGCACCCACAGCACCACCTGAAGCACCGGCCCCCTGCGCCATGGGAGCAGCTGGAGACCCAGTCTGACGGCCAAGGACAGCTGCCCAGCCCCCATACGGGACTGGTCTGCCCCGGCAGCGGGGAGCATGCCATGTGCTATGGTTCTGTTTTTCCTCCAGAGTACCCGGGGGCAGATCCTGCAGGAGTATCGGAAGATCAGAAAGGTGAGTCTGAACGCTGTGTGGGGCCCGCCCCGCGCCCACTGCCCTCGTGTGCCCCAGGCCTGGTGGGGAGGCCCGCGGGCAGGGCACACTACCCACACAGTGTCCCTGTGCCCCAGACCAACACCAATTACAGCCAGGAGAAGCAGCGCTGCGAGTACCTGCACAGCAAGCTGGCGCACATCAAGCGGCTCATCGCTGAGTATGACCAGCGGCAGCTGCAGGCCTGGCCCTAGCGCCGCGCAGGAGCTGGGCGCCTCGAGGCGGCAGATCGGGCGGGCCGGGCCTGTTCAGAACAATAAACGCGGACCCTCGCCTCGGAGCCGCCGGGCCCAGCCGCCTTCGCGCTGCCGAGACTCTGGGGCCAGCCGCTGCCTTTTCTAGTTTTGTATGAGCTACCGCTGAAGAGACTCGTCTATTTTTATACAAGAGAAAGCAGCTTTTCTAACCCTGTGCCTCCTTCTCCCTGGACGCCCAGGTCGGGGTGCCACCCGCGTCCTTATGCAGTATTAGATATGTCACCCGCAGGCCTCCGCTGTCGCGCCCCGCGAGTGTGACTGGACGGGGCCTCAGTTTCTCCTCCGCAGCTGCTCGTGCCCCTTCCAGGGGCCACAGCCCCCACGCCGCTGGTCTCTCCGTCCCTCTGTCCACTTGTGGGTCCCAGGATCGCTTCAGCTGAGCCGCCGCTGGGTTTGCACTCAGGGAGGGGCTGGGAGCCCTGCGGACGCCCCAGTTGCTGCTTTGTCACTGTGCCTAGTCTCCAGGGTCGCCGACACCGCGGGGCATCGTGTGCGTGTGTGCGCGCATGCGCGCGTGCGCCCACGTGGGGCCCCTGACCGCGCAGGGCTGTCTGTGGCTCCAGCCCGCGGGGCTGCTGGCGCCTGCGCCGTGGGGCGCCGCCGGCCTCTTCCCTGCGGGAGCCTGGCGCGGAAGCCCATCCTGGCGTTTCAATGGCTGTTTTGTTTCCACGGGGCGGGGCGGCTGGCCGAGGAGAGCGCTGTGCGCTGGCCCGGGAGGCGCTTATTTAAGCCCCCCAGTAAGCCGTCCTTCGCCCACCCCCACCCCCGCGGTCTCTTGTCCCTGGAGGGACGGGCGACTACGTCAAGGAAGGGCTCTGCCTTGGGGCCGGGCAGCGCTCATTCCTCTCATTAAATACGGTCTAACTTATTGATGCTGTTTTATTTTCCTTTTAACGTACTGTGGAGAAACTACTTTGAGCCATGGACTAGGTGTTTACAAAGAATTTTTCACTTTTGCCAAATGTTACAATTGGAAGGTATCTACATCTGCAGTTTCCTAATATTTTCTTAAGAGACCCACGGTCCTTTTTGTACACTAAGCAGGTGAATGCTGATTTTTCATCCAACAATAAATTTCACTGAACGAACCCAGCCGCCTGGCAGCCGGGCTTCCTGTGTGTGAGTCGCAGCCGGCCCCACTGAGGCACCGGGTCCTCCAAGCCCTCCTGAGCTGGGGCCAGGGGAGTGGGGCCACAGTCCCGAGGAGATGGTCGGGGGAACTAAGCTGTGGCTCGTCCTGCCCCAGATGTCCCAGCTACTCAAGGAGCTGAGGTGGGAGGGTCCCTGGCGCCCAAGGCCAGCTTGTCAGTAGGATGCGCAGCAGGTTTGGCAGTGTTTCAGTGGTCCTCCCAAGCCAGGCTGGCAGGCGACTGCCACTGAAAGGGAGCGTGCTGAAGCTGGAGGCACGTCCCCCACCCTGCAGGCGGAGGGCAGGCCAGGAGGTGAGCACAGCGGCACAGTCACTCTTCCAAGGCCAGGTGGGGGTGGATGTTTATTCTAGAGGAGAACACAAAAGACTCCTGCAGGAGCAGAGCAGAGGGGGCAGCATCTTGTGGCCTTGGCCTGAGTTCTGAGGCAGCACAGGAATCCCAGGGGTGTGGGCGAGGCGGCATGTACAGGCTGCAGGGACAGCCTGGCCACCACCTGGTCTTCCCGTGAGGCGCCCCTGCCCCCACGCACCAGGCTGTGGCCACCATCCTGAAAGGCCCACGGGTGACACTGGATGGCAGTTACAGGGGACTGCATAGATGTAGTGAGGCACAGTCCTGCCTGGGACAGCAGCAGCTGCTTGACCCAGTTGGGTGGCCAAGGTCCCAGAGGCCACAGACCAGGGACAGTTCCTAGGGGGATCCCCTTCTTGGGTGGATCCTAGGCACTGCTGCTGGCCTTGGGACAGGACTGAAGACGCCCTGGGGTGGGGCAGAAGCAGCACAGGCCGGCTCTGGAGGGCAGGTTAACCTGCAGGGGTCAGAGTCCCATGCCAGAATGTCTCCCAGGGTCCACATGCCTACGTGCTGAGCAGAGCCGAGGGGACTCCGACCCTGGGGAGAGGCAGCAGGGGGACAGGCACCATGGGCTCCGCAGTCGGCACTCAGCCAGGGACCTGAGGACAGGAGTGATGGCAGAGCCATGCCACTCAGCATTCCGGGAGGCAGAGGAGGCGGGAGCAGCCCAGGCCACTTCCCAGCTTAATGAGACCCTGTCTCTAAAAATAAAAAGGGCCTGAGGGTAGGCCCTAGTAATGCAAAAGCAAAAACATGCCTCCAGGGCTGGCTGGGGAGATGGCTCAGTGGAATAAGCGCTTCCCTGGCAAGCACAAGGGCCTGAGTTCAATCCCCGGTTCCACCAAAAAAAAAAAAAAACCTGCCTCCAGGTCCCTGGGGTAATGCCGGTGGCTAAGAGCACAGCCTGCAGCTGGGCCCTGAAGACTGCAGGTGCTGAGTGAGCCCAGGCACCCGAGGACCTCTGGTCAGCTCACAGCGCAGGGGCTGGCAGGCTGGGGCCCTTCTCAGTGGCTCCTCTGTCATCTCAGACATTCTACTCTCCAGGTGGGCTGGGACAACTGTGCTCCAGAAGGTGCTAGTTTCCAATGGGCATGGTAGTGCACATCTGTCATCCCCGTACCAGAGGCTGAGGCAGGAGGACAGCTTCAAGTTCTAGGCCAGGCTAAACTACATGGCAAGACTGAGACTCAAAAACAAAAACCCAAAAGACCCTGGTTCCCTGCCACCCGGCCTCTGCCTTTGCCCTCGCCCACACAGGCGCCACAGGCCGGCTCTGCCTGGCTGACCCACAGCCCCCACCTTCCCTCAAGCACTGCCAGGGGGACAGCAGCCGGCCCAAGGCGCCCCTCTCACTGCAGTCTGCCCTGTCGCCTCCAGTGCCTGCCTCCTGCCTGCACCCCTATAGCTCATTCCCCCAAGCAGGGGGAGTCCTGAGCCTCCTGCGACAGCAACACCCTCTCTGCCCTCCCAGTACCTGAGTCATTGCACAGTCCTGGCCCAGGTTCAGCTACTGCTGTGGGTGAGCACTGGGGTTCCCATGTCCCCACTTTAGGTGGGATAATTTGGGGCAGCAGCTTGAAGAACCCAGGAAATCACTAAAGCCAAGCAAGAAGGCACACAAAGGTGGGGCAGAAGCTGCTGTCTCTTCTGAAACTGCTGAGTCCCCAGTGCGCCATAGCTGTGCATGCCCTGCT
Organism: Octodon degus; assembly: GCF_000260255.1. NCBI lineage: Eukaryota > Metazoa > Chordata > Mammalia > Rodentia > Octodontidae > Octodon > Octodon degus. The sequence continues at coordinate 936,911 of NW_004524858.1, forward strand.
GGGGTCTCTGGAAGTCCTGTGAGGCACCCTGTCTCACTCCCCCAGGAGAAATGCAACCCACACTCCTGTGACAAAGACCAGGAGGGACCAGGCTGTGGCTCAGTGGCGCGCGCTTGCCTAGTGTGTGCTAGCTGTGGGTTCCACCCTGGCGCATCCCCCATGTGTGACAAATTCATGTTATCTGAGCCCCATATGGCCCACGAACCTTCAGAGATGTAGCCTGAGACCCAGGGAAAATTCTCTTAAGTTCCCCAAAGTGTAGACTACAGATAGCAGGGAGGCTGAGGCAGAAGCACCCTAAATTCTAGCCCAAACTGGGTGACTCTGACTTATAAGACCCTGCCTCAAAAAAAAAAAAAAAAAAAAAATAGGACAGGGACATAGCTCAGTGCAAAGGCCCTGGGTTCAGTCTCCAGTTCTGGAAAAAGTTAAAAAAAAAAAAAAAAAAAGTGCACGTCCTAATGGAAACAAACGGGGCAGGCCCCATGGCAGCCTGTCCGTCCAGATTCCTCCATGCCTCTGTGGTACATTCTTTCCTCCCGGGGATGACACAGGACCCCTCTTATCTGCTGTCCGGAAGTTGAGAGCTGGAGCTCTGTGATGGGGTGTTTGTTCGCCGAGTGCGTCGGCCTTGGGAGACTCGCCTGGTTTCGATGGCTCACTTCGGGGCAAGCAGACAGAAAGCAGGGTCAGTTGGAGCTCCCACCTCAGGCCACTCGATCCACAGGGCCCATGCGGGTGGGCTACAGGGTTCCGGCCCAGCCGCATCACTGAGTGGGTACAAGTGGTGACAGGGAATCAACTGGAGATGGAGAACAAAGAAGACATCTTTTACTAGCACAATCCTGGGGCTCAGCCATGCGGATCTGCTGTACCCATACTGACCCTCTGTCCTTGAAACATCACCTAAGCCCCCTCCCAAGGCTTTTCTTTCCAGGCCGCAGGTGGAAAGAGAAGCCTGTCTGCCTTGACAAACTTCTCATATCTCAAAACCCTCCTCTCCAGCCACCTCTTCTGGGACTCCTGCCCTGCTGTCCCCAGACTTGCCTAGGGTTCCCCCCAGCAGGAGGCACCCCCTCCTTTCTAAATCTTCACACCAGGGTCCCTTCAGATAGGCCTGGAGCCAGGGTCTAGAAGCCCCCGGCCCTGGAGGCCAGGCCCTTGCTGCCTTCCGGGCAAGTCTTCCCAACCCTCCACCTTTTGGGCCTGCTCCAACACTGGAAACTTTCCGCACAGCCGCTTGTTTTGGAAAGTTCTTGGGGCGCCGCCCCCGCCTGCCCACCAGGTTCCCACGCTCCCTTATCGCCCAGCACAGGGGGGCACCCTGCTCCAGGCCTCACTCCTCCTCGCCCAGGCACTGCCCATGCCCTCCCTCTCCAGCTGGGAAACCGAGGCACATGCATCTGGACCAGGCCGGGACAGACTGGTCCATCCAGAGTTGGACTGGAGGTCTGTGGGGTCCCAACGGGGGGTGGGGATGGAGTCCTGTGTGGGTACCCCTGCTATGTAAGAGGGTCCTGTCTGGCTTTGGGGTCTTAGTTGTGGCTGGCCTCAGTTTCTCCTGCGGTGTCAGACCTCAGGACACGTTCTCCTCCCCAGTAGCACCCCCTGGCTCCCTCAGTCCCTTTGTCCTAGCACAGCACTGTGCGCCTGAGCTCGCGCCACCTTCTGGAGTTCTGTGAGGACCCCAGTGGTCTGGCCTCGAACCCGCGCCCCGCCCACCCGCGCGGGAGGGGGCGTGACGGGGCGTGGCCACGGCTCTTTTCTTCCCAGCCCCGCGCTGCGCAGCCCGCGCTGCCCGAGGAGTCCGCGCCGGTGAGTGGGTACAGCCCGGGGCAGCGGCGGGCCCGGGCTAGGTGGGCTTAGCTTGGTGCTAGGTCACTGCTGACGCTGCCACCGGCCCCCAGCTTGCAGCAATGAAGGCCGCCTCCGTGTTCGTGGTCGAGAGCCCAGACGTGGTCTACACGCCCGAGGCCATCGAGGCGCAGTACGACTACCGGACCACGCGGGTCGTTCGCGAGGGCGGCGTCCTGAAGGTGGCGCGGAGGGAGCGCTGGCCGGGAGGGCACCGGGCGGGCGGGGTTCTCCAGTGTCTCCAGCCTCGGCCTGAGCTCACGGCGCCGCCCCCCAGGTGCAGCCCACGTCCACGCGCTTCACCTTCCGGACCGCCCGGCAGGTTCCCCGGCTCGGGGTCATGCTCGTCGGCTGGGGCGGGAACAACGGCTCCACGCTCACGGCCGCCGTGCTGGCCAACCGCCTGCGCCTGTCGTGGCCCACGCGCACCGGCCGTAAGGTGGGGGCTGTGGGCCCACGGGGGCAGGCGGGTCCTGCAAGCCGCGCGGCCAGCTGGGTTGGGGCAAGGGTCTCGGCGGGGGAGGCAGGGCTTTCGCAGGGCGGGCAGGCTCCGTGGGGGGCCCTCCAGAGGCGTGCATTAAGGCACCACCGGGGGCGGGGCTTCCGTCCCGATTCGAAGCCCGGAACTGAGCTCCGGGCGAAGGGGCGGGACCGAGTCTCCACCGGGCTCCGCCCCCGCCACGCCCAGCTTCAGCGCGGCGCTCTGCTGCCCCCAGGAGGCGAACTACTTCGGCTCGCTCACCCAGTCCGGCACAGTGAGCCTGGGCCTGGACGCCGAAGGCCAGGAGGTATTCGTCCCCTTCAGCGCGCTGCTGCCCATGGTGCCGCCCGACGACCTGGTGTTCGACGGTAGGCCGAGGGGCGGGTTGCGCGGCGGGGATTAGTGGGGGGCTGGGCTCCTTGAGAGTCCGAACGTGAGGGTCGTAACTCCCCCAGGCTGGGACATCTCCTCGATGAACCTGGCAGAGGCTATGAAGAGGGCACAGGTCCTGGACTACGGCCTGCAGGAGCAGCTGTGGCCGCACATGGAGGCCCTGCGCCCGCGACCCTCGGTCTACATCCCCGAGTTTATCGCCGCCAACCAGAGCGCACGTGCCGACAACCTTATCCCGGGCACACGCGCGCAGCAGGTGCCCTCCTGGGTCTCCTCGTCCCACTCTATAGGGGCTCCTGTTCTTTCACTCTATGTGCCTCCTTGTGTTTAGGGAGTGGGCAACACTGATCTCAGCGACTTCGGGGATTTGCACCCTCTCTCCACCTGCTACTCTCCCTACAGTTGGAGCAGATCCGAAAGGACATCCGCGACTTCCGGTCCCGTGCAGGGCTGGACAAGGTCATTGTGCTGTGGACAGCGAACACGGAGCGTTTCTGTGATGTGGTCCCAGGTGTCAACGACACTGCGGAGAACTTGCTGCGTACCATCCAGGTGGCTGGGGGGAGGGGCGGGGGGGGCCGCGGTACAGCCCCCACCCCCACGCTGACGCCAGCACCACCCGCAGCTTGAAAGGGAGGTGTCGCCATCCACGCTCTTCGCTGTGGCCAGCATCTTGGAGGGCTGTGCCTTCCTCAACGGGTCTCCACAGAACACGCTGGTGCCTGGAGCCCTTCAGCTGGCCGAGCAGCACCGCGTGTTTGTGGGCGGCGACGACTTCAAGTCGGGCCAGACGAAGGTGAAGTCAGTGCTCGTGGATTTCCTCATTGGCTCTGGCCTCAAGGTACGTGAACGGGCCAGTGCAGGACGCTCTTGTAACCTGAGGACACAGCTGTGCGCGCCACAGCCTGTAACGCCGCCGTCCTTGTGGCTGCAGACCATGTCCATCGTCAGCTACAACCACCTGGGTAACAATGACGGGCAGAACCTGTCGGCACCGCAGCAGTTCCGCTCCAAGGAGGTGTCCAAGAGCAACGTGGTGGATGACATGGTGCAGAGCAACCCGGTGCTCTACGCGCCCGGCGAGCAGCCGGACCACTGCGTGAGTGTGGGGCGCCTTGGGGAGGATGAGGTGGAGGGTGGGTGCAGCCCTGTACGACTTCGTCCCTCACTATAGGTGGTCATCAAATATGTGCCCTACGTGGGCGACAGCAAGCGCGCGCTCGATGAGTACACATCGGAGCTGATGCTAGGTGGAACCAACACGCTTGTGCTTCACAACACTTGCGAGGTGGGGTGTGGGGGCGGGGGGCGTGGTGGGTATTGGGTGTGGCCGGCGGCGCACTCACCCATCTCTCCCCAGGACTCGATGCTGGCGGCGCCCATCATGCTGGACCTTGTGCTGCTCACGGAGCTGTGCCAGCGCATCAGCTTCTGCACAGACACCGATCCCGAGCCTCAGCACTTCCACTCAGTGCTGTCCCTGCTCGGCTTCCTGTTCAAGGCGCCGCTCGTGCCGCCCGGCAGCCCGGTGGTGAACGCACTCTTCCGCCAGCGCAGCTGCATCGAGAACATTCTCAGGTGCGTGTGCGAGCTGGATGAGCCGGCCAGGCCCGGGCCTCACAGCTGAGCCCACCTTGTCCTCGTCCCCTCAGGGCATGCGTGGGGCTCCCGCCCCAGAACCACATGCTCCTGGAGTACAAAATGGAGCGCCCAGGTCACAGCAGCAAGCAAGCCGCATCCGTGGGCACCGCTGGCTCACTGCACTGCAAGAAAGGGGTGGCACCCTTGGCCCCCAACAGCTGCACTGGCGACACCAACGGCCATCCACAGGGGTCACCCCCGATGCCCACAGCCTGAGCCTGCGACAACGCTCAGTCCGGCCCCCTACCCCACGGGCCCCAACCTCCCTGGCCAAAGGTACAATAAAGCTAGCCTTCGTCCCATCTGCCCAGCTTCTGCCTTGGGGTCCTGGTGTCAGCACCCTGCCCCCATCAGTCCCACACTCCGGGTGGCGCTAAGTCCACGCTACCAGTCAAGAGACCAAGTACCAAAAACCAAAACGAGTTCCATTTATTGAGGAGCCCAGGGACAATCCTGGGCCAGGCCCACTAGGGAAAGAGCATCTCTGAGGTCTTTGCATTTTATAAAATGAGAGTCCTTCGTGCGAGGCTCCCGGCCGAGACGGCCAGGCCAGGTGTCCAGGTGCCAGAGCTATGACCTGGGCCGGTAGGACACGGCTGCGCCCCACCCGCCCGTCACACGCTCATGGTCATCCCTGGGGAGTACTGCGGGGAGAGAAAGGTGCGCGAGCCGGTTCAGCTCCGGCCTCGGCTGGGACCCGCCCCCCAGGGAAGGGGCCAGGGTGGGAGGGGGAGGCGTGGAAGGCAGGGCGGGAGGGGGAAGGTGCGCGGCCGCCCCCCCACCTGGCCCGCCGGGTCACGGTCTTGCTCTGGCCCCCCGGCCGCCCCGCCGGGGTCTGCCCGTCAGGCCCCTCCGGCCCGACGCCGCCGCCGCGGGGAGGGACTCGACGCAGTCGCTTACGCTTTCGCCCGGGAAGGGGTGCAGGAAGGTCCCGGCGGCCGCCATCTCGCCGTCGTCCCGCGGGGTGCCCGGGGCGGTGCTCAAGCCGGCCACAGCGCCGGGGGAGCTCTAGGGGCGGCTGCCGTCAGCTCCCGGCCTGGCCCGCGCCCCGCCCCGGTACCCCGGGGGGTACTGCCCTTACCTTCGGCAACCCATCCATGTCACCCGAGCCTGCGGGTCAGAGCAACGCGACTCAGGGTGTCCCCTCTGCGTCAACGCCCGCCCGCCCGCCCGCGTCGGGGAAGCCACCAGGGGGCGCGACTCACCCAGGGATCCGTTCACTGGGTGCGGCTCCATCGCGCTCACGGCGGCCATAGGGCCCTCAGCGCCGGGCCCGAGAGGGAACTGTGGGCACAGGGCGGGCAGGTGAGGTGAGGCTGCGTCCCGCGGCAGGCTGGGGGCCCGTGCCACGCCCGCGCGGGCACTCACATTAGCCCTGCCGGCGCCCGGCCCCAGGGGGTTCATAAGGGTGAACATGCTCTCGCTGGATGTGGTGGAATCTGGGGAAGACAGTGGCATCAGGTGGGCACGGTGTTCCACTGGTTGCGGGCTGCCAGTCACCCGCCCATCACTGCCGGCCCTACCTCCAGGGCTGGGCATGATAGGCGTCCCGGGGGGCCCACCACCTCCTGGGGGTCCCTGTGGGCAGAAAGGAGGGAGATGAGCAGCCAGTCGACATCATGCAACCCTGCCCAGCACCCACACCTCACCACTCACCGTGTAGCTGACCGGGGAAGAGGAAGAGTAGGGGATCTGAGGAGGGGGGTAGGCTGTGAGTGGGTGACTGGGGTGCTGGCCCAGCCATCTCCCACCCCTGCCCAGACTCACCGAGTTGCCACTAGGGCTGGCCCAAGGGCCGCGAACTCCAGGGGTCCTGGAAGAGGAGTCTGCCTGGAGCAAGGTACAGAAACACCTGGCTCCCCGGGCCAACACGACCATGGGTGCTGCCTGGTGGGCTCTGACTGGTTCCAGTGGGCTCATGTCCCGCCATCACTACCTTAATCTACCCACCCCAAGAACTCAGGGGTCCCAGAGAGGCCAAGAGGCCTGCAGACACAATCTAGGGACCCCCTCAAGGCCTTACATGTTCATGGTAGGTAGTCCTGGTCCGGTGAGGGCGTTGGGCGGGGGCCGCATGCCGCCTCCATAGCCCTGTGGAGGCAGAGGACCTGAGCCAAGGCTCATGGGGATGGCCCTGCCACCCTGCCCTCCTGAAACCTTACCTGGGGCCCGACGCCTGCCATGCCCCGGGGTGGTGTCACTCTCTGCATCGGGCCGCCCATGCTCGAGTGCCCTGGGGTGAGCAAAGGAAGGGACTCATTGGCTGTTTCTCAGGACACATGGTCAGGGGCCCAGATGGGTGGGGGACCCTACTCACCCTGCATGCGAGCGGAGGGGTCCATGGCGCCAGGGAGCAGGGGCTGGGAGCCCGGGAGGCCCACAGGAGGCTGTAGGGGGCAGCACTGAGTGTGGGGGCACCCCTACCCCAGCCCAGCTCCTGCCCTTGCCCTCATCCCTTCTCACCTGATTTGGCATCCTCAGGGTGGGCCGGGGGCCCCCTGGGAACCGCGGGGACATGAAAGGCTGGAAGAGGGGGGTGGGCATCAGTGCCTCCACCTAATCTTTAGCCCCTCAAACTGACCCGCTCTACTCTGCTACACCTGGCTCCACATCTGGATCCCCTACTCCCACTGGCACAGGCAGCTGGCAAGCAGGTACAGTGTCCTGCCCACGGGAAGGGTCAGATAGCTGTCACACTGGCACTGGAGTGACCCGTGAAGACAGAGCCAGGCTAACTGGCTGATCCCCAGAAAGCCTGTTCCCTGGTACTCAACAGGGCCTGGCCAAGGCAGGAGGGGGAAGTGACAGAGGCAGGAGGCAGCTAACCCACCCCCACACCCCAGCACACCTGTGTGGCCCCAACTCTGGCTATAGCCCTGCCAATGCCACCCTCACACACCAGACCAATGCAGCCTGGTTGTACCTGAAAGAAGCCAGATGCCATGGGGCCTGGGGTCATTGCGTCACTCGGGGTCATGGTCCCCATCACCGGGCTCGGGGTGGCCGCAGCACTCTGCAGAAGTGGGTGATGTTGTGGGAACTCTGACAGGATACTTCCTGCCCAGTGTGTCCCGTCTCCTCTGCAGGGGGCTGCGGGGTGGTGTGCCGCCAGCTAGTCAGGCTAGCAGAGCCTGTGACCACGCGGAAGGCACATCCTCTACAGGTGGAGGCCAGCTGCCCTTCCCCTTGGATGAAGCAACCCTGGCAAGCCTTGAGCCACCCTAGCGACTCCTTGGTCCTTGAGTCCCTGCTGGAGGCTTGTGACAGAACTGGCACAGGCCTATACCAACAGGGTGGTCACCTATCAGCCCCTACAGCCATCCCCAGCTCTGTGCCACGGCTTGTAGGCAGCTCAGCAGGCCCCAACATTGACCCCGGTTCCCAGGCCAGCCCCAGCCAGACCGACCAGCTCTGCTCTCCACACCAAGTCCCAGGTGCGCCTGCCTCTGTGGGCCAGCAGTGACAAGACTCTCATCGCTGGAAAGACCTTATGCCTGAGAGGGGTCATAGACCCACTCTGGCCAGGGTCCCAACCAACAAGTCCCCTCTGGAAGAAGCCGCCTCGGGCTGGGAAGAGGGATGTGGCTGAGCCTGGTCAGTCCCCTACACCAGTCATCAGCCAGCCCAGCAAAGCCACAGCCCTGCCCTGTTGTCATAACTACAGCAGGGTGCCTCCTCGCGTTTCCCGGAGACGCCAAGGTCGGCTTAGGAGGCCAGAGCCAGGGAGGGGTGGACTGAGCCTCTGGCGGGAGTAAAGCGCCTCGCGGTGCGGGCATGAGCGCCCCACCGCCCAGGCCGGGTAGAACTTGCACCCAGCTGCAGAGACCAAGGAGCCCCACCCCCACCGCGGCGCCCGTGTTTCCCCTCACGGACGCGCCCTCGCCACCATGGCAACCCCGGAACTGTCGCATGCGCACGAAGGCGGGGGCGCCCGGGAGGCCGCCAGACCCTAGCCGCAGAGGCGGAAGGGGCTGCGCGCTGGGAGGGGGCTGGGGTTCCAAGCTCCAGGTACCCCGGCTTGGGCACGGGACAGCGAGGCCCGCAGAGCAGCAGCGCAGCCCCGCTCCCACGCACTTGCAGGGCGCGCGCCGAGCACCTCTAGCCGAGCAGAAGGCAGCAGCGCGCCCCCACCCCCGAGAGTGTCAGACCCCAGCACTCACGTGGTCCTGGAAGGCCTTGGCCTCGCCCGCGTGGTCGCAGGTCTCCCTGCGGTCTGGCGCGGCGCAGTACAGGTCCCAGAACACGCTGTGGGGGGAGGGGGTTGTGGGGGGCAGACAGTCCAGTTGCTCCACCGCGTGCCCCGCTCCCCCCCCCCCACCGACTCACACGCACCACCACCAGGAATGCAGGAAGCCTGGGGGCTCCCCAAGCGTGATGTTCTTCTCCCACCGAATCTGTGAGGAGAGGGCACGCAGTAAGGTCCTGCCTGCCCACATTGTTTTCAATGTACCCCCCCTCCGCCCCGTGTGGGGTGGGAGGTGGGGGCGGCCCACCCGGGAAGGGGACCCTTACCTCTGACAGGAAGGTTTGGGCTGACTTCTGGGCGCCCACGTGCAGCAGGTACTCATACACATACAGCGCCAGCCTGTGGGGCAGGCAGCAGGTCAGGGTCCCCAGCAGCTCACGCAGGTAGGCAAGTGGACACCACTCCAAGCCCACTCTGGTCTCCCTGCTGTCCCCCATGGCTCACAGAAAATGGCCTCTTCGGCCTGGCCACCTCCTACACACCCATAAACGCCCAACCTTCGATGCTCCTACCCCCAGTGACTTAAGGCCCAGGTTGCCTGGTTCCAACACTCCCTTGTGGACCAAGCCTGACCCTGTCTTACCAACACTCTACCCCAGAGCAGACTTGACTTCCAGCAAGCCTGCCCAGCCAGGATGTGTGCGCAGGGAACACCACTGACTTGCCCTTCCCTGGTGTTCCTAAACCATGGCTCCCCGGGATTCTAGGAGCAGAGGGGAAGTGGGAGGACGCACACACGCGGCCATAGCCCCAGTCCCAACACCCCTGTGTCCAATGCACTGGCAGCCTGTGGGGTCCTGTACACCACTACTTCCCCAAGAACAAAGACTTGGCCTCCCTGCCCAGCCAGGCTGCACCAGTGCCCTTCACCTTCACAGCAGGGGTCAGTGGAGGGAGGCCACCCCCAGGGACATCCCACCCCAGCCCTCCCTCACCTTAGGTGTGCACCATCCTGCACTCAGGGCCTGCCCAGTTCAGGGCCCTCTTTCCTCTCACCTCTCAGCCTGCCTCGCCCCTGCCCCTCTAACTCTGGGACAAGGGTGTGGGGACCCCGCCCCAGCTCTGCCTCTGCCCTGGGGTCTGCCCCTTCTCCATCTGGGGCGGGGGTGGCGGAAATACCTGGAGGATGCCAGGCCAGGGGGGGACAGCGGGTGGGGGGGTATTCACCCCACACTTTGTGTGCCATGAGGCAAGGTGCAGAAGCAAGCCCACAGGGCTTGGAGGACAGGGAGCTGCAGCTCACTCGCCTCTGGGCTCCAGGGCTGCCCAGACAGGTGACCCAGGCCACTAATGGCTCAGACAGTCCCACCAGCCTCTGCCCAGAGGTACCCAGCACACATTGCTGGGAGTGGGGGGTGAGAGGCAGGACACTGCACTCACCTCAGGGCCAATCTAACCCTTCCCAGGCCCCTCTAGACTGTCCCCTCACCTCCCCACCCTGTTGCCCCAACTTCCCAAGCCCAGGGTCTGTGGCTGAGCTCCTTTCTCAGACCCTGACCTTCGCGGCAGGTGACTGCAGCAGCCATGGGCCATCTCCAAACCAAGCCAAGTGACACAACAGGCTGTCACCATGGGCCCTAGAGTGGGCACCATGCTCAAGGGTGCAGACCCCAGGCAGGCAGGCAGCGATGACCCAGAACCCAGCCAGTGCTGCCTCCTCCTCCAGGCCTGGGCTCTGGGGTCACAGTAGAGACCACCAAACACTCCACCTTTCCACTGACAACCGCCAGGTCCAGGAGCCTGGGGGCGGGAGGATGCCTTTGTGACCCTTCCTCATCTTAGGCTCTGAGCAGGGAGGACACCACGGTAGAGGTGAGGATCAGGCCATGCAACCCTCTTCACTCCACTTCCCAGAAGAAGAGGAAACCAAGGCCTGGAGACAGGAAGCGGCTCTGGCCAGCAGCTGGTATTTCCTGAGTCAGGGGCTGCTGTACGGGTGCCTAACCTGCTTGTGTTCCCTGCCCTGAGGACTCCAAAAGAAGCCTGTCCACAGCTCATGCAAGATAACTGAGCTAGGGTCACCAGCAGGCTGCCCCTACTTCTCCAAGGGCTCTCCAAGGCCCTTGAAAGAAGGCTGCTAGCTCTCCTGACCTTTTAGTCCCTGCTGGGCAAGCGCAAGGACATGGCCACCCAGGGTCTTCCTGATCTCTCCATCCACCTACAACCACTTCTGCAGGGACCCACATCTGGCATTTCTGTGTGTGCTGGGCCCCTGCTTCCTGATGCACCCCTCACTGTCGGGTCTCTTGGGATCTGTGATGAGGACTGGCCAGATACAGGGACAGCAGCCTGGTCTCCCTCCTGCCATGCATGTGCACCCCGCTGAGCTGCACCCCAGGCAGCCTAGCAAAGGTCTGCCCAGCACAGAACAGCTCCCACTCATGGGTGGCTGCCCCCAGACCCACAAGCTGATGGGGACAGGGAAGGGACATGCTGGCAAGGGTGGGGCGACCAGGCCAGACACCCCCTGGTTCCAGCCTTGGCAACAGCTCAGGTGGCAGTTTCAAAATGTCCTTGAGCTTCACCAACTTAGTAAGGTTGTGGAGGGTCAGACACTTCTCCCAAGGGGCTGAGTCTGGGCAGTGTGGTTGTGGTGGGGGTCCTCCCGGTCCTGCCCAGCCTTCCACCAGCCATGCCTGATGACCCAGCCTCCTCTGTGCTCTGGGGAGCACCCCGCATGCCTTGGCCTCTGGGCTGTGAATCTGCCAGCCACCGGGCCCTGCACTCTGGCCAAACCTAGAGTGTCCTTGCTGTGGGGCAGTCAGGACTCCAGCCACCTTCAAAAGCTCTCCTCATTTCCCACGGAAGGAAAGCGGGTCAGGCTGGGGCACTCCCTGGATCACAGCCACGGAACAGGGGCACAACAGTGCCACGCTCTGGGAACAGCCCAGCTTTGGGGGACACTCAGCTGCATCCCCACTCCAGGACCCCGGCAAGACCCCACTTCCTCCACCCGCAAGGTCTATCTAGGGACTTAGGGACCCGCCCTCCACCAGCCGGAGACACTCATCCCGCACCACCCACAGCCATGCTCAGAACTAGAGGGGCCCCAGGCGCGTATCTCAGGAATGGGGAGACTCGGGCTGTGACCAGACAGCGAACCGCGCGGCCTCCCCGGGGGTCGCTCCTGGACACTATGCAGGTGCTCGGGTCGAGCGCACAGGTGGCAGCGCCCTCAAGGTACCCCTCTCCACGGCCAGGATCGCGGGGCGCCCGGTGTCCCCACCCGAGAAACTTCCACAAGGGGCGAAAAGCGACGCAGCCCGTGTCCCCCGTGCCTCTAAGTTTCCTCCCTGGGGCGGGGGCGTCTCGCCCCTCGCGGCCCGCCCGGATCCCGCGCGTCCCCCACCCGCGCGCCTGCGCCCACTCACTTCTCGCGCGCCTGGCCGTCTGAGGGCACTGCCGAGCCCTTGCCCCCCTTGGCGTACATGCTGCTCCGCGCCGCGCCGCCGCCCACACCTGTCAGGCGCCGCCGGGGGCCGCGCCCGCCT